>NW_028187089.1:861787-1025153 GCF_003343005.1 Rhea americana
AGAAATAGGTGTCTAAAAGAGATCTGTGCTAGTAAGGAAATTAGCTTGGATAACCTACCAGCTTTTTTTCTTCCTCTGATTCCTCACTTTTTAGTTAAAAAATGTCCTTCTATCAATAAGGGCTATCATCTGTCAACTCTTTCTTTTGAACTGCCAGACACTAATCTCAAGTCTGCATCATGTTCTGTTATGAAGAGAGATGAAATTATCACCTTTGAATCACTTGACTGACCAGTGACCTCATGGAATAAGAATCCAACTTTAAAAGGGTGTTTAAGTGCAGATGGTTAATAATTTTGTGCAGACCGATGCAAAGGGCATGAGTTAAATATGCAAATCTAGCCCCAGCTTTAAGACCATGTTCTTTCTGGTGGGTACAGCAGGCTGCAGGAGGAATGTGGCTTTGTTGAGGCTGAGTGAAGTATCTGGAATCACAGTATCACAGGATGACTGGGGTTGGAAGGGACCTCTGGAGATCATCTAGTCCAGTCCCCCTGCTCAACCAGGGTCACCTGRAAGGCTGTTATTGAAAATGCTTCTGTGCTCTTTTTGCTTTTTTTGGCCCATGTGATACTGACTCCTGCAAACTGCCCGTATCAGTCTACAATCCTCTGCTTGCCTTCTTGAGCGAGTCTGTACCTCAAATGCTCTCCTCTGAACCACTCCGCCTTTTATTTTCAAGTGAGAACTCTCCCAGGGATGCAGAAATACTTTCACTTCACTATCTTCACCATTAGATGTCTCTGAGCGATCACCATTACTGCAGCCAGTCCTCCCCTCCCGCCGCACACTGCGTCCTACCTGCGCTGAGCACCCTGCCCGGGAACCTCTGGGGGTGAAGTGGGGCCTGGAGAAGTGACCAGCGCGGAGGGGATTACTGATATCCTTGCTAACCAATATCCTTGCCCACTAGGCAGCGTGGGAGGCAAAGGGCAGCTCAGGAAAGTGGTAAACTAGTTTGCTGCTCCTAAGTGTTATTAAAATATTATCTTAGATATAGGAAACACTGTTATTCCAAGAGCAGAGTCTGGAATGCAGCTTCACATTTCGGATTTACCTTCGTTATCTTCTCCCTGAGACAAATCTGGTTTAACTATCAATGTGTGTGATATGGATCTGTCTGCGCTGTTTTTCTGTAATGATCCATTAGCCGTGCAGTGTTAAACACATTAATGTGTATAGCACATTGTGTGTACAGCACGCTGGTTACGGGTCCTCATTCATTTCAGTGATGATATATTAGTTATTTTGTTGATTTTAGCTGGCTGACAGAGTGAGTCTGTTTGACACTTTTGGCTAGTCCTTATTCTGTGAACAAATATAGAGAACAAATTGAAATTCAATTTTTTGGGAAAGAAAGAAAACAGGAGGAAGTATAGTTTGTGAAATATAGTTAAATAAATACACATTTTGAATGGATGTTGCCCATATGGTAATGCTACTATTTGCCTCTGTATTTTTGCATAACTCATTTAATTTTCTTGCTTTTTTCCCCTATTATTATTATTCTAGCTATTTAAGAATGTGTGCGTGAGACCACGAATATGGCTACATACATAGTAATGTAGAATAAAGTGGTACAAAGATTTGCTGTGCAGAAGATGAGAGATTTGCTATTATTCATCTGTTAAAATAATGTAACAAAATAGTCCTAAAGAAAGCAAGGTTGTTTTATTCCATGTGCCTTTGTGTCATTCACCTTGGGGAAAATTAAATGGAATGCTCTGGTGATTATTAAAATAGCAGAGACGAAGGATTACTGTAGTAGAATTTAAACCTACAACACTGAAATTTGAACCACTGTTTTTTCTTTTTTTATCTAGTATTTCTAACTTGCAGTCCAAATCTATTCTAAATACTTGAAATTGTTTATCAGTGAAGTCATCATAAGCACGGCCACCCCATGGAATTAGTTCCTAATGAGATTATTAGGCCTGTGTTTATTCTGTGGGCTCAGAATAGCCGACATAAACTTAGACATTGTTATTTTGCTGCCAAGATTGTGTCTGAAGTTCATTTTTCTCTTYCAAGACTTTAAATCTAATATAGCAGAGCTCCCAGAAAGTGATAGGGATATCTGCATTGTATCTGCATTCATTATACCCTGGGGAAAAATGATCTTGACCAAGTTGCCAGCCAAGTGAATGCTTAATAGTAATCAGACAAAATAAATCAAAACCCAAACATCAATTTTATTTTTTTTTAATGCATGTTTTTAGAACCTAAAGCATTCTAAATGTGATGATTTAACCTGGAACAATAACTTATTTCACCAGTGAAGTGAAGACTCCTAGAGATGAGCAGCGTTACGTAAGAAATGGGCGTTATGACGATAATGAAGTGGAATGCAGTAGTGTTTGAAAATCTCAAAATGATGCTCTTCAGCAGTTTAGATGAGGAAGTGAAGAAAGATTCTGTCTCCATTTAAAATCACAAGGGAAATTTTGCAGAAGCAATGTATAATTATGCAAGTAGCAATTTTGTCAGGCCATCATATTGAATACAAATTCTTTTTAATACATTTGACTTGTGTATGGAAATTTTTTTAAGTGCAGTTGTTCAGAACGTTGTATTTGAGCCTGATTTGAAAGGTGGTGTACCCTCGACACTCTGTAATATGACAGTGGGACATTACATGCTGCGTGCAACATAGGCATTGCCGTGCTGTATCAGACCGTTGGGTCTCATTTCCATTAATGTGTCTCTGGCAGATCTGAATCAGATACCTCAGAAAACCATGCAAGAAATCCTTTGAACTACAAGGTATTGATTGACCAGAGAGGTTGTTTTAGCAGATCAGCCACCAACCGTCTGTGATTAGGCTCTAGAGAGTGAAGGTTTAGTTTGCTTATACCTTTGTCCTTGCTAATGTGRTAGTGGATATATAATAGTTCTTGATTCCTGGGAAAGTCTGGCTCTCAGTAATATCGTGAGACTTGGAGTTCCACAGTTTTCTTTACCCTGGATGAAGCTATTGCCTTTTCTCAGAGCTAAATTTACTTTGTGCTGTTTTAGTGCGTTGTGAAAAGAGCAAGTGARTATCAATATTACTTGCTCTTTTGTGCGCTTCCTACCTTGTTCCCCTTTCATACCCCTCTTTGAGCAGACTGTAAGTCTGATGTCAATCTATTTTAATAAAAGGTGGTGGTAAAGAACCAAGCTTCTGACTTACCTGTGCTACTTCTTGGAGCCTACTGCTTTCTTGGAGAGGTTGTTTCAGAGACATTTCAGTTTCCATCAGCAGTGTTACATTTTAGGTCGTAGCAGATTTGTACTATCATCCCTACACTTGGCTTGTGCTTTAGCCAGGATTGATTTGGTCCATCAAGTATTAATTTGTTTTGCAGAGTATCTCCTTAGTCAGATGTCTTTGAAGRAGGTTTCACTGTCAGTGCAGGCTAAGTGGAGATTTTGCTTACTATAAATTCCTTAGGCTATTTTATTCTTTTTTGAGGTGTGAAAGCTCTTGGAATGTGAACTTTTTCTCAGTAGAGCTGATACTTCTGAAGAGTTGTTGGAGAACCAAATTTACATCAACAAAAAGCTGTGGATGACTTMCATTCCAGTTTCTGCATTTTTTTTTCCCCAGTTTTACCTAGACCTCGGATATACACACAGCAAAGTTAAATAAAGTCCTCAGTGGAGTGAGATTGTCAAGAAATTTGTTGATAATTTTTTAATGTTCATACTGGTGTAACACTCTCCTCCAGTGAGGTTTATACTGGTCTAAAATGGGCACGTTGTTTCAGAAGGGTTGCTATTTCAAACACTTATTGTTTGATTATTGTGGTGTCATTTTGTGTTACTGTTTCCTTTAAGAATGACCTAGGAAATAATTACTGTATTCTTGCACAGAGTTTCCTAGTGTACCTAGTATTTTGTTTGTTTGTYTTTTAATGAATTCAGTTTAATTGTGGTGAGACCAATAGGCAGGAAAAGGAGATGTAAGAGGAGATAACACGTTTTTATAAACTCTTCATACAAGGATGGCTGAGTCCTCTAATGAACCACAGGAAAACCATATGAATTGGCAGCTAACTAAACWAGCAGAAAAAAACTCATCGTCCATTACAGTGAGTGAAACCTTGTAGTGTATTGCTGATCTTGCGCAAATGGTTGGGAGAACCTAAGGCAAAGGTATGAATCCTTTCTGCTTGTGTGAGTGCACCAGGAAGTGGAAGTTTTTCTTCACAGGAAAATAAAGGGCACATCTGCTATCAGCTGCACYGATTGCTAGGCTCACATAACCAGCAAAAGTCAAGACATTTKGTCTTTCATGTTTTCACTGTCTTCTTGAACTTTCTTCTCTTGGGAGCATCTCCAATTTTGACTAAATATGAAAAAAAATAAGCGACTTAAAGGTTAAGGACATTTTGTCTTCTCTCTCATGTCATTTTTTAATTTATTGAGATAAAATAGATATTTGAATAAGTAAGAACTCTCTAATCAAACAAAAACACATGATTTTGCCTCTCCTTTCATTAGACTTATGTTATCTCACAGGCTACACTGTGATTTACACTGATATAAGAGGAAATCAATTCTAGACTTTCTGCTAAGTTAAGGCAGTCCCTTAACTCTGTTTTATCTGAGTAAATTTATTCTATGAAATAGTACTTTAAATTCAGTTTTAGAAATAGAAAGGAACAGGGAATCATTCTTTGCTGAAGGCAACACGAGAATTTTTGGAATCTGAATTACCTACCGTGCTATGTGCGCTATGGGAACTGAGCACTCTCTGAAAAGCGCCGACATTTCCATTTGCAGTGTAGAGATTTACTGAATGACGTATATTGACCCCTTCCTCAAAATACCATGTAGAAGACATTATAGATGTGGCAATTTCCTTGCCATGTCAATTTGCCTGTCTTTTTGTCTCCTGGAATAAAATTACAACTTGAAACCCATCAACAAGATGATTTGTAGAGCAATTCTTGAGCATTAATACGTTGCAGTTATATCACGCACAATTGTGGTAGTTGCTGTGTGCTCTTGGAAGGCTGCCAGAGGTAATAGTTGGCGTCTCTGGAGAGGTAATGAAATGACTGCTGTGGTCAAGTGCCTCAAGATATTGCCTTCCTTGCTAAGCTTTGGGTGCAGGTCACAACTTTTACAAGGCGAATCCCTCATGAGACATCCCCACATCCTGGGAGAGGCACGTGAAGGTTGAAAGAGCAGGACTTCCTGTCTGGGTTGCTTACCTGTATTTTGAAAGCAAATCTCAGCTGTCTAGCAGGGAAATATTCCTAATTCAGAACCAAGCCCTAGAAATGTCACAGAGTAGATGATGCTAGAATAAATTGGTGAAGCTGACTCTTTTACTATACAGATGAGATKTTCTCATCACACTGTAGCTCTTCCATTTGCATGCTTGATTTCAACAGGAGAGAAGAAAGAAATGAATCACCGAAATATATTATCATTAGAGGTGGATGCATATCACCGAGGAATATAGCCTGTGCTCTACTTCTTCCACGATCAAAAAGGTGGCCTCCACTGACAGTTCCTGAAAGTGAAGAGACTTTAAGGCGGCATGTTTAAGAAATATGTATATCTCCGTTCCGCAGTAGAGAAAATGGAGCGCTGAATGCTGGACTTCTCAAAACGCACTTCCAGTGTTACAGATCGCTGGGACTGGGAAAGTAGCTGAATTATTACATGCTTTTCAGAGACTTCCCAGAGCACAGGTACTGCTCAGAGTGAAACACTCACTGTTACTTCTGAGAAAGTAATTTCTTCACCCTCAGTTTGTATAGATGAGGAACTCGTAGTTCTCATTTCACAATGAATGTTTTTGAAATCACTTGTACGTGGGAACACAGGGTGCCGCTCATATCTAGGTGCTGTGACATTTAAAATCCAGCGTTGGCTGGGACTAGAGAGCTCACAGGAAGGTGCAAGAAGTTGCACAGAGGGCAATAATGTAATAAGCAGTTTTGGGGAAAGTTTCTCTCTTGCATTCTAGCTTTGAATCCCAAGGACTTTATATTTTTCCGTTATTGTTGTATTTCTTTGACCTCTTCTAAATGTGGATGTTCTAATTATCCGCATAAATGTCCAGTTCTCTTTTGGCTTTTACTGAGCTTGTGCAGGTCACCAGCTAAGGCTCATAATTTCATGAGTCACTGCTGAATATGCACAAGTGTTGATAGTTAGGACAGTCTGACCCTTAGCTTGCAGCAGAAGAGCATTGCCTTCACTCTTGAAGAGATTGCCTCAGAGAAACCCCTTTCTTGGACCTCTTGTGAAGTTTTGTCACCTTATATTGTTTCAAATTCTAAGTGTATTTACCTTTCAAAAATCTTTTGGTGAGGGAGYGAATTTACTTCTGGAGCAGTGGAAATGCAGTCAGAACAGGCTGTGTGTAAGCAGTGAGTGGTGTGTTTGTGACTCTTCCCCTTGTGACCCCTTCCGCAGAGGAGCTCGCGTAGCATTGCAGGTGCAGCTAGTGCAGAGTGGTTAAATTTCATCAGCTGTGTGAAAAGGGCGGGCAGGTCTGAACTCACTCCTTAAACATGATCTGCTCCAGAAGAACTGAGCGCTCAGGTGCATGGCAAAGTGTTGTTCTATACTAGCACTAATGATGTTATCTGTGATGTGGTAAGAGGAAGCTTGTAATGTGATCTATATTGTATAGGGATATAGATAGAGGACGTAAACCTTGCTGAACAATCAATTATGATCTTTCATAATTCATAACTTCCACTGGAATAATGATGACATATTTAAAACAAGGGCTTTTCTCCGTCAGGATCTTATCCTTACTATCTTGTATCTCAAGAAAGATGTCTGTGGCAGTTCTGTAGCTGATTAAGGGCAACTGGGACAAGAGGAGCTCTTTTATAATGGTAAATTGGCGCAGAAGGCAATGGGATGYTTGTAACATGGGAGCTCACCTTCCAGTGTTGGGAGGGGTGCTCTAAGGTTCAGTCCTTTCGGCAGGCATATCTGTAGGTAAACTATCAAATCACCTATGAAGAGAATGGGAGTGTTCTTTATTCTTTTGTATTGGTGAGTGAAGGAACAAGGATTTCTTTATACCTTAGCCCGTATAGTATGTCGCAGAGTCGCAGAGCGGTTGTGGTTGGAAGGCAACTCTGGAGATCACCTAGTCCAACCTCCCTGCTCAAGCAGAGTCACCTACAGCACGTTGCACAGGATCACATCCAGGCAGGTTTTGAGCATCTCCAGAGCAGGAGACTCCACAACCTCTCTGGGCAACCTGTTCCAGTGCTCTGTCACTCTCATGAGAAAGAAGTTTTTCCTCATGTTCAGATGGAGCTTGCTGTGTTTCAGTTTGGGCGCATAGCCTCTTGTCCTGTCACTGGGCAAGACTGATAAATCCCTTTAAAAGTCACAAACAAATGTTAAGAAAATTGTTACTTTGCTTAAAAATATTACAAGTCATTTCATAAATAAACCTTTAAAAAGCAGTTAGGGGAAATTCCAAAGATGGATCAGAACTGATCAAACGGATGTCACTTAATTTCATAACATTTAAAACACTGATATATAGGTGCTGTTGTTTGGTTAGGAATGCAGGAGGTTTTGGGACAGGTTTGGATTGTGTGTCGTGGTCAGAGAACTGGCTCACCTCAGACTGGTTTATTTTTCTTTCCTTTTTATAATGACAATTGATTCCCTAAGGCAAAGACATTGTTTGTATTGTTTTGCTGAGTAATTCTAAAAGCCATATAACTAAACTGATATACCAGAAATAGGTGTGTGTATGTTTGGCATGTTACTGTAAGATTTTGGTCCAATGAATTCACTTGCTGAGCAGCAATGGAAAATACTTCTAACCTGTGCTCTTGTAGGCATTAGAAATACGTGGAATGAAGGTGATGGTGAATCAGCTGTTGCCCTTCAAGAGTAGTTTTAATTAGGTCTTCAAAAACAATTTTCTGAAAAGACTCTTCTCTGCAGAATTCCTTCTAAAAAAAGAAAAGGATCATTTGCCGTGCTCTGGAATGCAGCCTCTTCTAGGGTGCAATGTGGCTTTAATTACTACATGGCAGTTATCTGGCGAGCGTAGGTGAAGCAAAGGGCTCTAACTGTAAATGCRGGAGGAGAGGAGGCAAAATAATCCCATATGATTTAATCCTGCAAGGGGCAAAAGGAAGCTCTTTGAAGTCACTTGGGGCCTCCTTGCTCATTTAGAGATCTACAAGGCCAGGGGGGACCATTAGATCATCTAGGCTGACCCTATGTATTGCAGACCCTCGAATCTGCAGGTGCAGTGATTTGCCATGTGGAGTTAATTGTACAAGCTGGGCTTCAAACAAGAAATGGCCAGGATCCAAAATGAGTTATCATCCTTAGGTAAGGAGYGTGCAAAGCAGCAGCCCTCTAGGGATCCTGTCACTGTCGTTCTCTGCAGAAGATTTGCTATGTGAAGCCAAATACCCATTTTTCCACCCTAGGCCCAGCCAGTGGCACTGAAATTCACTGACAGCACCCTGCCATTCTGCGTGGACACCAGGAATCTTGGCAAAAGCAAGTGCCATCTGGGTGCTGATGGTTTGGTGGGGTATTTGACACCCCTCCTCTCCTGGCCTGGCCCATAGCTGTGATAGGAATGTAGCTGGGAGTGTTGGGAATTTAATAGAGAGCTCATTTTACTCTGCATTTTATGAGCTAATAACCTCAGCAAATCGGTAGGAGTCATTTAGTGCCAGAAAGAGATAAAATTGTCATTTGTAGACTTAACATTTCAAAAAAGTCCATTTTTTTGTCCTCTCTGCTCTCTTTTATATTCCATAAAGAATGATTTAGTTTTCCTCCTTTGTTTCTCTTGTAGTTTATGAACCTGCCAGCTAATAAAATTTTCAGGAAAATCTAATTCTATTGAAAAGTTCAATTCAATTTTTTTAATAGGAATTTTATTTGAACATCCTTGTTTTAACATAGCTGCCAGCAACATGAGCAGTTTTAGGGCTTGCTGGAGAACAATTTTCATTTCTCATTCAAAAGATATGTTGGATTTTAATAATTTCCAAGGGCAGAAGTCGATACTAAAATGACATACTGCTATTGCCTGTGCAACAGCCCCTAGGCACCCTAATGTAAACACTGCCAGCAAGGGCAATGTACTTTCCAATCTCCCTACTGTGGAAATGAAAAAAAGTAACATAATTCTCTTACACCTGTTCTTGCTCAGTGTACATCAGTCTCTTTAGAGTTTATGAATAACAGGCATTTTTCCATTGCACAAATGGAAAAAAAAATTATAAACCCCAGGAGTCCCCCAGCACTGAGTCATCTCGACCTTGACTGTCGTTTTGGGGGTGCTGAGCAAGGCCAGAACACATTGCGTGCTGCGTGCCGGCCACTCGCTGGGGGTATCTCCCGCRCGCCGCTGCTGGGCCCCGGGCTGAGAACAAAGCTGCGAGAGCTCTAGGGCTGCTGGCTCCCGAGTAAGCCAGAAGCTGCAGTTTTGCCTGGATTGATGGAAGATGCAAAGGTTGCGTAGAGATATTTTTGTCTTCTCTTTTCACTTGTCCCGTTCCTGTGCTGGAAAAGAAAACAGAGACTGGTGTGAGTCATGATGTTAATGAGTTATTCAGGAACTAACTGTGAKCTTCAGCTGGTGAATGCTGTTTGTCAAAGTTTCAGAGAATACTCAGGGGAACATTTTATAGAAATATTTTTGTTTGGATATTAATGTGCTGTGGCTGGTATCCTCAGACACATGATGGTATTGATTTTGCTCCTTTCATAGAGGGCTGGAGATTTCAACAGAGGATCAGGAATGAAAAAATTAATAACTTTTACTGCAGATTCTCATTCAAGTTCTTCCTGTTTCAAAATACTTAAAAGAAAATAATGCTTTAAGATACTTTTCACTTTTAGAGTATGTTGTGCCCCATCTATAGACTAGTTAGGATTTTGCKCAGTCTTTTACCTTAGTGCTTTCTTACCTCCAATTTCCTCTTCACACTCCTCCTGGCTTTCTGAAGTAGTCTGACTGGCTAGCAAGCTGACTGCTTAATGCTTTGGTAGCTAAGTTTGCATTTTGAATAAAACTTCCTTTTTTGTTATAGTTGATTGATAGCAGAATTTGCCTGAGTCCAGGGGTTGAGGCTGGTGGAAAAATCAACATACACCATGTGCTGTGTGATCATCAGTGATTTTTACAGGGTCTGTGGAAGAAGTTCAGAAAGTGCTTTCTTTTCAGAAATTGGTGAGTTGAGATGTGCTTTAGTGGAAAGGAGGGAATCATTTTTGGAAAGCCTCTGCCTTAGGAATAAAGCACAATTCAAGGGTGCTTTCTCTAGCATTGCTTGAAAACTGTTTTCTGTGTTGAGGAAAAACCAAGAACTCAGAGCCAGAACCCGCAGAAGCAGCCAGACCTACAGGCTATCCCCAGAGTACTGTCTGCTTCTCGTGTGCACGCTCGTCTGTAAGCTGTGTCTCAGCTCGCAGAAGTTGTTGTTTGTGTTCACAGTCACTGTTTATCTGTCATTTATCACGTGTGTTTTTTGCCTCATGGTACTTCAGACAAATACACCAAGCTGGGGTCGTGCGTTGTTTTGTGCAGTGCCCTGTGTGCATGAAGTAGGAAATGGAAATTTCATCTTGCATGCTGATCACCCTTTTCCACCTCATAAATCCCTGAAATTTTCAACAGTCACTTCTGTATTGAATTTTGGCACAATATCAATGAGGTGCCACAGTTGGCTGAATCACTTTCGAGTTTCCTTGGCAGTTGTGCTACATGCATGGACTTCAACTTGGTTGAAAGGAACCTTAGCATTGACTCGATTCTGTCCTGGAGGGCATTGCAGTATCCTACTGCAAAATCAATGCTGCGCTTTTTTTGGACTCTTTCTGCCAATACTTTCACATCTGGGATGATGAAGTTAAGAGCTAACAGTGARCCACTGAACCTGTGGTATCTGCCAAGATCCTTGCTTTGCCCAGTCCACATTTTGAGGCTGGGGTTGCACTTTTGAGGTTGCAGTGCCCACTACACTATCATGCCATCTTAAACGGTATTTAATTCCKTGGATGATTCTCCCTGAAAGGTTTGGATCAGCTCCTTCTTTGTGGTCTGTATTGCTCATACATTGAAGGTGCAAGGCCTGAAAATTCATTCCTATTCTTGATATGTCTGAGATTACTCCTTAAATCAAAGCCTGAAGGCTTTGCAGTGTGGTGTGTATCTCTGAACCATACTGGCTGTGCTGGTACAATAGGGGAATGGATGCAATGCTGGTCCAGCTTTCAGCATCCTGTTTTAAGAGTGTCAAAACTRGGAAGAACTATTTGTTAGAGGGGAAGCTTTCTGTTTGGTTTTTGCATATTCTGAGTAGTATATGAATTGTGGTATATCTACATATGAATAGCTATGATATTCCATCTCTCCTTTTTTTTAAGACAGTGATAGTGAGAACAGTGATCTTCAGTTTCCTTTTATTCTTCAGATGTGTGGGGGTGGTTTTTTTTWATTGTTATTATATAATACATTGAGAATCAGTCTGCACAAATCTCATGGAATATCCACATAGGTCCAGCAGCTTGTGTGTATGTACCAAACTAAAACAAGGTGATACAGGGAATCTGCGTAAACCCCCTTGCTGCAGGATCGCCTGGGACTGACAGTGCTGTGCCAGTAAACATGCTTCCTCTTTGCCAGAGAGTCTCATATTTCTGTTTTGATTTTCCGTTTGATTAGTGAAGCAGCAGCAATAAATAAATTTCTATGCCACGCTTTCTGAAAGGCATTTAGGCCTCGTTCAATCAAGCCAGCAGTTGAAGTCCAGCTCTTTCCTGAAATACCTCTTCAGCACACCCTGTTCATGCTACCCGGAAGGTCTTGGAGATGCACAGAGGTACACAGGAGTACCCGACCTAGTGCCAGATTTCACCACGTATCAGTGCACCTCTTGGGTTTCAGCTGCTGAGCTGTGGTGAGCTGCAGTCTCGTGTTAGCAGGGTTTGTATGTCGGGTCTTCACACTAAGAAAGTGATTAAAACTCCAGTTCAAAATCTGTAACTCCCTATGTGTAGGAGCTAGAAAGAYGGATTTGCTTGAGAATGAACTTGTAATGCTTTGCAGAGGTGATGGCCAGTTTATTTTGGTTTTGAGTTACCTAAGTATTCAGTGATCTTCGCCTAAAAGTAGCAAAAGTTAAATGGGATGAATTTCTTGTGCTACTTCATTGTTGCAACAAGTGTTACTAAACTGTCTAACACTATGGTGACATGTAGCTCTTCACGATAATTAAAACAAAATAATTGTGATCAGGCTATTAAGATGACTGTTCAGGGGAGTTTTGAAGTATTCTTTCACGCTATAGTTGGCTCTTGGATTCACCTTTGCCATGGCCTTGTTAAAAAGTTCAGTCAGCAGTGAGTGTTTATAAATGACCAAAATCTGCTCAGATACTAGAAGCCACAGCAATAGATCTGAAGAAAATCTGTTTTGATGGTTTTTAACCCCCCCCACCCTCAAGAGTGGGGTAAAACATCTCCATTAGCGTTTTTTCTCAGCTGTTTTTAATGAAGTGGTCCGAGCTGTTAGGTGGCAGATTTTGGAAGGAGTCTGGCCTGTCACGAAGGAGACAGTGGGGCTGGGCAAAGGGACAGTCCTTCCYGTTACAGATGCATTGAAACGGTTGGGATGAAACCTTACACGTATTCAGAAAGGAGAAAAAAGAGAGAAAAAGAAGGAAGAGAGGTCCCTTACTCATTTCTCATTTGAAATCCTCAAGACTTCAAGATTGCAACATCTTTTCTCAAAAGATTTGGCTGTTACACTATTGCTTTCCACAAGTGTTTTTCAATGGACTTTTTCTCTTACAGACAACAACTAACACAACTAAGAACAAACTCTCCCATCAACAAACTCTTTCATCTAAAAAAAATACAGAAGTCTTAGCAACTTAACAAGTCCATAATCAAAAAAAATTCTGGTAAATAAGTATGTCCTTTATCTAGCTAGTGAAGATGTGTGCCTCGTCTTTACAAATAGTGTCTACTTTTGAACAAACTAGATGTTTTACTAATTTTCACAGTTTCCACGCATTTTCTCGGCCATTTAGGACATATGAAGCAGTGATGATAAAATAAAGTGATTTTGGAAGTGTATATACATTTTATCTATGTGTCAAAGAAAAATATTGACATATAAAGTCACCATATTACGTTTTCAATCTTTCTGCGAGCAAATAATATTTACYAGTAAATGTAAATATTGAAGCTGTGCTAAAATTTCATGGACTGTCTTTACACTCCCTTTCATCCCTCATTAAAATAGAGTCCTAAAAATTGTTTTCTGCAGGCATGTATGACCAGCTTTGACTACTTTCTTGTAGTTGTTGGAAAAGTTTTTCTTCTTTCAAAGAAGAATATTATCTTCTTTAATATTTGGAATATTTCATATGATGCCTCATCTTGCTTCCTAAAAATCCTAAAGTAAAAGCTGCAGTACTAAGGAGGAGTTTTTCCTTTTAGAGGAGTCTTTATTTTGACAATATTGTATTTAATTTCAGCATATTTATATAATCATGCTGAAAAAAGAGCTTTTTCCTCTATGCCTTTAGCATCCCATGCCAAAAATTCTAGTTTAGAGCTTGTATTTTCCATACATAAGAATTGGTTTTGCCAATCTGATTCCAGTTGTCTCCATGCAATATCATTTTAATAATTTCATTCTGGTATCCAAAACGTCCTAAGGACATTTTGGTGATGAGGAAAAACAAATGTCCGAGGCTGTGCTGGAAGCTTGCTAATAGCCTGTTCTGGCATCAGGAGGAAAGGGAGCCAGCTGTGGATGGGCTGTGCTGGAGCTCTTTCTCCTACTTGTCTTCCTGCTTTGGAACAGCAGCACAAGTGTGCTCAAGTGTGATTTCATCTTCTGTCTCTTCAACTTTGGGCTCTTTCAGACTGAAAAGTTTTATTGGGTTCATTGCTTTCGTTTCAGTCCTCAGACATTTAAACTTCCATGCACATCAGAAGTGACAATACTTTAAAAGCTTGGTTTGTACCTCTTCCAAAGGCCACCTGTGTTACGGATGGACTGTCCACAGCCTAGATTTTCCCTAACCTCCTAAATTTTTCTATGCCTGTCTTTCAGGAATGCAAATTATGTGGGAAACATAATTTACTTGTGTGAAATATTGGCATAGGTCAAGACAAAACCTTTTAGCTATTAGTAGTAGCCAAAAATATGCCCCAYTTCGGCAGAGCAACAACTGAAGCTGAAGCCAACCCGAAGGGGATAGCTGGAAATGGTGAGACTAATATCTGAAGTGTGGGAATACAAACACAAACAGTATCCTCCCATAAAATGCAGCCTATAGCAGTTCTTCTCAGACTTCAAACTCCCATTGAAGAGTCTTCAAAAACAGAAGGAAGGTCTTGAATCTCTTGGGATTTACACTGTCATTTGCAGGACATTTTTCATATATTTTGTCATAACTTGTACTATGCTTGCAAAGACATTTGCAGTGTTTCTCTCCTTTTAAAGTATATCAAGCATGTGCCCTGCTTCATTTCAAACCAATTCATTTGATTTGAATTTCCTAAACCCCCAGATGCGTGACAGGGAAGTAGTATAATGAAATGGTCTAGTGGTCAGCTTAGTTTTGTTCTCCTTAGTATTTCCCATATTGTGATCTTGGCCATCTATTTTAGAGGAAATGGTAAAATCTCCCCAGAACCAGTAACAAAAATGGCAATAAGATCTAGGAGCTGATCTACGCACAAGCTTCAACTTGGATTTTCCAAGTTTATGCATGTGGTTTCAAATACAAAAATAAGTTCAAGAGAGAGTTTTGTATTCACATTTTGGAGGTGGACAATGCAAGATCTAATCGATGGGTGCTGATCAGATACCTGCTGTCAGGTACATTTATTTGGTCTTCCATTATTTGAATTTACAAAATACAGGCACAAGCAAAGATGAGCTTTAAGCTGATTTGTTATCAAATGCTGTTCTACATAACATGGACGGCTCTTCGGTGATAATGGTGATAAGGAGGACCTTACTAAAATCTATCTTTGTTTTTCTCTCTTAATAGCTACGTGCAGTGGTGGTATAACGCAGTGGGGTTTTTAGGACAACAGTATTGCAGAAGACAAGAGCAGCCTTGATTATTCATTATCAAGGTAATGCTAACAAGCAGTTACATGATGGAAAACTTAAAAATGATCATTACCTTGTAAAGGACTGTGTAACTTTCCCCGAAGTGTGTGTTTTTTGTGCTCAATGAATTGCCACATTTCTGACAACTCTGAAACATGTCTCAATGTCTCTTAGAAAAACCAAACACCAAACCTGTATGGAAACCTCATGCAACACATGACAAGCTGCAACATACAATGATGTGCTAGGAAGTAGCCCTTAGTAGGGATTCTGCAGACCATCCCCCAAGCTCGCAGAGAAAGGCGTGTGGCAATTTGGACTGAGAATGAAAAAGAGTGTCTAGAGAAAGCTGCAAGGTCCGTTTCAAGGTAATGGCCCTTTTTTCTTGTCTTCTGATGTATGACAGATTAACATTCTCACTGCGTTACTGTTGCTAAAATTCATGGATGTTATAGCACCCCTTTAGTGAAATCCTTGTGAAGATACAGTGATGGATTACTTCTTACTTTGAGTAAAGAGTGGGAGAGTTTTGAAGATATCAGGAATGCTCAGTCCAAAATAGATTCTGCTGGGGAATGGCAAGTATTGATTATGTGAAGTTTATTGCCCCCAAACCAATAGAAAACCCTGTCTCTGCCTTGAAAGTTGATAATCAAGTTGTAATTGTGCAACTGCACAAGAAGCATAAGCATTTAGAATTACTTATGMTACCTGGTGTATTGGGAGTCATTACAACTAGCCACGTTTTCCTCTTTTATGTTTTTTGGGGGGATTTTGCCATTAGCTACATGGCAGAAGATTCTAAATGATGATTGACTTGTAGGTCAAAATATAATTGTTCTGGCTTTATCTTTCCACTTCATGAGAGATACATTAAACCCCATCAAATATATCCAGACATTACTTACATCTTGCATTACTAGAGGAAGTAATTTCAAAACTTTAGATTAATGAAGAAAGATGTTCTTAACACTTTATCAGAATCAATAGCTCCTTGAAGTTCTCCAGATAAATTGTTCTGTGTACTGTCTTAGTTAATATATCAGCTTATTAAAAGTAGCACTGCTTAGTTAGTGGGGTTAAAATAGAAAAAAGGTGGAAATCAATCTTGCTTAAATAAAAAACTTCTTGGATGCCTAAATAGAAACCGAAATCTTAAGAAATAAATTAYTGTTGATTCTGCCACTTTGGGATTATATGAGGACRAGGGAACTACGTAGCATGARTTAGCATTACCTAGCATTTTTGCTGCAGCTTGCTCAGGTCTAGGAAAATTACTGGCTGTGCTTTGCATAGGTAAATTTGTTTTCAGATACAGATATAATCYAGCTTTCTATCTTTATCAGATAGGGTTGTTCTTTCTTCCCTTGGTTCAAATGTACATGAGCAATCAGGGATGTAGGATGGTGGCCACTCAAAAATCGGTACTTCTCCACATTTGAGTGGGGATTCCTTTTGGGTGATTTGATGCAGCAGTGCAGGACCTGGCACTAGCAAGAAGCAGCTACTTGTTGCTCGTGGAAAGAGAGGAGAAGAATTCAAATTTTCTTTGCAATTTTTTGGCACGTCACATTTATTACAAAAGAATCCTGAAGGTATTTGGGATCCCACAATGTCCAGGATTAGCACCAAGGCAAAACGGTGCTGAATCAGCACAGATTCAGCAGTAGAGGAACGCTGAGTCAGTAGGTTTGCAGTGCAATGTTTCCACTTACATAACATCGTGGCGATAGGGGGGATTATTGATGTAACCTCAAATGCAGCTCAAAGTTGAGAATCAATCTGTCAGATAGGAAAGAAGTCATTTGTGATGTTCAGATTTTGATGCAGCTATTCCAGTGCTTGGAGAGGTAGTGTTTTGGTTTCAGTCCACCATATGGTCCACGGCACTGTGAAGTCGTATTATGCTTCTACCTTGACATCATAGCTTGCGAGTGATTTGTTGCTTGTTTCRGGATCTTCAGGGAAATAGAGGAAAATAGTTCTGTACATCCTAGATTTTTTAGCAGAGATGATTAGGAAGCCCATTACCTTGATCGAGCACATCGGTGCTTCTCGCTGCCTTCTACCTGCTCTCCTTGCCTCATCCCTGCTTGCCTCTGTAGTTGTGCTCTGTGCTCAGATGGCTTGTGACATCCTAGCTTGGGGCGTAAACAGCAGATTTGAAAAATATACATGAATAAAAGGTCAAAACTCCCAGGAAAGAAAAAAGTTTTTTTTTTCTTTTTTTTTTGAGGGGTGGTTATTTTAGTGCATGGTTATGAAAAGCAAATTAACCATTAACCTTTGGGTTTTTGAGGAATTCACTGTGACAATGGTTCAGCTTGAAAATAAACAGCTGCTACTCTGAGTATGGTGTCCAAAGATGCCCCAGTTTATTCCGCTGACCCTGAAGATCAAAAACTGCATAGTCCTGGCTTTAAAAAGTTGTGTTGCTATTGCTCATCCACAGCAGCCTGGAGGGGCAGAACGCACAGGCCTTCACATGGGAAACGCTAGGCCATTTATTTTTCTCTTTCAGTGAGAAAACAAGGGCTGCATTGTGCTGTTGGTTTCTTTGATCTTATCTGCTGTTCCATTTGAATTTTTCTTCGGCAATRTTACACTGGCAGAAAGAAAGACAAAAAAGAGAAGAAAAACTGTAAGAAGTTTTCACAGTGAAAACTGGGAAAAGAAAAATATGTGGAAAACAGAGGAGAGACATTTCTAGCATACCCAAGTCAGCCAAGAACAGCATGTTATTGACAGATGCCTTGTTCATTTTCCACTAACTGACCTGGAGGAAGTAAGATCTCAGCTTCATTTGCAAGGGAGAAGAGTGTCTCTAGGGTTTTTAAAACATCCTAGGATGATTTTAGAAATTTGATTTGATTTTAGAGATTTGGCCTTCCACAGGATCATGATAAAAATGTGACATTAACGGGGAAACAGGCAGGTCACTAAGAATATAGTGGACAAGATTAGCTGATGACTAGCATCATTTTTAGATGCATTAAAAGAATAAATTATAGTTTGAAAGAACGCTGAGTGATCTAAGTTATGTGACAGGTGAGTAATATGAAGAAAAAATATCAGGCAAAAGTGTGTATCTGAAGCTGTAAGATAAAACTGCCTGTAAGTTTCCTTAGGGTAGACTTACTACACAAGCAGAACACTGTTTGCTTCACTGGTGTGAGCGAGCTCAGTCTTGCCATATATTTGTTTTGATGCAAACAAATAAAAAAATTTAACTATTAGTAGATGCCAATTTATATATGATTCCATGAGCTCTGTTGAGTCTCAAGGTGAAACAACCATAAGTTTGGCACCAAACATAAATTAGGAAAGGCATAGCAGTTTTTTGCTGGTAATTTGACTGTGTAGGTGAATGCAATTTGCACGCAGAGAGGCTGTATTAGAACCGAAGACAGAAGTAGTCATTCGTGATCATACGCGATAACTCAGGTTGGAAGGGACCTCGGGAGGTGTGCAGTCCACCTTTCAGCCCAAAGCAGGGTCAGCGAAGGGGTCAGATGAGGCTCCTCAGGGTTTTGTCCAGTCTGGTCTTGAAAACCTCCATGAACGGAGACTGYAGARCCTCTCTGAGCAACCTGCCCTCTGGGATGGGCAGTCAGGCTTTTTCAGAGATCCTGCTCTGCTCAAGTCTGTGCTCCCAGGTGTGCTGACTGCTCTCAGCAGTGAAAATCTTCGTGCTCCACTCCTGGATTTTATTCTTGCCATTCTAGCAGAAGTAGCCACATTTCTCCACATTTTTCGGGTCCATCTCTTCAATTCACCTCCTGTTTCAAAACAACTGCATACTTTTCTCTTTGAATAACCCCCTAAAATCAATCTTGTGAAATAACAACATAAAACTAAAGAAAAATAAAACACTGTCCTATATTCTAACGAACACTTTGTAGAACTTTCTGCTCTCTAGTTTAATTTTCTCTAGTCTAAATAAGGCCAAACATGCCCAGTATGAGTTCTGTTAAGTCCTGTTTAAATCTGCTATGTATTACTATTATTACAGGAGACTTTCTCTGAGATGAATCTGGACATTTCTTACACTGGAACCATGATCACTGTTAGTTGAACTAAAAGAATAAATCTTGTTAAGAGGAAGGAAGAGCAGGCTGAGTTCCTTCTGCTACGACCTGCCTTTAAAGGGAGACAGTTGCATTTGCGTACATTGGGTTACACACATACTTATTTTTCAGTATATGTTGTGTGTTCTCATTCCAGGTAAATCTACTTCTGGGTGCTCACCAGCTAGCGAGGGGCTGACGGGTGAAATGCGCCTCTCTGTCTCCTTTGTGGTCAGCCTACAATCTGAAGAAGACTCTCTGGACTTAAAAGGTGCATAGCTTAAACCACAGAGAAAATATTTCCTCTTTACTAGGTACAAAGCCTAGTAAATAACTGGCTATATTCAGGCCCAAGGGATTCTACGTAGATCAGAAATTCAGTTGAAATACTATCGGTGACAAATGCATAGAAGGAACAGTAGGCTCACCTCATTAATTTCATTTACCTTGGCATTTGACATTTGATATTATGACAGCTTATGTTTTGAGATATCCTTCAGTCCTTTCTCGTCCTTCTAAATGACAACCGTGTCTTCAATGCCATTTACAGAAATACGGAATTGGAGTWCTCAGGAGCCGTGTTACTCTATCGTTGCTGTTTGGGCAGCTATGGGAGAAGTGCGTAGACTGTGCACAAAGAGGAGGAGGAAAGGCTAGTCTCATTTTCTCTGTCCGTGTTGGTGGAGGAGATATTAAGTGAATTGCCAGGACTAGATTTCCTGCATTTTGTTTAGTGAGTCCCTGTAGAAGGAATAGTTTAAACAAAATACTTTATCCAACAAAATACTTTATCCTGTCTTAGTTTTAATGAGTATTAGCTCATCAAGCCAGAATAACACTTTTGTGACTCATCATAGCCAACTGTTAAAAACAAGGACTGTATTTTTGGCCCTTGTACAGCTTCGTCTACTTTTTAAGCAAGGCAAGTTCATTACAGTACAATCTCTAGGGGACATTTTGAACAGGCAATAGCCAGTAATTAAAATATATACTGGTATCCTATGAAAGACTTGGGCTATTTTATAGGTTTGGAGATAAAATTGTTCTCTACTGCTTGTAGACCTCARTGTATACTAAGCATATAAAAATAACAGCTTTTTCCACTCTGGCAGAACCTTTACGCTTTGGCAAACCTTCGTAAGTTAAGTCTCGCTATACGAGGAAAGAAGAGCACCTGACTGGAATTCAGAAAGCTGATTTTGTTCCTTGCTTTGACACTGGCCTGTTATGTACCAGCAAACCTCTTTAGCTCTCTCTTTCTAGTCCCTGTTGTCTTCTTGGATTTTTATCACCTCAAGCCATCAAGTTTCAACCCTTCAGACTGAGATTTTCTGGTCTTGTATCTGTATGTGCTGCTGCAGTAAAAACAGCCAAACAAAACTCTTTTACTTCACGTATGGCAAAAAGAAAGGACAGAGAAGTTAAGTACCTTGGCCAAGACCTAAGAGAAGAGCTTGTGTTTCTTGATTTCTAATTTTGTACTTTTTCTCCCCGAAATACTTTTCTAAGGCATGCCAAAACAGGGCACCTTGCAAGAAGTACTGTGTAGCTCAAGCTGTGTGTAATACCAGGTGATCAATRATTCACATTTTGTGCTAAAAGCAAATCACAGTTAACTTTCTATATTTTCCTTCCATCATTCATTTAATRCATTAGTTTCCCATAAAGAGAGAGGCTGTATATTGCCTAGCAAACTTATACATGAGTCATACATTATATAAATCACTAAAACATTTTATATTTTACAGAGAAGAATGTTCTTGCTCATTATGTGGATGAAAGGAGATGGTTGCATTTCGAATGAGATGTATAATTTAGACACATTTCTAAGACTATTTGGAACAGGGATTGAAGAGAAACTTAAAATGTTTGAAGTGACTAGAGTGCTTCATGTTTTTTAATGTGACTAACAAAATACACAGACCAATAACTTTTAAGATTGTGCTAATGGAAGAATGGCTCTGAAACTTTAACACAATCTTTTCTAATAATATTATTTTAAGGCATAAGCAGAAACTAATATTTGTCAGTTTGTATAAAATGGCAAAGACTTCATATTTTTCAGCCAGTAGTTATCTGCTATGCTACCAATATGAAAAGAGGAATTGGAAATAATATTTCAAGAAGAYTAATCAAACAGTAAGGAAAATGGCATATCCACTTCACTTGAATATTTTGGGGAGATTTTTTATCTTTGCCTTTCTGAATGTTAGACACTATGAAATAAGAGCATAGAATAGTCTATACTTCAACAGCACAATTTCATTCAAGTGAAAATTCAACATCATCATCTTGGCTTTGCATTAGAAAATGTTTATTTGTTCTCTTTTTAGAATATTATTACAAATTAAATTAAATACTCTTTCTGAAGTTTTATACCTGAGCAGCCCCAAATACTATCATGTTCTGTAAATTATCTTCGCACTCTTAAGTACTTATATGCTTTGGTGAATGTGGCTTTTATTTAGAAAGCATAATTCCAATTCCAGTACAGTAGTCTCATTGATTTGGTAACAAGACAACTGTCTCCTGTGTTTCATGGACTGTTCTTGGCAGCAGCTGGATTTGTGGATTTCTCCATCAAATTGAGCTAATATTTTCCCAGATCTGTAAATCTTTTAAGCAAATGTAGCAGCTAGATATCTCTGAGCAATGACAGTGCAGCAGGTTTATGTCCTGAGTTTTGAACCCCCTGTGGAAATTAATACAAGATCTATGCCCTGAAAAAAATCTCTTACAACTGTTGCATTATTTATTTATATTCTGCATTAAGGCCAACACTTCACAAGCCAAGAGATGATACAAAGGAGCTCATGGCTGTATAAATATAGAATCTTTTTATTTTGGGGTTAATAGATACAATACAAWTTTTGACTACATAAGAAAGCAGAGTTTTCAGTGCATACATTCTTCAGACAGACAGGAACAGGGCAGACAAACATTCCATAGTGTTTTGAGTATTACGTGGCACTTAGTTTATTTTATTTAAGTCCCTRGTTATTGGGTTTTCCCAGTTTTCATTAGCTGCTTTGACAGCTCGAGATCTAAGGAAAACTGAAGTGAGTAATAAGGATGTGCTGGCTGTTGAGAAACAGGATTTTAAGGCAGGACAATGGGACACTGCTCACAACATTCCACGTTAGACTTCCTGTAACCATGGCCCTTCTGGCATCATATTTCCTTGGGGTCCCAAACGACTCAATCTAGCAAGTTTTCTTTTTCTTTGTTAACATATTTTGGAAACACACATACATCAAACAAACAAGCCAGTGTTTGGGCTAAACACTTACATTCTAGACACTCTCTGACCAGTTCGTGAAGGCTTCCCTGAATTTTACTTGCATAAGATGGTACTGGTGTCATTACATAGGCAAAATTCCTTTGTTTTTTTATGGGTAGTGTGAAAACAGGAATATAGACCCCAGGGTTTGGCCATTACTACTTGTAGGGAGGGACTAAGGAAATATTGGTACCTTCTGTATTTTCCATCCACTTTATCATAAGAAAAAAYCCAAACAAACTGAGTTTTGAATGTGATGCTGATCCTGGCTAGCTCCTGCGTTCAGGAAAAACCGTGCAGTGCTTTACCTTGCTATGGAGCTACTAGCTAGTGATGTTTCCCTGCAGCGGGTTGTTTCCTGGTGTTGTCCAGCTGGTGCTGCAGGAGYTAGAGACCATTGACCCAAGAGCACAGCCTTACAGCTGGAATGGGGCCGTATGAAACCGGTAGAGYGAGATAGCACATGATAAGGCAGTGCCAGCGTTCAGTGTGAACGGTCACTGAGAAGATGAGTCATAAGGTGTTGGCTGGCCAGTTACAGGCTTAAATGCCAATGGACATTCCTACAGTATACAAGAGCCTAAATATAAGGAGTAAAGTGCCTGGACTTACTTGACATTATTCTAGATAACTGCCAAGCAAACTGGAGAGCAGTGTTCATCTTAGTGTGAAGCACAGCAGTTTATACCAGCCGGCAGCCTGAAATGTAGTTCAAATTTCAGTGGTTTTGTTTGAGACTATTATTCAGGAAGGCTTTATAATTTTATCTGACCTTCCTTGATATCCTGGGCAGATAGTGTGGACCTAGCATCCTGGTAAGGATGAGGATAACTTGAAAGAACCAAAGAGAAACCAAATTGTTTGAGAAAGGACTAAGAGAAAGATGAGATTCAGATAGATACACAGCAACCTTTGACTTGCCCCAGGTATCAAATACAGAAATAACAGAAGAGAAGGAAACTTCTCTTGATCAGGGAAGGATATAGAGAGGCTTCCAGACAAAGCAATATAAACTAGTTTCCATTGCTTATATTAGAAACATTTTTAAAGTGAAAAAAGCTTACTTTAGATTATCTAATTCGGCCTCCGCAAGAACAGAACAGAGGAAATAGCGGGGTGAAGCTAGCTCTATAGCTGCTCTTGGTCAAAAGGCAGAGAAAACCAATTGGAGGGACTGTGAAGAACATCAAGTATCAAGAAATATATGAAAAGTAGAGAAAAGAGGAGGTAGGAAACCAGGCTGTCGTAAACACCAGCCTGAACAATAGCATGCAAGGGAAGGCACCTTATCCTTGCTTGGACTCCTACATGGCAGGTGACTGCTGGGGAGAAGACAACACTTTGATAAGTGCTGAGTCCCTTTGCTCTAATTCTCTGGGGTTGCAAGAGAAGTGAGCAGTAGAAAGCAGCACTATTACAGAAGAAAAAGGTACTTGCTAATATCAGATATCACTGAGCTCAGTAAGATTAAAAAAAGCAGGTGGCTGACAGGAGTCAAACAGGAATCCCTGAGAAGTCTGAGAAAACGGTAATCAAACGTTACATCACTTAAGCAGTTTGGCCCCTTCTCTTGCTCTAGCCAATAGACCAGTCTTGAGTTAAAACAGAGGCAGTAAATTCCTCTCCTTCACCTTGAGCTGCATGGCGACACTCCCAGGAATGAGATAAACCTGCCAGTTCCTCTAGATCCCTGTTTCCTATCTGAAGCTAAACAACAACTGGGAATAATTGAGAGCCAGAGATACTTCCAGCCAAAAGGAGAATTGCTACGAAATGGCACTAGTAGGTACTGTAAACTGGAGCCTGGCCTGCAAGCATTAGTGAAATGTTTAGTAAAGATACTTAAATCCGTTATATGAAGGTATCTCCTTCTCATTTGACTAAAATGTTACAAATATTACCACATAAATGAATTGCTATATTTGTGTCTACTGGGTAAACTATATACATCATTGTAAGAAAAGAACAATAATTAAATTAAGGGAGGAGAGAAAAGGACGAACAAAATATTAGTAAATAAAATAGAAGACATATGTTCAATAATACTTTTCAGGCAATATTTCTGCTTGTTGCATTTACCGTAAGTAGGAAAAACCTTCCACTCGGAATAAATGTGGGAAACACAGCTGCCCAACCATCAGTCACTTGCCATTTGCAGAACATCTGACAGCCAGCTTTACAGGCTGGAGGGCATCCGCGCGGTCTGAAGGAACGGCCATCGATACCGCTCGAGWCGGCCGTTGATTCTGCCGCTGCAGAGGAGCCCCCAGCTCTCTGGGGACGGTCAACGCAGCCAGTGTTYTAAAACGTGTCTCGAGCACGTGAGCCTGCGCTGTGTTTTCAGGTCGTCTCGYGCGATGTGGGGAAGGCCGATCGGGCTGGACTGCCCTCTCAGGTCCCGCTCCGGAAACACCCTGCATATTCCCCTGACTTCAGAGAAACATCTACATTTTGTCCTTGATCAACAGGGAAGAAAATATACTCGACTCTCTTGGAAGCACACAGTTCACACAGCAGTGTTTCCCATTCTTTTCCAAAATAGAGAGCATACTTGCAGTTTTTTTTCCCTATATGTTCTTATAAAGTTTAAAAGCAAAGGTTTTTACACACTGTTGCTTTYGTAAGCTACAGAGCAAGACACAATAACAAACCACCTCATACTGATGCCTTTAACAGTACAGCCAGACAAACCGTATGCACATTTTTTTTACATTTTGCTATACGAATAAATTATTTTCAAAAGAAATGATTCACTATTTGATGAGATCTACAGATAGTTAATTTCCTATTTGATGAAAAACTGATATTATGAGCTTACTGTGCTCATTAGATGATTTTTTTCCAGTAGTTTCTTCTGTTATATGACCAGCTCTAGTTAATACATAGGTACTAAAATACAAAGAAGTGCAAAAATGACCATAAAGCAACTACAGACCACAACTTTTTAGCAGGTCCACTATAAAGGAGGGGCTCTTGAGTTCCTGCAGATGATTTCTTTAATGGGTCAGCTCTGGAGCTGAGGGGAACCAGAAGTGCRGTCCCCAAGAGCCCTTTCTTCAGATGCTTTAGCATTCACAGTTAACGTGGTATGGGGGTTGGAGTTTTGTTCTCCCCTTYGATAATACCTGAGGCTTTTTTCATGTTTATTGCAATGTAACCAACTCTAACTGATCATGCAGAAATGTTTTCTTTGCTGCCGCAAGAACATTTAGACTGTCTTCACCAAGGTAAAATGATTGTTTTGCAGGTGTTGGATTTTATTTTTTTCTTCCTTTAGCCTGTAGTCCTGAAGAAAAATTCCTTCTCTCTGAAGAAGTCAAATCAGAGTGTCAAGCCAAAGAACAAAAGGAAAGGGTTGTGCAGACCTTGGAAGGAAGTGTGCACAGAGAGAAGTTTATATACAGACTGAGGTTTACAATTTAGCAGGTTATAAGCTTGACTGTCAATGAACATCTTCCTCATCCTTGCTTTTTAGGCTTGGGAACCTAGATACTTTATCCCTTCTAGTTTTCTAAAGTCAGCTCTGATTATTTCATAGCATATTATATGACAAGAATTATTTGCTTACTTGTGAAACTGCTGTGAGAAAGACAGGGGTGTGCATGGGACCTGCGTATGCCTACTTGCAGGCCAGAGTCCCTTCCACACAGAGCTTTTGGGTGCTGGGGTAACACAGCTTGAATTTCTCAAATGTGAGGATTTTTGATCCATTCAGCCTGCATGATTAGAATGGGGAAAAAAAWGTTTTGACTTAACCATGAAGGGCTTCAGTGCAGAGGGCATTTCATTTCCTACCAGTATTTACCTTGGCGAGACAGTCAGGGACAAATATGTATCACATATGCTCACAGTTTAGCATGGACTAGTATTCCCAAGATCAAACTGTGTGGCATCTGTGATGGAATCCAGAGGAAGTGCTTTTTTTCTTTATTCTTTWAAAAAATCTGTCTCCAGAAAGGAAACACAAAATTGCTGCTACRCTGCTGGCACCTCAAAAGTGTATGCGCATTTATATGTTTAACTTYGTTGTTAAAGGGTGCTGTATGCACACTCACATAAGTATGTCCATGTGTGCTGGGAAATTCTGTTTATTTAAGCTTAACAGGTTCATATTTAAGGCACTGATGATGCCTTGCAATCATTAAAGATGCATCTCAATCAAGGTTCCCTCTTGCATTGCATCTTAAAATAAATTGTTGTTTTGACAAGGAGAAAACACAGGGAAACAGATTTAGTCACACTGTATGCCCTGAAAGCCTAAGAGACCAGCCTATGCCTTGATACATGAGTGCTATCTGCTTTGTGCGTGCTATGTCATTTTAAGAATGGGTCCTGTAGGCAGGGAGAATATATTGCAAATTGTAACAAAAATATTTTGGGTATTTCAAAACCATTTAGTGAAGATGAGATCCCAAGATCCAAGAAAAATGTTGTAATTTTGGATTTTCTCCAAAAACAAAATGTTAGAGTATATGGCTGTTGTTTTCAACTGATCCTTTTCAGCATCTTTTACTGCTTCCAAACTAGCTTGACGTGATTCTTGGTGACTCACACAGAGTAAAAAGTGAATGAAGGACCTGGCAAATCTGCAAGTGCCAATGAACAGTCCCAGTTAGGGGAAGAAGGAGTGGGAGCAGTTCTGGGTTGCAGCTCCTATTTATGATTCTGATAGACAGATTTTTAATTTACCGCATATGTGGCAATAGGCCTTTAAAGGTAGCAAGATGGGTGCTCCTAAAGAGTTTCCATTCACATCAGAGACGTGCCAGAAGAAAAAGGTGAACCAGTGTGCGGTCAGATTTCCCTTCTCGTTCTACCCAGCCTCTTTCCCCAGGCATGGAGGCATATGAGAATTAAGAGAGGCGCAAGGGGCCTCGAATCAACTTGGGCTGATTACACCGGAGGAGCAGAGTAGTGAATGACGGAGTTGTAATCTGGAGGTGGGCTGTGGCATTCCAGGTTTGGATCCATAGGAAGGAGAACAGAGTCTTCCAGTGTGAAGTCCATGGTGTCCTCTTCAACCTGTACTGCTGGCTGGTATTTGACAGCCTCGTGCTCATGGTCGGATAATATGGATTCTTTGCTCTTGCTAACAGCTCTCCGCCTGTTGAGAACAAAGTGTAACATATTGACCTTGTCTTCATAAGGTTTTGCCTCTGTCTGTAATTAATGATCAAAATTAATTTTAAATATACAAAAATCGTTTGAATTCCACTTTGCAACACCCTGTAAGACARTGACATCTTACAGATCGGATGATAGGGGAACAGAATTAGGTATTCCAGATAACTCAATGTATCAAAAGGAGATTTGAGACTGAATCCAAAAGTCCAGATGCCGTGTCTTTTTAGCTTATCAGTTTTCAGAGCATAGCGTACACCTTAGTTATAAGTGCTCCTATCCTATACATACAACAATATTCTCTCTCGTCACTGACACAAGTCAATAAAATCTGACTTTTCTGAAATCAAAACTTAAGTCTGTGACTTTTCTTTAAGTATAATAAAAGATGAATTAATGACTAATCTATGATAGACTCTAATTTAAAATAATACCAAAAGCAACAGTGTGTGTTGAGCMAGCCAGAGTAGGGCAAAATCTCTCACATATTCTTTAGCCCTTTAAAATGATGGTGCAGCATGCTAGTGAAGAACAGTGCTTTTCAACATTATAACTGCTGGCCTGTAACTGGTGCTATTAAAAGAGAGCCAGTTTTCATTTCCTGCTGTCTTCTCTTATTATAGGTGATGCAGGCAGTGGGAGAGAAGCAACTTATATTGCTTAGAGCCACCCCAGTGGTAAAAGTGGGAGAACCCTGGAGAGGATTTGTATCGCGAGGTGACCTTCAGGAAAGGTAAGCTTTGTGAATAGAAAGGCACTTTCTGGTATAGRCTGCCTTAAAATTCATGGTTTGTTAAGCCTTGTATCTTCTGTCTGAGGAATTTTTTGGAAAATGTCTGGATAATTTAGAGTTGGTTCTAATAAGGATCCCAACCTGAGAATGGTCTTTTGAGCTTCTCTGTGCTGCTTAGGACAATTTAACCTGCATCTCTTTGGAATAAGCTACATTCATAGACTGATTATGGCATTGCTCATGTCTCAGTTCTGAATGACTCATGAATGTGCCTGGGAAAATTTAAAACTAGACAGTACTCAAGCACTTTGAATCTCTCTTTCACATGTGTTTAAAGGAGCATAAAGCTACATTCTAATGACCCTAGAACAAAACCAAATAATCAAAAGTTCATCAAATTACTGTATTATTCATTACAATTATTTTATTTGTTTGTATTGCTGCAGTGCCTACACCCTCTAACAGCAGACCAGGGTTTCAGAGTGCTGGGAGCTTTACAAAGAAAGCAAAGCCAGTTCCTGCTCCAGGAAACACGAAACAATAGCTAAGAGGCAGATACAGTAATTGGAGGAAGGGGGACAAAAATGGTGAATAGGAAAAGCAGTAGGTCCAAGACACTGATTGTCTCCACTGTTATGTTTTTGTAGATATTACAGCAGAGAAAACCATTGCAGACTTAAGAGCATTGCATACTTGATGCTGGCTGTCACAGAGTTGTAACATTCAGCAGGCACAGCTCCTTTCAGCTGAAGGAGTAAATAAATATGCCCTGCCACGTTATTTTACTATGACCTTAGAAACTGTGTTATCTTGCCTCTGAATCTGGAACTGCCCAAAGCTTCAAGTTTCCAAAAAGCTGCAGGTATTCTGGTTGACAGAATCGATGTCGGTATTTTCATTTAAAATTTTGCTATTTCTGGAAAGGTCATGAGTGTGTATGGATAATGCACTGCATTGTCTAGGGTAAAACACTTGTCTATGAATCTGTCTAGAGCCACATTTAACATCCTGTGGTGCCCATCTGTGAATCAGCCGTCCCTGTAGTTCTCCTCTTGGGGAAGTCTGTGAGGTAGGTGATGTTCTGTATATCACAGGCCATGAAGCCATTCATTTTAAGCTATGAGCTAATTGAGATATTCTGCCAAATTCAGACATAACATAAACAGCTGTAACTCTCATGAGCTGCAATGGGAGGTTGGCTGCTTTAAAGTTGGTCTGATTTTAGCATGGGATGGTGGCTCTTTACAGAATATTTGTATGTCCAGCTTGGTTCCTGGGAAATGAACCCAGGACCTCTGAGCTGTAAGAGACAGCYAACCATCTCTTGCACTTCTAAAATAAACTGAGGTTCCTGAGGCCTCTAGAATGTCAGAGATTATAGATTAAGGCCAACATTACTGCACTCTTAGACTTGCCATGGCATTGAAACCAAACCTGGGTGGCAAAGCAGAAAATTGAAAATAAATTGTAACTGTGAGAGCTCCAACAACATAGCACGCTCTGATCTCACAGTCTAAATTTCCTCTTTGTCCAGGGAAAAATGTTGGTGAAAATTTCTTCTATATACTGTATATTTGGCAACAGTCCCATTCTGCACACACCCACTTTCTCTGAACATAAATTCTTCCCTTGCATAAGCAACAGAACCACCACTTTGCTTCATTGTTTATTTATATATTTTTCATTTTGTTGCTTAGTCCTGTTGACTCGTGTCAGCCAATTCTGTGGATGCTCTGGCTTCTAATTTGCCAGGTATTAAAGTTGTCAGTGGAGACAGGGAGAAGCTTGAAAGTATCTGTTTAACTTGGCCCCCAGCCTGCATATCTCAGAGAGCTAGAGAAAAGAAATGCTATTAGGGTTTAGTTTGGCCACACAATGGGAAATTTTCAGAGCCATGTAGGCTCCTAGCAAGTGTTCTTGCTAGGTTTCTGCCCCTCTAGGTCAGGCGATTGGATCTGGGAATGACTGCCTATCACTGAAATCATGCTGGTGTTTGAAGAAGGACTCTTAAACACTGACATCTAATATTTACTCCAAAGGCAGAAGGCTGATGAGTTAGGTCAGAAGCAAGTTTTGTCATTAGCCATCTTACAGCAGACCAAAATACAATTAACTTTCAAAACTGTTCCTCTCATTCTGAGTACATTGCCTAAATTAAAGGTATCCAAAGGTCTTTGCATTTTTTTCCCTTAATGCTCTATATTTACTGGCACTTCATTCTACTCTGTTCTTGCTCAGCAACAGAGAAGCGTACATATGCTTGGAGTATATATTGGAAAACTAGGCTGCAGCTTCCCTGTTCTGCCTGTCCTTGAAATCCCATTTGCTTCAGAGGAACCGCCACACTGAATCAGACAGTGAGTCCATCTGTACCTTGCCTCAGGCAGTGGTCAGCATTTGATGCTTCAGAGGAAAGCAAAAACCCCTTTATGCTCTGAGCCAATTGTACTGTCCTGTATAAGAGAGAAAAATCCTCCCTGAGCTCCACAGATGAGCATCTTCTGACCCAAGGCATTCTATGTGATTAATCATAGAATTATATAGCCACAAAAGTTACTAATGGCTACATAATTAAATAATTTTGTTAAAAGCTAGCCTTTATTTGGTTTAGTGCTTTCCCTGGACTGGCATTACACTGCTCAAAAAGATATTTCCTTGCACTAAATCTGCCTCTACCCAGCTTTTGAATGCTGCTGCTGCAGGAAGAGATAGAAAGAAAATGATACTCAGTTTTGATAAATCTGCTCACCTTTGTGAATGTCTCAGACCAGTACCACTTGCCTTTTTGTATTCTTGCCACAGCATAATACTAATGATTAGGTGTTTGGAGACTGTGGGCCTCAACTAAACCAGGTTTGCCTGCTGACCCAGGCACATTTCACACAGCGACTAACCCGAAAACTCTTGGTTTTGTCCTCGCAAGAACATGTGCCATTTGGGACAGGATAAGGGGAGAGATGAGCATCTGAACGCTGTCACTTCCTGACCTCAAAGAGGTGTTGTAACCAAAAGGACCCTCTTTCATAATGTGCACCTCTGCGTGCAGTGCTGGTTGRGGACACATATTTCACAGAGGGTGCTGAGCTGGCTTCACCCTGTCTCATAGGCCTAGGCACAGCACTGGACTCTTCTCTTCCAGTAAGATACCTACAAACTGGGGAGCTTTAAAGATGGAAGTACAAAACCAGTGAAAGCACTGGAGGAACTAATACAGAAAGATTAGAAGAATACACATCAGTAGCAGCATATCAGCTAAGCGTGACATTCATAATTACCAGCAAATCCCTCTGCTCTTCAGGCTGTGTTTCTGAGCTTGGTCCCAGGGTCGAGTCTGTTAGGTGTAAAACCAAACGAGGGGAAGGAACRTCCTGCTGTGGACTCTGCGCTGATAACTGAAAGCCTACCCGCTCCGTAAGCAGAACTGTATCGAGGAGCCTGGCTGTGCTCCGTGCCGCTGCACACAGGTGTAATGTGTCTGTGTGGGGCACAAGATTGTTAGCAGGTCTCGTGACCCAGCCACAAACCTGAGCAAGCGCATTTTAGTGCTGTACTACGGTGCAGGCAGCGAGATCCCTTTGCAGCTCCCTTTTTTACTGTGCTCTGTCAGATATTCTGGTGCTGATGCATCTGGAAAGTCTACAAATTAAACTAGGGAAAGGAAGACAGCTTGAATATTAAGTAATCTTTCACAAGCTCTTTTAGGTTTTCCAGAGAAGTGTCAAAGTTGTTTAGAAGATACCATGGAGGATGATCCTGAAATAGAAGGCCTAAATGACCTAATGAGACTTTTTCATCCCACTCCATGAATCAGTGACTTTAGTTATAAGTAAAAAAAATGCTGAAGTCACCAAAGAGCTGGGAAGTCATTACTGTGGCTGTTTTTTTTTTTTTTTAATGTGAGAGGGAGCTAGTTTCTAATAGCCTACATCTCAGAGTCAATGACTTGAAGGGGAGCATGGAGGAAGAAATGACTGTAACGGAATCACCCTAGCAAGTGAAGACCTATGATACAAGGCGCAGCACTTAGGCCCTGTGCTGCGGAGCTGCCTTTATTGCTTTCCGGTAAAATGCCCAAGTATCTTGCCCTCAGTAGGAAAAACTAATGGACTATTATGTCCAATTAGAAATCCTGGACCTGTTTAGAAGCTATGTTTAGGGAAGATGAGAAATTGGACTGAGCCTTGCCAAGTATGGCAATTTGTCTTACGACCACATCTTGTAATAACATGTAGGCGCTTCAGGGCCTTATAACAGCTTTCATAGGTATTTAATGAGGCGGGGAGTAACAYGATTAATTTTTTAATTTTTCTGCAGTGAAATAAATAAAGCGGTTACTTCTTCCTTTAATAGTAATGATTGATTCACAGCTTGCTTTAATACATTCTGCAAGGAGCGCTGTGTGGTAGGAATTTAATATTCAGATCCCCTCTGGCAGTATCAATGCATCAGTAGTCCACTGCCAAGGGAAACTCAGGGGGTTAGGATCAGGAATTCATTGTTCTGAAACACTGCRAAACAGAAAATACAGCTAAACTGAAGTTTTAACAGGCCAAAGTCACCCACAGATTAAGTATGCATGTGTGGCAGAGTTGGTCAGCTACCTGAAATTTAAATCACCCAGAATGAAAGTCTCTGACACTAGCTCCAGCACTTAAAAAACAAGGGAGATGAAAAGCACTGCAGTCAAAACCAAGCTGGGAACCACAGCCTTTCATAGTCCTCCTTTGGGTCCTTGCCATTACAAGCATATAGAATAACCCTAGGAAAAAAATTGGCTTACCTAACTCTCCAAATTCCTACACTTCAAAGTGCTTTATATACTGGAAGCTCCAGTCAGGTCATTGTGCAAGGTACTGCATGATGTTGCAGTAATTATGTTTGCTACCCCAACATGCTCATCGCCGCAAAACAAAAACCTGCTGAAACTAACTTCTGCTGTGGAGTGAATTTATTTCCAAATTTCAGTTTTCTGAGATGTTGCAAAAGGCTTCTAGCCCACTCAGCTGCCTTACGGTTTCTTTGGGCACCTTGCATTTGGACACAAACGCCTGATGCTACTGAGCAGAATTGCTCTGTTTCGATATTGCTGACTTTTGCCTTAGGCCCACTTTGGCTTTGGCAAAGGCAGAGCCTGCAGTGATGTGATCTGGATGCAGGGTCTGGAGCCTGGAGCGTATCAGCTGAGCCACCGTCAGCCGGTGTCATGGGACCGAGCCAGAACTAGTCAAGTAATTTCAGAGCAACTGAGGATAATCAGATCGGGCCGGGGGAAGAAGGGGGGGGAAAGAGGATGAAGGAAGGGCAACGAAACAGATATCAAAGCTATTACAATTTTGAACAAGAACTTGATTAAAGAATCTCCAGGAGAATTTTAAAGCAGTGCTTGGCAGTGGCCTGTTAATATTAGGAGATGAAACCTGACACCAGAGTCATCCCATCATTACGTCCCCTCTATGCTGAATGTGTTTCCTTGAATACTCCCTCCAATGTCATTACCCTGGTCATTCATGCTGTCTCTCCCCGCAGCTATTGCCATAGCTTTATACTTCGGCAGGATAAAACGCTTAGACTTCAGAAATGGCTAGTCCTGTCTAACAGTGCTCCCAGGCCCAGAGTATCAGATTCATCTTCAATAAACTCTTGACACCGGCTTTCTGTGGTGTGTAGTGTTGCCAAATTTTTAAGTCGATAGAGAAATGAACGCAAGATAAATAAGCAGCAAGTTTTTGGCAAAAATAATGCGTGTAGCCACCCTGGTTTAGAAAACAGGCTAAGCCTTTGAACAGTTTTGTGTTAGAAAAGAAAGACTGTTTGAAAGGGATCCAGGGTAAATGTTTTTGATAGAGAGAGATACACAATTAGAAAAGGTGACTTTATCTTTCCCATTAAATCAGCACTCTTCTCTGACCTCTCCTATCCATTTGGAGATTATTCCATGTGCTTATTAGGTTTGTTTTTCAAGTTAGCAGTGTGGGAGGACCAAAGGGTGACATGTACTGAAATGAGAGAGCATCAAGATGCTCCGTGATTAATATGTAAAAAAAATGTTATTTGTACCAATGATAGTCTGCAGGATGATTAAAAAAAAAAACTGACAAAAGCCTTCTCAGCTGGACCTCAAACACTCCGGGAAGGATCTGGCCAAAAAGAAACAATCCTCTGTCCGTTCTGTGCTAGCTAAGGTCCTGGGAATAAGGAAGAGACAAACATAGCTTGCTGCAGGGTTTGCTTTTATAGCAGACCTTTAGGATGGTCTTCCGTGGTCGGGCTGGCACAGAAAGTATCAGGTATTTTGGCATGGATGGAATCCCTACAGAAGTGTTGACTGTAAGCGGGGAGAGCCCCAGACGGTGTTGGTCAGGCACAGATTCACTGAAGCCAGCAGAACAGTGTTAGTTCACATTCACTCCCCATGGGCCCGCTATCAGTTCAGAAGGTTTTCCCGGAAATCTCAGAAGAACAGGCTGTTACGGAATTTTTGTGTTCCTACATCTGGTTGGATGTTGKTTTTTCTAATTTTCAGCAGAAACCTTGTATGGGGGAAGGGAGAAAACTTTCCTCTGACACTGTTCCCTCCAAGTATTTGTCCTAACAGTGGGAAACTGCAGGAGGGAAAACACCAGTCAAAGGTATTTGACAGAAATCTTTAGAAGGACAGATCTTATCAGGAATGTTGTTTCCCTGTGTTTGTTGGATTTGTGTCAGCATGACATTATGCAGAAGAGCAAGGTAAATCAAGCATCAGAGTAATGCAGCTTGACTGCTCCTGGAATTTGAGCTGCTTTCTGGAGAGCTGGTGCCATTTGGTCTCCATAGCAATGCACTGTGCTACGCAGAAACGCTCTTAGCATGTGTGTAAGAACCTTATCTAGAGCTCTGCTAACCCTCCAGCAGGTCCAACACTGGGACAACACCACAGAGTGAAATCACACCCCTTCCTAGCAGAGCCTGTAGCAGCATCCCTGTTAGAGCAGCAAGGCTCTCCAGCCTGTGTTACCTAAACGTTGTCCTTGTCCTCTTTCTCCTCCTCTCCTGTCATCCCAAATACGTCTAGGAATTTATCGTGGTAAGGCCTGAAAAGACATGGCAAGGTTCTTCCATCTTCCTTTTCTTGCTGAGGGAGGGGGTTAACCCTCTGAAACACTGCTAGGCTCTGACCCTGTACTCTCACGTGAACTCTCCAACACTACACAGAAACTGRGCTTGCTTCCTCTGATCTGTCATCTCTCTCTAATGTAGAAAACYCAACTTCACACAGAACAAGCAATTGCTCTAGTGGAAAAGATACATTGAATTTAATCAGGAGGAAACAAATAGAAACCTTATCAGTAGATTTCTTAGGAAACTTCAGGCAATTCAGTTACGTGGAATTCCCTGCTACAGAATGGTTTTTTGAAAATATTTTGGGTTGCTATTCTTTGAATTCTACTAGTTGACATTTGTATCTATAAATGGGTTATTATTTCTGATATATTTTTCTAGCAAGGTAGAAATAGCAAAGATCTATTTAACTACCAGGTTAACTCCCTGTGCTTGTGCCTGTTTGTATTTGGTAGAGAAATACAAGAACTGGGAGCTAAGAAAGTATTTGCTTTTATTCTGTGGTGGTTGGTGCTATGAGTGAAAAACATAGAGCAAACATTGGCATAGTCTCTATTTGTAAACCAAATATGAAAAATCTAAGAAGTCATACGATCGTGATGATAGCAGGATTAAGAGACTTTTCTGGAGGACTGTCATCATATTTATGAACAAGCAAATGTAGAGAGCAGAGTTCTGCTAAATACACTTGCTTTGCAGTGCTTAGACTATCCTTTACTGGACATCCCTTCTTAAATTTTCTCATCTCCCATCAACTGCAGAAGAGCCAGTCTTTTTTTATGTCTAAAGTGAGGTATATCTTTGGTTGTCACAGATAGATACAATTATAAAAGTTATTCTGTGGATTAATAAATACAATTCGCCAATCTTAACAGTTTCTTCCCTGAGTAAAGGAGAATACTTGGAGAGGCAATAAAGAGAAAACTAGTGTAAATACATATGTTCTTTGTTCTTTTGTTCCTGTCATTTGCTATGCGCAGAATATTTAGCCTCAAGAGATCAGGCCATGAACATAAGAAAACTAGCTTTACTAGAAAGTTTGCACTTTTTTCTTTGAATATGATGCAGAATCACAAGGCAACTTTGCTTTTTTGGAAAAAGAGTTAAATTGGTTGACAAGACATTATATGCTCAAGGTTGATGAAATAGGTTTACATTTTTATCATGTGATCAACCATTTTCATGTTAATTAACATTCCTGCAACATAAATATGGCAATGCAGCATTCCTTCTAGAGACCTGGAACTGTTTTGTGTTAAGCTTCTTTCTAGAAGCAAAGTTTAAATTATAATTTTCTTAATCTTAAAATACATTAACCATGGTCATTCTGTTACAGTACTGAAATCCAGAGCTGCTTCTCCTTCTAGCCTGTTTAGGTAGTTTAACAGTTTTTCTTTTGGAATCAGAAATAAAATTGCAAATATTCAGGATCATTTTTTGAATGAAACAGTAACTTCAAAAAAAAAATATGCAAAAAGTACTTACGCTAGAGCCATGATTCCGTAGGGCCAAGAACGGATTTCCAGCCTCTTTGAGCATTTTATCTCATCAGAAGTCAACACCATCCCGCTATCTGACTCCTGTATAGCAAGAGGAGAGAACGTCAGCCAAACATTCACTGCTTGTGACAGCATGAAGCACTTTTAAGTTAGAAATGTCCTGCCAAGGGGAGAGGTGGAGAAGAGTCAGACTGAACCATCATTAAAGCCCGTGGAGAAAGAAAGGCAAGGAGCCAATTAAATACCAAATTCCAGCTATTTTATTTTATGATGATATAGCTTCTAGCCATAGGACTTCACTTGATAAAATTGTCTGTAGCTACAGAGCACATAAAGCCAGGTCAGAAGAACGCAACTTCTTCAGCTTGGCCTGTAGAGGTTGGGGCTCCCTGACAAAGCAGTTACCAGGGAGAGACTGSCAACAAGGTGGCCATCCGCAGGTGTTACGCTGCAGTGTTATACACTGATAGATATTGTGTACTGGAAGTGAGGTAGGGGCTACCAGCTAGTCTACATAATCACAAGATTATGCACATTACCAGGCAGGAATGGATTCCAACACGCAACCCAGAAGGCAAAAGTTTGCATCAAAACTCTCCTGTGTGTGCTATTTAGTGAAGTGTTTAATGCATATAGAAATGTTTTATTAGATGTCTAACAAAACTGTCTTGGTTAGGTTTAAAGTGGAGGTTGCGATTAAGCTGCACCCAAAGCTGAGTCTAGAGGTTTGAATTAGATCAGGCTATTGTGCAAAGTGCATCAGAAGCTCATAGATAAAAGCAGCTCTTGCTTTAAATTTTGCATGAATATAGCAAAATATTTGCAAAAATTTAAAATATTGCATGAAAAATGTTCTGGGGGATTCCTTTGCATTTGAAATATTTCCCGATGCTGGAAAGCAGCACAAATAACAAACCTGCTGTTCATCAAAACCAAGAAAAGACTTAAATGYGGGAAGTGAAACTGTGATCAGCCTTATTTTAGTATTCAAATTGAAACAGAACAAATAGTCACAGCRAACAATAAATAAAAAGCAAGGTTTTTATAAATGGCTTAGAAATATATCAGTTGTCAATGTCAGGAAAGTGGTTTTCAATGTATAAAGTGAAATCCTAAGTTAATTAGTTTGTCAAAAACTCAAGTCAGCAGCACCAAGGATTTCTCTCTTTTTAATCTTGGCTATTTCCCCTTAAAATATGTGGTCTAGAAATGATTTATCTGAATTGCTACTTTTCATTTAGCTTACAGAAAAATTACTAAGAAAAATATAATCAGAGACTACAGATAAGCAGCACAAATGCAGGAAGGTGTAGTGCAGCACTTCAAAAGTTCCTGGGCAGCTATTTGAAATAATGACCTAATCAGTATTAATGTCTTGGTATTTAAGTTAATTATAGTACTTCAAGTGCACTTACTCTGTCCAAAAGTAGATGACACCACAATTTTGCTTTAAAAGATTCCCAGTGCGTTCCCACATTCACCACATTCTGCATTGTTAGCATATTACCCTTTTCTGAAACGCAGGGAAAAGTCTCCACAGGTGGACGTTAGAAATGCCACGAATGGGGAGCACGTAGGAAAGCAGGGCTCATACCGACAGTGGTAATCTTTTAGTGATACTAGATCTATCTAATAAACATCTTTGTGTGAGGGATGGATTTTTACCCTGCAAGAGGGAAGACACAGAAAACTCTAAGCCTTCTAATCCCTAAGATGCACTGATAACAGCACAGAAATTACACTTGGCAAAGTAGTAGGAGATAATGGGCATCAATTCTKAGCTAACAGGAGGACAAATGAAAAATACTATTTGTCAAGGACAAGAAATATGTCCAGGACAAGCTGTAGCTAGAGATTTCACCCCTCCTAAGAGAGCAGATATGATTTGGTTTGAGGAATGGCTGTGTGTTCAAGAGGGCAAACTAGCTGGAGAGTGGGAGACTTCCCTCTCTAGCAGAGCAGACAAACAGGCATGTTTCTATAAAACTCTACAGGTCTTTTGCTTCTTTTACTGCTCCTAGTCAGCAGGTGCTTACCCTCTTCCTATGTTAGAAGGTTTCTGAGGGCTTCATGCTTCCTCCCTAAACTTATATCTGCTTTGAACGTGCATTACAAGGTTTCCTCCTTAGTGGCACAGAATCCATCTTGAGATAAGTAGTGTGAAGTGCATATGGCACTGAAACCAATGAGCATCTCAACCGTAAAGGACATTCATGAGTTTTTTATAAGGAAGAAAAAATAGAAAACCCCACACCCTTGGAACCTGTCATTTCAGAGGAAACGAACGAGGAGAACTGTCCTTGCAGAACAAAACAAGCTCTCCACTGGAGGGAAAATGAAACATTTCAACTACCTCCCACCCTGCTGAGCGGTTAACCTCRCAATAAAACTGTTCTCCTAAGGGGGGAGGGAGAGTTAAAGCTCTTTGTCTGAATCAAGCAAAGCAGGAACTTGAATCTTGGTCCTGTCTTGGAGGTTGGACTAGGTGATCTCCAGAGGTCCCTTCCAACCTTACTGATTCTGTGATGACTCTGTGATTCTGTCCTGACTTGAATGCCCTCACCACCAAGCTATTGGCTAGCTCACCAAAAGGCTGTATTTCAATGATGAAGTGCAATTTTCTTATGGGGAAAAAACATATATTAAAATATGTTCCTGACTAGCTGTAACATAAAGCTCATTAGCCTGATCAGAGTTAGAATAATCATTCATGATCTTCTCTTTAAATTATTCATTAAACTGAATGCAGATTCTTCTTTGTTCTTGCATAGACCTATGAGTACAACCCTAGGGCCTAATCTTCTGCTTGATTTAAAGCTTTTTCTTACCCAACCCAGCTTGCAAATGCTCCAGCAACTGTTTCTGGTGCTGGTGACAACTGATGTGTGAAGCTGGTGGAGAAGGATGCAGTCAACTCACTTACCTCATGTATCACTTTCTCCTTTTCCACTGGCACCTCGTCAAATGTCTTCACACTCAGTGGTCGCTTCTTGCTGTTGTTACTGAAAGCAAGAAATTTGAGGGGTCAGCATAAAACCCAAGCAGAAAATAACCAATAATAATAATACTAAACAATGTCCTGACAAATAGGATCCAAATACATGCTGTGAAAAATGACTCTGTCTTGGAGCTCCTGCTAGGATCTACCTATCTGTTCCATCTTTACCAAAGATACCAGTGGCTTATAAAGTCAAAATTGAGTTCCTTGATTTTATTTTTATTTATTAAATACAAAACACTGAGCATCTGATAAAGGAAAATCCTGAGGCCTAATATGTATTAATGCTAAATGAAGTACTCTAGTTACTATTATGATTCTCCTAATACCTGTTAGGACAGATGATGGTTCCAACCATCTCTAGCTTTATTTTGCAAAATGAGTAATATTGTCTTTACCCTCTGCTACACAGGAGCAGGGACAGAGGGAAACTCAGCACCTCGGGAAGATCACTCCTCCTCAGAATCCTCTCCCAACTACACATACTGGGGGAGAATGAATGGAATGAGGGGGAAAGAAAGCATGGGAACGGGCCTCAGGCATTCCTGATACAGGGAAGATAGATAACTTGCAAACTTAGAACGTCACACAGAGGAGCTTCACAGTCAAGAGCCCTCAAACAAGTCAGACCCTGTCCCCCAGCTGAGCTGATGCGCCATGAATGTGTCTGTTAAACTCCTTGAAAACAGTAGTTTTGAGAAAGGAAACCAAACAGCRCCCAGCTGTAGCAAATCTTTCTCTCTCTCTCACTTACACACACATTTTTCTTACCCGGTTTCCACTGCACTCCAGCGGTTCACACARTTCAAATTTTCTTCCACTGGGCCAGTTTTGGAGTTAGATTCTCCATCAGGACACAACGTGATGTTCAGTGGAATATAGTCTTTACCATCCTGTATAATTAATAACATACAAGAAAACAAAGCTGGTAAAGATCATTTTGCACTGCTTCCCAGCTATTAACGGTTACATTCTGCAGAGCTGTACACTGAGAAAGGACCATGTTTTATTTTGATTTTAGATTCTGGTATTTCTTTAAAGTGGTTAAGATACAGTGTGTAGCTTTACTCAATATTTATCGTGTAGGAGGCTTTGCATGAGGAAAACTATTTACTTTGGGAAATCTACTAAGAAAAGTTGAAAACTGTCTCTGAAGTTTCAGTGCTTAGCTGCAATTAACTCCTTTTCTCTTCCAGGCATCTCAGCCTGAGCTATTGTTTCACAGGTCTTCCTAGCACTTAAAAGATTTCTAAATGTCCCTCACATATGACACTGCAAAACAATGGTTACCCTGAGGGTATCGATACATATGCCCCCAGTTTAAGACAGCCGGCTTTACTGACTCTACAGCAGCATCTCTGATGACTTTGCAGCCATTTCTTCACTGGTGCTATGTTCTAAATGTGTGACTATTCGGCCTCAGYGAAGCTGAGCAGAAGTCCACTGATTTGCACTTTGGGAAAGCAGTCACCTACGTTTTCATTGTCTTGGCATCCTTGGGAATTGCAGGGGAGTGATCTGATGGACACCTAATTCCATGTTTAAGCCACATGTTTGGGAGTAGGAAGGGAGCAGCATGAGCACCTATGACTGATACAAGTGTAACAGATTTTGGAATTGGAAGAAGAGTATTGTCTGCATAAAGAGATTTTTGCTTACGTTCAGCTTAAGGATTACAGGTTAGCAAGAGCCAGTCCTTAATACGGTAGCRGAAAAATATTTTATTTCTTGACTTTACATGAATCTGTGCTGTAACTTTGCTGGAATTCCTTATGCATCTTAATAAGCTATACACTGTTACTGCAGCATTGCAGTAATCTTTAGAACTGACTCTTTGGTTAGGTCCCAAAACTATTTGTCCAACTTCCACTTTGCTTGATTTTTTTTTTTTTTTTTAATTCTGAGAAGCAATTAAGTGCCCTATTCCCTTATCATGCTTCTTAAATCTCCTTAATTTCCTTTGGTTACAGTATAAAACTCTTAAGCTCTTCACATGGCAAACTGGGCCCTCTTAGCTTCACTTGAATTTGTTTACAAACAGGAAGGAGCTAAAGGAGAGTGTTAGATTTCTTCTTAAATTAAATCGACAGTTATATAACTGGTCCGGTTGTTTTTACTGAAGAAGAAAAAAGTTGATTTAGCTATTACGAAATTAATAATTATGTAACTGACTTTCCGAGCTTTAAACTGCATCATTTTAAAGCTCTTAAGAGCACTGATGAACACCAGCTCAGAAAATGAGAGAGAAAGTTCAGACTAACTATTGGCTGGAATCTAACTGTGCTGGAATCTAATTAAAATTGTTTGTGAGATAAAGCACTATTGTTCCTCTAAGGGGCAACTGAGCCTTTTTTTAATTAATGTACTGTAAGTTTCTGCTTATTATGGATGGATAAACATCTAGTTTTGCAATCTAATCCCCTTTGAATAGGTAACATTTTCTTTACTCATCTCGGCAGCCATATTCCTTGTAACATCTGTTATGAAGTCAAATCTAATACTACTGCTCAACAGAGTCTTTACCTGTGCACATATATACATCTCTGTATGTACACATTCATTTAAGAAATGTTTGTATTGCTGTACCTGCTGTACATTTGCCTGAAGAAGATCTCCTAAACGCTCCACAAGCTCTGTGAAGGTAGGCCTTTCTGTGGGTACTCCATGCCAGCAGTCCAGCATCGTTTGGTAGCTGCATAAACACACAAGCATCACACAAAAAAAAAAAAAAAAGAAGAAGAAGAAGGTAAGGTCTGTATCTAAGCTGTTTCTTACTACTACTGCTTGTCTTGATCATCATTCAGACAGTTTTGGATAAAAACAAGTTCAAATCTGCTTATGCTCAACTTCTATTTTCCACATAGTATGTGCTTTCTTTCTATATTGCCATTTCAACTAAGCCAGTAGGATTTTATTGTCATCTATCTTTAAATTTGAATGACGATTTGAACCCCCATGATGTTGCAGAAATAGGTCATAGTTGTGGATGCCTAGTTTCTGTCATAAAATTGGAAATCAAGGCAGACACAGCAGTCTCCTGAACTGAGATTCACAAGCTACAACTCATATTGGGATGTCAATCTTCTCACTTGACAAAGATCATGACTTGGTCTTTCTTTAACATTGGTCTGTAGTATCAGGATACCCAAGATTTGTACAACCACAACATTTGCTAAAAGAAAGCACAGAATATATAGCTGTCATCTGATGAGATGACAGCTCCCTTATCCTCACTTAAATATACTGTCTTTTGTGTAAATGGCTATTTTCAGCTCTTAGTACAAAAAGAGGAGCTCTTACACTTCTGGAGTGGAGTACTCTGGAGATCTCATTCGAGTTCCTTCTTTGAGCCGGCGGCAAAAGTCTTCATCTATCTGCACTCCAGGATATGGTGAGGCACCTGATTGATAGAGAAATCCAGGATGGCTCAATCACTCTTTCCCAGTCCAATGAAATAAACACAATCAATGATAACTGCTGAGAAGTCCAGCTTAGTTGGCCTACAGGAATATTGAATTGCTTAATGGGACTGACAAAAGCTTCTTAAAGGTCAGACACACTCTCTTTCTGTGAGATCTGCAGATGGTTAAACATCTTCATAAATCTGACCCTTCAAAAAATTACTGAAATACAGAGCAGTCTTTTCAGAAATGGAATTAGTGACATAACAGACAAGTGGCCCACAACTCTGAAACATGGTCATTCTGGTACAAATTCAGCTAGCAGAGCTCTTTGGAAGGTGCATACTGAGGCTGCCAATGCACCAGACTATGCATTGCTCTTTAGCAATGACTGAGCAGTCCCCAAAGCTGCTGCAGATGCATCCAATCCACAAAAACATCYCCACATGTTTTGGTTGCAGAGCAAACAAATCTTCCTTCAAGAGATTTCAGTCATGCTCACTCCTCTGCATTCATAATACAGCCAGGGCCCCAAGGTGAAACAGAGCAGAAGAGAAATAAATTTTATTAGTCTGAGACTTTAAATGACCTCTTGGTCACTGGAAGGAAAGTTCCAGCTCATTCACCTAGTTATATACTGTTTTCTAGACTGCCTGTCTGCCAACAACTTCCACTAAGTGAATACACATGAAGTAAGTCCTGTGAATCACTTATTGCCTCAATACTGCTGAGTAAGAGTATGTATACTGTAGCCATCTGACTCTGCAGAAAACCACAAGAAATTCCTTGAAAAATAACCTTCAGGTTTTTCAGCCTTGTTTTCTTCTTTGAATGTGAATTTAGTGCTGCTTATTTTCAGGCTGACTCAATCCTCAGTGTGAACCCAGGGAGGGCAGTTCATGGCAACAGTAATTGTCTTTGAGAGATACACTTCTATAAAAGGGACTGGTGGTATTAGTTTGCATAAAAGCTGGGCTAGCAGCCTTCAAAGGAAATAGTTGGCCTTTCACTTTCCTGAGGAAATGGCTATCTTCAGAGGAAAGATTGGTAGAAGTGTATGCATTGATGGGGTGTGCTATTCTCCTCAACAGAGGAGAGAGTGGGGACTTCTCAGAGACTGTGATACTTGTTGTATGGCATCTGTACTTCATGTTGCACGGTAAAAAAGGGGAAGAAATTTGTAGTCTGAGAAAGTGCTCTGGCCTTTTTCTAAGTAAGCTAGATCTCACAGGTAAAATTCAAGAGATGTCTGAAGCTGAAATCAGAAATGTTACTGAATCTATTGTAGATATATCTGAAAGATTTGTAAGTGCTTCTCCCTTCCTCCTCAGCAGAAGTTTGCAGAACAAACCTCTTCTTTCACATTTTGGCATTCTAGAGGCTGGATGGTGAATTTGGAAGAACATTTAATCAGGTCTTAACATAGGGGATTGAATGGAATCTGGATTTATAACCAGGCCTTGAGGAATGTGCGTATGATTTACTTGCTGTAACATTCCTGCCTGATTTCCAGCATCCTTTTTTTCTCCAGTTTGGAAACACCATCACGTACTGTGCACTTGAGGGCACAACAAGTACAGCAGAAATGGTTTGGATGAAAGAACTGAAAAGGATGCCAAAATGTGGCTGTTCACAGAATTATTCAACTCCGTGAATCTGACCACTCAATCTGCAAAACTAGGCACTGGGGGCAAAAGCACTGGCAGCTACCTAAGATGACATCTCAGCATAGCAAGTAGGCTCAGATGATGTTCAGTGCTCAGGCACACTTAGCCACAGTACATCTGAAATCCTTTGGTGTGCAAAATACCATTYGAAGTATCAAATCACAGTATCAGAGTGTTTCCTGGAGTTAAATAGCTTGGAAATATCATTTCTAAATGAGAGCATCATTTCTGCTCTGTGTCTGGATTTTCTTTCACAGTTTTGTCTTTGGCCAGACATTGTGATCATAATAACCAATGATATAATGTTCAGCTCACATGGCATCACTCCTAAGTCAAAGATCTCAAAGCAGGCTCCCACCAGCTCACAAGATCTCTCTGAATAAATGGAGCAAGACAGAGACTAGGTCACTTTCCCACAGTTACACTGTGAGAAAAGGGCAAGGATAGGAGTAGGGTCTGAGAGCACTGACTCTTTTCCAAGCTACTCAACTGCTGCCTGTGTACATCTTCTGAACTCTTGCTAGCTTGTCTTTTTGCCTGTACAAGTTTATCTTTACAAAGTCTTCAAAAAGCTCGGAGGCCCCGTGAATGCATCTGTGACTTGCCCAGTTGATCCCGTATCTGTTTAACAATGGCACAGCCTCTCAAGAGAAGCAAGATAAGCCTAGCACTAAAGTGTCAGCGTGCTGGGGGAGTGTTGACAACAACATCCTCCATGAAAGGAAGAGTAGGGCTGTGCAGCCTTTTCCATTCGCTTCCAACTGTGCATTTTTGTGCCATCATATGCAATAACTGACTGCAGTCAGGTCGCTGAAGAGTCACTCCAGCTGTTTGACGCTGACCATTCTGAGAAGCAAAAGACCCTTCTGCTTTGTTGTGGCTCACTGGTTACCTCCTACTCATGATCATAGCAGAGACTACTGGTAAGAACTAGTCTTGCAAATACATTGATTGGGACTGATAGACTTAGGACTACACTTGGTGAGATGGGATGAGGAGGGATGGAGAACTTCACTTGCTGTGGCCATCTGAGTTACCTTTCCTTGATTATATCATTTGGGAATCAATTGCAGTATGTTGCTGGGAGACAGTACAGGGAAGGCAAGGAAAAACTGTTCTTGATTGCAGGGTCTCCTGGTGGCTTATATTTCRGCCAGTGCTACCCCCCTAGCAGCTGGAGGCAGCTCAGACCTCGAAAGCAATGAAGTAACTCACCCTTCCCCCACCTCTACTCATGTCATCTGGACTTTGTGACTGCCTAATAACTTGGATTTGRGATACTGAGACAGCTTGGGAGAAATGTAGGTTCAGACATATGGTATAAAGTCTAAACATGACATTTTCCTTAGGGGAAATCTGTTGCAAAATGCTCAAAGATGTGGCATGCATTGGATATGGTATCGCTCTTTTGATCTTGCTTTTATTTTAGTAGGATAATAAGATGCTGATGTTATACTACCAGGCGCTGCTTGTTTACATAATTACCTTTGATTGCCTTTTGAACACTGCACATTTACATTCCAGCAGACACTGACATTTTGTAATGCGCCGTGTAAGTGATTTCAAGATGTATTAAAAATTGCTGGCATTACCTGACACCAGGTGCTCTGGCCCTATTTAAATAATTAATAGCAAAGCCTCATGCAAAACCAGCCACAAATCAAAATTAGCAGTCCCTCATGCCCACATTTCCCTGTGTATCACCAAAATGGATCCAGTCTGCCAACCTTTCTGGAGGAATTTTGTAGTGCTTCATTCAACTTCTGACCCTGACAGGTCCCATGTCCAAACCAAACTGTGCATTTTGCTAGTCAGTATCTTCTCCTTTTTAAGAGTGCTAAGACTGTAGGACCCAGCAAAAAACAGCAGCTGTAGATATGGGCCAAAACATACCCTGTAGCAATGACAAATAACTTTCCATCCCCTGGCTCTCARTGATCTGTAAAACTTTTACATAAGAGAGTTCAGTCAGTGACACAAATCCTTAATTAAATATTTATCGCGTGAGCTGCAGATGTGAGTAGTGCCAAACCACAGACATGCCTGGATGATCCGCATGAAAAACCCTCTTAGAGAAAATGACTGGCTTTTGAATCGGTGCCACGATAGAAGAAAGTGGTTTGTGATCTACGTCATAGTGCGGGCAGAGGCTGTTCTACGGATGGCAGCCCGCAGAGTAATTTAGTAGATTCCTCTGAATTCAGAAGAGGACAGTCTATTGTTCCAACTAGGCACCTTCATTAAGAAAGGAGGCCACATAAAATGAAAAGAAAGTAGCTAAATGATTAAAAAAAGTTAATAATAGAGATGAATTTCAGTGAATATGCTATTATTCTTATTCACTTGCTGTATTAAAGGCCAAATGATCAGAAGTTCACATCTGTTCAGCTCTGTCAGGACCTTTAGGAGTGGCATAAACAGTTTGCTTTCTGAAGTGGTCCTTGCCATTCATCAGTATTCAGTTCATTTGGTTCCTTGGAGATGCCCAGTGAAGAGACTATCCTCTTTGTGTGTGTTTGCGCATGCTAATCCTTGTTCCTTAATAATCTATTAGCACTGGGGCATTGCTGGTGCTTCTGGAGCTTCATCTTTCTGTGATACTTCAAAGCACAGGCAGCAGGTGATGGCCTTACAAAGCCGTGGAGGTGGTACCCCAAAGGAACAAACTCTGAATGTACATACGACTAAGCTCTGGAGACAGTCTAAACTTCCACTGTGCATTTTAACCACTTGAGTGGGAAATTTCTCTGTTGCTGCTGATATAAACTAGAGAAAAGTCCAAATCAAAGACTTGGACTGCAATCAGCTTTTGATCTTTGCAGCCAACCCTAACTAAAGCTTAGGATATGAACAGCTCCAGACTTTGCATMCAGATCTGGACTTGGCATCTTGAGCCTGATCATTAATTTTGGCTGAAGCATGAAGCAAAGATAGCAGGGGATTAGAGTTTGCTTTAAAATTCAGCAGCTGAAGTTGACAATGCTTCTTGTTTTCTTCTCTCTGCAAATGCTGATTAAGAAGCCAGAAACTGAAATTCCTAAATTCCCTCAGGAAGAAAAGACTTGCCACTCTGCAAGGAGAATTTGGGAGCAGCATAGTGCAACTGTCTGAAAGGCTGCTGTCTAAATTTCAGGGCTTTATCTGCTGGACAGTAACCAGATCCCAGTGAGGCTGAGGTTTCTAACAGCACCATAAGGCCAGTCTATGGAACGTAAAGAACAATATTACTATTCTTTCAAGAACTTTGTGGCTTGCAAGTGATATGGCCAGGAAAGTATGTGTTCCACCTGTGTGCTGCCAAAATGACTTACACAAAGTCTAGTCCTGGTTCCCATATCAACCTGATGGCGGCTGTTGCCAAAACATTTTTCTTACTTAGAAAATCTTACTTAGATTTTGTGGAGAAGATAATCAAGCTGGGATAAAATGTCATGTGGGCAAACCCCCTCGTGTTTCATGGTCTGCCCCTAGCAACACCAGACCACTATGTCAACAGCCGTGTAATCCTCTGCAACCTTTGGGCTGTRTGGTTTCCCAAAGCAGACTGCTTCAGGGAAAATATGGTTTGACAGGGAAACTATTTCATCGCTCTAAAAGAGTTATTTTACTTCAGAGCAACAGAGGTTTGCGTTATCTCTATGCTCTGTTGGTTTTAGTTATTACAAATGTCARTTCCAGGAGGTTTTATTTTGTTTTGTTCCCCTCCCTCCAAGACTCACTGTATTCATGTACTTTGCCAGATAGAGTTCTCACTGACTTCAATCCAGTAACTTTATTTTACACCTGATATGCACTGTGCACTTGTACTAACTGAAATAGAAACATGGCACCATGTTGTCTTCTCCTGTTAAAGGCTTTTCATAGCAATTAAGTCTTAGATGAGAAACAAACAAACTCAAACACATGGTTTTTAACTAGTCTTACCTAGAGAAAATATTTCCCACAGCAGCACTCCAAAAGACCATACGTCGCTCTGCGTTGTGTAAATCTTATCAAAAATAGCCTCTGGAGCCATCCATTTCAGTGGAAGTCTYGCCTAAGAATGCAAAGGACATGACACATTGCCAGAACTGTTGTTACCGGTCTGCCCATGCTCTARGGGGATAAAAACTTGCCGTCAGCATTTCAAGTTTCTTCCACTTACATCTCCCTTCCGTACGTAGTCAGGGTCTTTGTAAATATCCCTGGCTAGTCCAAAGTCACAGATCTTCACCACGTTGTTTTCTGACAGAAGGATGTTCCTTGCCGCCAGATCCCGATGAATGCACTGGGGAGAAATAAGGACGGGTGAGATCAGAGGGGCTCCCTGGAATGGCCGCTGCAGGAGTGTGAGACCTCTTTTGGAAATGAAAAGATAAATGAGCTTTTGTTGGGAGCAGGTTAGAGTGGGAATATACATGTGGGAATCTGCTGCAAATATACTCGAAAAGAGAAAATAGGGAACAAGCTGAGAAAAATAGTGACTTGTCAATTTTCAGASTTCTTCTGCGTGAAATAACTTCCACAACGACTACGGGAGTGCCATTTTTGAGTTAATTATTCCGTAGCAAATCTGGAAGAAGTCCAAAAGCAGCTGCAGCTACGTTTGCAAATGCAGTCTCATGAGCGTGCACAGGCCTGGATAATTGCCCACAGGTAGCTRTAGTGCACGGGATTTCTGTGTGTGCTGCCTGATAGCTCTCTGGTAAGTGCAAGCTTACACTTCTGTGAGTACTCTGGCACATGTATTACATTTGATTTACTTGAAAAGGAGGTTTTCCACAGACTACAAGCATATTTGTAGGTCTATCTGAAAGAGACACTAATTTGGCTGATAGTTGCCAACATTACTGACAAGCTAAATAAATAGGTGTATACTTCCTCTACATTTTTCAGAAATACTTTTGTTGACTGTACTAGAAGGATCCTTCTCTATGACAAAGCTTTTCTGAATTTATAAGATAGTTCTGTGAATAGTCTTAAACTCTATTTTCACTCCTTCTATCCAAACTCACATTACAAATGCCAGTGCTTTTAGCCAAGAACGTGATGGAGATTCCTCCTCAGTGCTACTTGCWACATAACAAGGAGAGTTAATGTGATCTCCAACACTGTATTACAAAAGCAAATAAATGATTAATCAGCCTCAAAAGTATATTTGGATTCCTTCACATCTAATAGCCATGATTCTATTAAAGAAATTCAGCCCCAATGTTTTAATAAGCTCACTTTTCTGGAGGCGAGAAACTCCATGCCTTTTGCCACTTGGAAGCTATAACAGATCAGATCCTCCAAAGTCAGGGGCCGCTTGTACAAATCCTCAGCATCTAGGAGAGATCACAGATACAGCAAAACAGTAGAGCAGCAGCTCTCAAACTTTTTTCGCCATTAGCACCAGTTCCAGGCTGATGCTCCCAGCCCTGCATCTGAATATTGTTAGGCTCATGGGCCTCTTGCAAGTGCTACAGCTCCACTAAAATTACAACTCTGGTTTGTGAGCCACTGACCCAGAGGCAGAATATCAGAAYGTTAAAAAAGTTCCACCCAACATGAATCATTTACCAATAGGGAAAATAACATCTGGGGATAAAAGTGAGGGGAGCTATTTATAGTCACTGAGTGAAGAGATTGGGGACAGATTGGCCCCACAAATCTGGTAAAATACTGCTCTTACTCCTCCTACACAACAGAATCAACTTTTATACACATATGTTATTGCAGATCTTTTGTTGTGAGAAAGTTAGAGTAGGGTACAGGGAAGAGAAAGAATTTGTGATCTCCGAAACAAGCCAACAAGCCTTGTTGTAAAGCGTTTAACTATGTGCGGCAGTGTCTGAGGTTGGGCAAGAAGTAACGGAAATCTTTGCAACAAAAGATCTGGGAGTAGGTAGGTTTCTTTTACCTTCTTCATCTTCTTCTGAGTCACTGTAACTTTTATCTTCAATGAATCCTGAGCTGGCAGAGCTTCCTGTGCTGGCTACACTCTCAAGGCGCCTCTTGATCAGTTCGGTTAAATCACTGTTCGACTCGTCAAGACTTTTCTCTGCTTGGTCAGAATTTTCCTGGGGCTAAAAATAGTATAAAACTGATTTTTAGCTTTGGTGATACAATGCCTGGGCTTTCAAAGATACTTGATGGAATGAAGAAACTTAACAGAACAACATATGGAGAAGRGTCCTTTGAAGGTGCTCAAAGCATGTTTGAACATGATGATCCATGAGCTGCAGCAGCAAAACCAATGAAATCTGGTTTCCTRCTGATTAGTACAGTATCTCCTACTACTCCTACCTCAGTAGCTTCAGCTCCCCCTCCTTGTCCCGTATAAGCTTTCTCCTGCAATGTATCGTATTTCCTTTATGAGGTCTTTAGTGGCTGGGTAAGAGGCAGCTCAAATGGTGGCTGGTTTGGAGCTGCGCATGTGCTGCTGCATGGCTTGCTAAGGTGGCTTTTAGCTGCCCTGTGACCTTAGCTAAATTCACCTTACCTTTCTCCAGACTTGCTTAACACAGCCTCTTTTTTTTCTCTCAGGCTTATGAAAACTGTATAAACTTAATATCAACCAAATTTGACCGGTACCCATATCCTGCTATAAAAAGTGGCTTGAAATATTGGCTCGGTGAGACTGTTAGATGATCAGGCAGACAGTGTAATTCTGTACATCTCACTTTGTTAGGAAACCGGGCTAAAATTGCAGTTCAAGGTAGGTGGTGTGATGTACACTGATGAAGCTGTCTCACCCTCCCAGGGATAGTGAAGCATAACCGTCCCTGCAATCCATGGAGCCCGCGGTGAGAAAAGAATGTCGGAGTGACTGTACCAGAAAAATCTCCTTTCCTTACGCACGGCACCTTATGTGCTGTGTCACGCCTATGCACAATATCTTATAATAATAACAGAGTCTTATAATAATAACAGAGTCGTCTGAAAAAATTACCTTGGAGAGGCTCGAGTTTGTGGCAGGGCTTGGATCAGAAAGCCCTTTTGATGCCCTGCTTCCCAGTGAAGAGGTAGTACCGTCCTCTCCCCGTGGCTGGCTTCTGGCCCATTTGTGTCTTCCCCTTTATGCTCTCCCAGTCTGTGCTAGCACAAGCGGTTGTGTGGCTGCACACAACCACTGGGAAAACAGAGCTTTTCCATTAGTTTTAACCAAGACCGTGTTTGTGATCTTAGGCTGGGACAGTGGAAAGGAGGACACAGGAAGTGGGAATGAGCAGATGAAGGAGAGGGTGAGCTGCTCTTGGTAGCTAAGAAGGGTGAGGTAGGTCTAGAAACAAATAAATCCCCAAATGTGGCTTGTATTTGTTTCTAGTTCAGTTCAGGCCAGTTTTTCAATGCTTTTTTTGTGCCCCCTTGTGCTGGATGGCATCTCACAAGAAGTTCCTTTTCTGTCTCCGGTGCACAAGGGTGCTTGGGTGTTTGCAACTAATTCTTCAGGASGTGCTGCAGAAGCATTTGGGAGGGAGATCCTCAGGGGGAAAGTTCCCTTTTCTTGCTCACACAAATTGAATGTGGTAGGAAAATAAAGTGCCTATATAAATACATAAATAGAAACTGAGCTGTCTCAGTGTCAAGGCAGAACAAAAGCCAGCCTGTTGTCAGTGGTCATGAATTCTTTGCCTTGTGACTATGAGAAGCCTGTTTGTTTCTGGTTTTTAATTTTTTATTATTATTTTTTTTTTACCTTGTATGCAATGAAATCTCCTCGTTTTCCTCTTAGATAATTGGACAGATTTCCATATTTGCAGTATTCTACTATGACCATCAAAGGACCTAAAAAGACAGTGAAAGTCAAATGAGTTTGGAAGCATAGCAAAGCACTTATTATTAATTTATCCTCACAAATGCTCTTCAAAATAGGTAAATATTATCATTCCTATTATAAAGATGAGGAAATTAAGAAACAGAGAAGCAACACCCTAGAAGAACACAGGCAATCAAAATCAGGTATTAAAAGATGGTAATACAGTACTGATTCTTACTTTTTCCCCATTACCTGAGAATAGTTTGTATTTATTCCTCATCTCTATACAAGGAAAATTCAGAATGATAAAGGAGACTATACAATCCCATATGCTATTAAAGTCCTTTATCATGGAAAAGTCCTTATTTTCTCTGCAGCCTTTATAAATCTCTCTGTTTGGGGTGGGGCTAATGCCAGTGGAGGCAACAAAAGGTTTACTCAGGATTACAGACAGATCTAAACCAAAAGTCTGCAAAATATTTGGTCTATTTGGAAGCCTGGCAAGTCCTCTTGGTTTCTTCCTTTCTTATTTCTGTGCAAACTAATGTAGAGCTCAATGCAACTGCTGATTTTATACAATTATGCATGTTTTTAAGACCTGCTAGAAAGTGCTTTTATGTTTCAGTGTGAGCCATTAAGGACTGGGAAACTGCATTCTCTGCCTTTAGCACAATCACTGCTTTTTTGCAATCATCAGATGTAGGATGGGGTGAAATCATGGGACTAGCATGCATGTAAATATCTATCATTATCAAGCCTAAGCAACCAGACTTTCATGTCCAGAACCCTTTTTCTGTCTAGAAGCTCCACATTCAGACTCAGGAGTTCCAACTTCAAAGGAAAAATGCTGAAAGCTGCACTTGGCTGTTCAGAGAAGAGGCAACACTAAGCAACGCTCTTTTGTCTGGCTGTACCAGGAACACACATACAGACTGGTGCTGCAGTTGATCTGCTTGGTGCAGTCTGACAGGTGCAACACTGCGAAGGCAGGGCTGTAAGTGAGGGCTGATGGGGGATCRAGGAGGAAAACGTGAACCCGAGATCTCGTTACTGCATCCCAGCTCAGACTGGGTCACAAACACCATTGGAAAGCAGATGGTCCCTATAAAAGGGAGAGGATGAATTCCAGCAGTAATAACCAGTAGCTTGCCAGTAACAACATTGTATACTTCTGCCAGGCTTTTTAATTGTACAAGTCTTATAGCACTGCCACAGGGAGGATGCAGCCTGGGGCTGTGTGGGACTTCCACTTCCTATCGACAGCAGCTCTAACATGGTCAGTACCTGAGTACGCTGTCCCAGCGTCTGCAGAAATGCAACTGGCCCCAAATCAGAGGTGCCAGTGGTTCTACTGCTGACCACACAACACTGCTCACTGGGCTTAAGGGGGTGGGTTGGCTTGAAGTGAGAAGTAGGCGTCGACACAGGAGCAGACACCCCGCTTCTCTGAAGTCTGGAAGCAGGGATAGATGCACGAGGATACAGATAGACAGCTCATCTCTGGTCCTGCAGCTAAATCTGCATTACCATTTCTCTTTCACCATGCTACCTCCTCTTGGGCTTTACATTGCCCGGTGCCTTCCTGAAGCAGTGCTGGGTCGTGACAGTGTGAAGSGCATCTCAGAGGGGACGCTCTTCTAAGGAAACTAAAGTCAGATGTCCCTCATGGATGCCCCGAGGAAATGCAGATTCTGCCACAGCTTTAAAGCTCCACTAAGTGCTTTATTCATGTTTTTTGAAATGCTTCCTAGACATAGTCTCTCTATATTTTATTTCCTCATTGTAAATCATATACCATGCATTAGTGCTAGCTGCTTAACATCAGACTCTCTGCCAAGGTGTTAAGATTTGTTATGTGTAATATTGTTAAAATAGTGTATGTGCATGCTTAATATCCGTCTTCATCAGGAATACTGTTACGTGGTTATATAAACGTTAACAAGGAAGGAAAGAGCACTGTATTCTGCAATAGCATTTTAATAGTTACTGTTATCCTCATGTCTGTCTTGAGAGCTCAGGGCTATTTTTCTTCAGTCTGCAGTTCATTGCTCAAAGGTAAACAAACCACCACCTGCCTTGAGGCTCCTCAGTGCCCTGCTACGCAGCTCTGCTCAGTGCACTGCTCACTAGAGCTAGCAGTGATTCCCCTAGGCAGCTTGTAGGGAAGGGTGAGGATACCTGTTCACCCAGGAGGGCAATCAGGATGGAGCAGGGTGGAGAACAGGAAACTGAGGGACTCCCGGGAGAAAAAGCTGCTCAGACAATGGACAGTGACAGTACCTGATCAGTTAATTAGATGTATTTTGCTACGCAACTAGAACTCTATAGCTAAGCTAGTATTTTGGTTAATAAATATTGACTTCTTAGTAATGCTGCCATGTTTTAGGCACCTGTTTGTGTTAAGCCACCTCATTGACTTGACAGGAGAGGAGAGTCACCCACATTCATAATGTTACTTCCCTTCTATTCACAGGCTAAGYGTCCTTGCTGCTAGCAAAGGCTACTTGCATATGCATCGGAATCTTTTAAAACCCAGTGGTTAAAGCTTGCTGTCGTCCTGAACAAGCTTTTGGGGCTTGCAAAGCTGCAAGAATTTGTGCAGATTCTCCATTCATGGCTCCCAGATTACAGCGGTTTCTGTGGCTGCTCTTTGCTGACTGCTCCTTGAGGAGCTGGGAATAACCTGCTGGAGGGAAGATTTCTTTCCTGGCATCCTACCAAATCTACCTCACTGAAGTTTTCTTTATCCCTCCTGACTGGACAGCTACATGTTCTTTGGGAAAATGATCGCTTCAGTGTCTCTGCTGACAACAGATGTGTGCACCATCTCGCTCACTCTTTCCCCTTCATTTATTTTACTCTGTTTTTTTTGTCCTCAGCTCTCCTAAATTTATCCTTTGGGATTGTTTTGAAGGTTCACTGTAAGCAGTGAAGAGGCATCTTTGAGAGTTGTTACCCTGAATTTAAAGCACAGTGTAGTAGGAGACAAGGATGCTTTGTATGGCAACATGGGAAGGGAAGAGATGTTTCAATGACTAAGTTCTAAGATTTATAGACTCCTTTGTTCAAGTCTGCGYTTTGCAAGATTGTTTGTACGATGTACAGGCAGTTGTGTCAGCTCAGCCCCTTGAAGGTCCTTAGCTATTGCTCCATTTGGCTTGGAATGCCTAAAACTTCCTGTATACTGTGCAAAATGCCTGCCTTTGCCCTGCAGGAGTGAAGTGCTAGGGAGAAGACTTGAGGTCTCAAGTATGTAAGTGCTCTGCCTGGTGCTTCTTCCTGATAAGGCAGGGATGGGAGCATATCCTGCTGCTGAGTCAGTCACTCAGGAAACCCATGGAAGGGAAGGCCTTTGTCTACCTCCAGATCACACTCTCCTATACTCGTTCTGAACTTCATTTTGTGCTCTGAGCATCAGCCAGTATCACACCTGATTTGCGAGACCTTCTTCCGCATCTCTGCGGAGCTGGTTTGAGCTCATAATGCTGTTGGGTGCTGTCAGGACTGAAGTGCCTTTGGAAGTGCAGACCAAGGAAATGAAGGCACTGGGAGGACTGAGGGCTGGAGAAAAGCTGAGAAGCACTTTTGAAATGATCAGCGGTGCCTATATGGAGGACTTAGGCACCTAACTGCACTTAAGGATCCTGCCTCCCATCAGTCCTTACTCTCTCTTGTAGACAGGGTTACAAAGAACAGAGAAAAAGAAAATAGAGAAGTGACACAGCTTGCTAGGAGGAGGTGTTCAGAAGCTATTGATGAGCCACGTCCATATTCTGCAGCAACGCAATCTGTCTTGTGAGCAGAAAGGTAGAAGTGTTTGTGTTTGCAGTAACAGCATGCACAGATGACTTGGACTGTCTACCACAGACACATCCAAACACCATTGTATCTGAAAAGTGTTTCCTCTTTGTTCCTTATTTACTGACTACTTATCAGCCTGAGCGTTTCTCACCTCCAGCTTTGGTGCAGGCTCCCAGCAGGTTGACTACATTCAGATGATGTCCTATATGGATGAGGATCTTCAGCTCAGACATTAAAGCTTTGCACTCATTAGTAGTTGCACATTCTGTTTAAGATAAACAGGACAAAAACATATTTACACAACAGGATATTTTTAACAGGACACAGCAAGATCCTGTTTATACTTGAAAATGAAACCCACCCAGGTTACTTGCAGTATCTCTGCCTTTCAGACTCCTAAACAGATAAGAATTCATCCGCTTCACTGCCAGTTGTTGACCTTTATGAAGTGAAATAACACTTTATCTTTTGAGTGACTCTTCCTTTCTCTAGCATGGGTTACAGAGGGTTACTGTCCTGTAGAAGAACCCTCTCTAAATCAGATACCAGGGAGCCTTTGCAAGGACTGAATGTTGCAAGCTTAGTAAAGGAGCAAACAACCACTCCAAGCAACAATAATCTAGAAAAAAATGTGCTTCTCCTTTTTAAGTGATGTGTAGTTTAGCAATACCTCTTTGCCACACCTCAGTCTATTTTTCCACAGCACAGAGCAACTCTCCACTGCGGGTGATGGAGGAGTCCAACACATCTGTAAGACGGGTCCCAAAATACACTAGAGAATGTAGAACACTGTGTTCTTGCAGGATATTATTAAACCTCCATCATATGAGATCTTATCAACTCAAGAAATACCTTTCCCAGCAAAGCAGAGGGTCCATATTTGCCTGTGAACTATTAACTCAGCACTTAACAAAGCACTGGTTAGCCAGTTATAAAGTACTTCCATTCTCATTTGCTACCAAATGAAGGAAGGCATCTTCAGGCCAGAATGAAAAGGAACTATTTGAATTACAAAGACATTGCCTCATAGTTTATTCCATTTTCTGTGTCATGTGTAGTTCAGATGCTGACTTGTTTCCACTAACATCTTTACAAAACTTTCATGAGCAAAATGAATTTCAACAAAAGGGACTGTGGCCTGTTTTCTCTGTATATCATCTGTTTCTGCCTTCGCATCATGTAAGATTTAGAAATGAAGAAATAGTTACATAATAAATCGTTTGGTGTGCAAACTTAACCTCCTTATCGGTCTGCCGAWTTCTCCATAAACAAATTTTCCACCAACTTATGTGTCATAAAGAAGGGGCTATTCCAAGGCCAAGATTTCTTCAGTCAGCAGTTTTTGTACATGGATGTATCTCCGTTGCCTTCAGTGGCATTGCTTCTGATTTATACTGGCATGAGCTGGGACCCATGCCTAATAAAATCCAAACACAACAGCCTCTGAAATGCTCCAGATAATCTAGTGCATTAAGATACAGCCTTCAACCCAGGACAGACACCAAGATACTTCATGGAAATGACAGATATGCTGGAATTACAGTAATGCAGCCATCTCCACAGCTTTTTCTTTCTTTTTTTTTCTTTTTCTTTTTTTCCCCCCTTCTGAGTGGATTGACTCACACTAGCGAGTCTGGTTTATTCAGGAAAATGCTGACTTATGGACACGTTAGCTGGTGAAGGCCAGGTTAGAGCAAGAGGCTGCTGTCTCCACTGGAGGTGAAAGGCATAAAATTAGATGGAGGAACTGTCAGAGTTTACTGAGTATGTGCAGGCAGAGTAGAGTTGACATGAGGATCAACTGACAAACACAGAATGGAAGTAAATGAAAACCTGGAGCTATCCAGGGCAGCAAGTTTTTGATGGAGATGGGAGTGTGGGTAGATCAGGGGCTCCTAGGATCTTTCAGGGCATGACCTGGAGATGGGCATGGGAGTGCAACAAACAACAGCAGGGGAGGAGGTGATCTGAAGATCCGTTTAGTGATGCAGAGAAGGGAGAGCAGGTCCAGAGGACGTCCAGAAAGATGACAAACAGATGAATTTTGGCACTTCAGAGAAATGGCAGGTACCAGAGCAGCAGGGGAGGCAGCTGGCAGCAGAAGCCAAATACTGTGATGTAAGAGAGGTTTCTGAATTATGGCATTGCAGGGTTAATATGTCATGCAGCAGCAATACAGAGCAGTTTGGGCTATGAAAAGACATCCAGTGAGCACCATTTGTACCTTTGACAAAATCCGAAGTGGACAGCTAAAAACCTGCAACCCAAGTAGTCAATGTGCTGGCTGATGTATTTATTCATAAGCAGTCTGCAGAGTCTTTGTATGTAAATGTAATATGGAAGCATACTCTCTGAGTTCACTYTCCCTACCACCGAATAGTAAAAGCATTCCTTAAGTAATTCCTTCAGTAATTACAAGCAAGTTGTCCCTAATTCACTCCCTTGGCATTGCTTTTTTTCCAACCCCTTGAACTGTTCCACATCTGGAAGGGCTGTAATCGAAGCCTTAGATCCAATTTCAGACTATCTGATGTAATTACATTCTGTAATCTGCTTCCCTCCTGACCCCACAGACCTGGAAGCTGCCACTTTCCTCCTCTAGAAATACAAGACTTAATCAGCAGCACAGCACGGAGCCCGCTTGTCGTTTCCTATGCATTAACATCCACTGTATAACGACTAATTGCTCCCATACGGCAAACCCACTCCCTTCTGAACACAATGGGACCGGTTTGGAGCTGAGAACTGAAAACCTTCTTGCCAACAGGATCCCTGAGGAGTCTTCTGAATCTCAGAGGGATATGTACCTTTAAGCATTTTAACAGCAACTGTTTTGCAGGTTGAAGATTTATCAATGCCAAAAGCAGACGCTTCCACCACCTTCCCAAAAGCACCGTGACCCAGTGTTTTACCTAGAGAAGCAAGAGTCAAGAATGAGCCAAGGGGGACTTACGACAGTCTGCACCAGATAAGAGGGAAACATGCATTCTCAGCTATGCAAGAAATATAAGACTCCAAAGCCCAGGCACAGCATAGACCGATAGTCAATAGAAGCCTGTATCACATATTGCAGTATATGTATATGAACACTGTGGTTTATATCCATATAACTTTAATGCAATACAGTATGTGATAGAACAGAGTAGAATAAACAAATCTGGATTCAGCTGGAGGCAAGGTTGAATATATATCAATGACTTCAGGGTAAAAACATTACATACATACAGTTTATCCCCAAGCCCAGGAAAATCAGAGTTCGCACTGAATATGGAATTGTGGAATCCTGATCTATCATGAATCACAATCATGGAGATAGCTAGTCAGGGCATTCAGGCAGTCTGAACCCTTTAACCCTTCGGTTATTGACATTTATTTGACATAAAAGCTATATTACATGGAATTTAAGCTGATAATCTTTCCTATTTTCCCTTTCCTTTGAGTTTTCCAGCCCATATGACCTAGTGTGCTCTGAAGGCTCTGAGCCGCAATGCAGCAGGGCACACTGGGCATCACTGTCTGACTTTTTGGTCCTGCCACTTTGTTCCTGTGACTCACCATCCTCAGATGCTTTTTCATTTTTGTCTTTCTTTCTCCTTCCTGCATCTTTCCCAGCTAAAGCACCACAAGCACATGTTAACACACCTATATTCCATCCGCACATTGCTGCACACAGATGTTGCTGGTTCCCTGTGTTAATACAATCTATTTTATACATTCCTTTGTTCCATCGTCCCTTGTGCCGACCTACTGAATGAAATTTGCTTCATTTTTGAACAAAGACTTTTGTAAAAATGACTGATCATTTTTTCCTGACAGCTCTTTACAACTCAAAGCCAACTTCAAATGGTCGATAAAGAATTGAATATTTGATGAATTGATGAGTTTCTTCCAAAGAAAACTCATGGAAAGACTGTGCTGTTTAAGATTCACATCCATTCCCCTTGTCCTCTGTGGGAGTGAAGCCAAGCTCTTGACAGGGTGGGTACCTGGAGCACTACTTCCTTCCATGTCAAGAGCTTGGCTTCACTTCTTCAAGGAGCAAGAAGAGGTGATGACTATTTTGAGAGATGGCATCTTTGCTTTTCTTACCAAATCTCTWGTTTGACCCCCAACAAGGATGATCCAGAATGCTTTGCCTCACTGCCAATTCATCCCCATGGAAGTTCACCGGTACTAAATGGTACGTTGTTTCTTGCATTATACAACTGATCCACGGAAATCGAGGACCGTTAGAGATCATCATTCTTTATGACAGTAATACCCAAACGACTCACCCAGCCGCAGTCTGTCTCTTGGGAACTCCCATTTACTACTGTCATAGGGAAGACGGTCACACTGCTCATCAAGAGGCATTTCCTCTGGATCCATTATAATTGACAGGTATCCTGTTTTAATATCCGTGGCATCAGGCTAGAAACAGGGTGTGGAGAAATTATTCATAATATTTACTCTGCAATTCTAATGGAAGAGAACTGTCATCTGGAAGACTGAGTGCAAGCTGGGGAGTTCCCTGAATTCCAGTCTTACCTCTGAAATTTATTCTGAACCATAGATGCATCTATTCAGCTTCCTGCCTTTCCTTTCTTTTTCCTTCTTCTGGGAAATAAATGTTTATATATGCCTGCCACTTGCAGGTGTTCAGAAGAATCACTGATTAATGTTGGTAAACACTCCGAGGACATAAAATCTATCCCTGTCTTCTACCTGTAKTATTAAAAGAACTCAGTGCTTTTTATAGGGACTCCATGAGATAGGCTTCCTGRTGTCCTGCTGAGCATGTTCTGCTACACTTTGGCAGTTTATCAGCATTTATCGCAGAATCAGAAACATGCTACGTGACCTTAAAACTGATAAATGACGGGGCCTGATTCTCCAAAGTTATCCCCTTCATAKCTATTGTTTATTCTAATTTAAAATTAATTAAAAGCTGGTGAAAACTGCTTCTGCTAATRCTGCTTGGTGAAAAACTGTGATTTGGTGGGACCTGTAGACCAGTGCATATGAGTGTAACCTGTAATAGGAAATTCACTGTTCACAACGCTGTTAAACTGGATGCAGCGAGAGAAAATGTGAATTTAATCACTGCATTTGCAATAGGCAGGGGGAGTTTTATTCAGGTGTTAATGATCAGCACTAGCACTATAGTYTGTGTCAGCTTCAGAGCAGATACCTATGGTTTCCACTCTATTTACTGTTTATTTTAGGAAAAACAGACTTAAATTTGATTAATTTTATCAAATGCTTCTTGGAATGTTACTGAAACTTTACTTTTTTCAAGTCACAAATGGGAGGTAAGGGAAGACAGAATAAACTGGTTGGTTGGGACAAACATCCTAGAACAGTTCTTAAAACAGGGCTTCCTTTGCTGTTTATATTTCAGAGAAATCATGTTAGACAAGTGCTGAAGTCAAGCCCTCATTTTAGAGGATTAAGGATTTAATTTGTTCTCCTAATCTTGCAATCCAATTTGACTCATAGAAAGGGAGAAGCCTGATTTTCTGATACTAAGGAAGTTGGTAGAAATCTYGCAAGTATAAGAGACCTCTTCAGGTGTCAAGGGACTATCAGCAGARATCTTGGACTGCAATTTTATAGTAACATTTTGCACAGTTTTTTGCTATCTGTCCCAAACATTCGCAGTGGCTTGACTTCARCCCTAAACTCTGATGCTATTCCTAAACTGGATCCAATCCCAGAGCCTTTGTGCAATACGGATGCTCTCTTACTTTTCTCAGTTTCCGAATGAAAAGGGTCAGAAGAAGCCAGAAGAGGGTAGCTGCTAGGCCAGTGCAGACCAAAATGATAACTTCAATGTTGGATTTCTCCTCAGAACCTGTAGGTTAAATGTACAACCGGATTTTAAATTTAGCCAAAGACTTCAACAGAATAGTAATTCTCATCGGTCCAACACAATATATGCATTTTACCTTATCTTGGACCTCACCTTGTATTTTGATAAAGGCTGATGTGCTTTCTTGGCCCATGTCGTTGGATGCYTTGCATTCATAGAGCCCTTCGTCATCTTTTTTCACTCGCTCGATGACCAGGGTATTATTTTCCATGGAAATTCCTACAGTGAGGGATTTAGGTTAATTTTATCACAATGATCTATCTGCCTGCGAATGCTTTTAGGAAGTAGAGCAGTGAAAGCGAGGTCTCTCGCATGCAGGCCTGCTACTAATCTCTGTGCGGAGCCACTCTAACACTCTTCCCYGTGGTCTGGCAACAACCAGCCCTGCCATTTGTTTTCTCCTCAGTACCTGCATAAATTGCTTGGGGACCATTTAACCAACAGCAAACGTGGCTGTTAATTTATCATGAGCAGATGGAGCCTAACAAAACTTTGAAAGAAGTTAGTGGGATGCTCTGATCAACAGCAATGGGAGCAGGATTGGGTCTGAAAGGAGCTTGCCGACCCAGGTCCCTCTCTGCTTCAGCYGCATGCCTCAGGGCAGGCCCTGAGCTGATATTCTACCTGGCTCTTCTGTTAAGACCAAACTCCCACTGGTACAAGCAAACAGTGACTGCGTGTTAGCGGGGCTTTCTGCTGTGGGGTCCTCGCCGAGTTCTCYGGCATCCCGAGCTTGAGCGGCACGAGCTTACTCCCTTTTCTGCAGGGCTGAAAAYGCTAGCCCGAAGTGGGAAGCTGGGTTCTCTGGTAGCCTCCTGAGTAAAGATTACAAGATACAGTGGAAGAAAAGGAAACTCAGAGAAACTCTTGGAGAAAGCTGATGTCTTGGATGCTGTGGGAAGCGATGGCAGTACTAACACATGGAAAATCGAGAACAGATTAGACACATCTCTAGAAAAATCACTGCAGAGAGCAATTCTGAATTCAGAGAGAGCCAGGGGCAAAATACAGAGTAGGAAGAGGGATGTAGCCTAGGTATGATTTAAGTGAGGCTTTTCCATATTTATTTCCATTTTCCATTTATTTTTCCTGATTCTGTGGCACAAAACTGTTTCACTAAGAATGTGTTTGGAGCAGAAAGAGGGAAACAGACAGGGCTTTGAATCCAAAAGGGAAGGACATTTTGCATTGCTGGATACTGTGCCCATGAATGCTGTTGTTGTTAGCAAAAGTATTGCACATARCTTGCCACATAGTGTGCTGAAATATTTACCTTGAGGTGTTTTTTCCAAATATTTTATTTATGTTTCCATTGGTTGGATGAGTTACATGCTTGTCCCTCTAGAATTATTTATAAAATTTCAGTAGCTATAAAGAGTTTCTGCTCAGAACAGCCTGATCTGAATTATGGATGATCCTAGATTTCCCACCTAGCTCAAGATGCAAAATTAAAATCACAGGACTAGCTACTAACACTGGTTTCTCCATGGTTTGTAGGATATTGCAGGACAGAGAGATCAGAAGGAATTCCAGGCACAGGTAAGGGAGCTCATGCTCCCTGCCTGTGGCAGCTCTGTACCAGCTGGGCTGAGAGTGCTTTCTCATGACTGTGTTGTAGGAAATAAAGGAATGATGTGTGATATGCTACAGCACAGTAGAGGACCTGACCGTCAGGGTGACTGCCCTAACAACTTGCTGCAATATTCTGATCAGGCGCCAAGGATACCTTACTAGTTCAGCCTCATGTTTTCAGACCCACCTGACAATCGGATGCGCTGTGTCTTGGATTTGTACGCAAAGTGTTGTCTTGCAGAAGCAGGCTGAACAGCAGCATGCTGTACTCTTTGGTTTTACTAATGCTATGCTAATGTATGCAGTGTATCTAGCTGACTCTGCAGGCACGAACACCACCGCCTGCAAAAGGACAGCTGCATAAGCAGGCATTGGGTTGCAAGTAGTTGGCAGCTCTGACCTCAAAGTCCAAGCTGAGACTACTGCAGTGGTCTGATATTTTTGGATTCGTGTGTGTCTTTTTGGGGGTCAGGTGTACCATCCTGACTCTGCAGTGCTTGTAGAGGCCAGGGAGTTGTAGGTCCCATATTTGTGGCAAAGGTGGCAGTTTTTATCATGTGAGGTACTGTCCTGGGCCACTTGCTCGAGATGAGTTCACTCACCTGATGCTGCTGAAATGGGATAGCCATTTTTCCTCCATGTAATCTGAGGCTCTGGCGTTCCACCGACTCTGCACTCCAGAATGATTTTGCCACTGATGTTAACCTCCAGATCTGTGAGGTTTTGTATAATATATGGTGCGGCCTTTGCTGCAATCAGCACAAAGTGAAAAATACAGAGTAAGTTTTCAGAAGGCAACTCCTACAGCTCTGCATTCTCCTTGCCTTTGACCACCTGCATGGCCTTCCCAGGCTGGACGTGGCAAAGATTTGTCGATAAGGGGTAGCAACTCTCCCCCCCCACTCCCCAAATTATTGGAGGAATGACTGTGTCATTTTGCTTAATTTCAAACTGACTAAGCTGAGATTCAGCTGCAGCTTGAACCTCCTTGAGTTTCCCATCCTCTGAAAGAAACTGAGGATAGTGTGTGGGCAGCGCAAATGCAGAGTGAATACAGAGAGAGGAGGAGGCAAAGAGGAAACAGATCTAAGGATTTTGCATTTTTCTCCACCATGTGTGCAGTCATTACCTACCACCAAAGCACATTACTTCCACTTTGTGTTCATTTATAAAAAATACAGAAATGCAGTGAATAAAACCCCAAGCATAGCATAAAATATACATACAACCTGCAATAAAGACAGTAGCTAATGCGTATCAATACATATAAGAGAATTATCTAAAAGCYAGTTTGTATAGGGGAAGGAAAGCTGGTTTGGAGGGGTGTTTCCATGTATGTTCTCCAGGAAACCTGCYGCTCTGACATGTACCAGACAAATAACAAACCCCAGTAATTCTTACAAGAAGGTGATTAAGATTCCGGTTCTCCCGTGGATGAATTCCCAGTCTGTGTTTTTCCCATAGCCATCATGTGTAGGTGTCATGTGTAGGTGGAAATTTGGCTAAATGAATAAAAATATCTGCTGGGGGAGAGGCAAGTGAATTACCTGACTGCAGAGTGTGGAGAAAGCCCAGAGCCCCCACAGCAGGTGATGCTGAYGGGTGGCTCAGATCCCAGCTGTGGGGCCAAGCCAAACCACCAGCAGTGTATAACAGAAGGCTGAGATTCTTTGCCTCCCTCCGCACCTCCGGAAGAGGCAGGTGCTCATGCCATTTCTTAAAATAAATCACTTCCCACGGAGGTGTCAGAGCCGTGCTAGCCACAGCTGGGCCRTGGGTGACCATTTTCGTCGTGGGTGCGTGTGTCCGTGTGGAGGAGGAAGGGACTGCGAGCGTGTTGCTGGCTGCAGTAGCCAGGAGCCTGCATTGGAAATGTGCTTGTTCATTTAGACGAGGATGAAGCCAGCACTGCATGGCCTGGTTTTAACCCAAGTGACGAGTGTCCTTGCAGCATCGCTGTCCCTTTGGTGTCACATCGCCCGTTAATGTAAGTGGGGAAACCAAATTAAAAACCATAGTTTAACCCTGCTTCTGAAGTACTGCTTTCTGTACCCCGACTTGCTGCTGTTTATTTCATTTCTACTCTGTTTCTGTACTTTGGGGTTTTCTTCCTCATTAGAAGATCGCTCATAAATTCACCTATTCCAGCAGCACTTTTTCTCCTGAGAAGGCTTAGAGCTGATCACTCTCACGTTCTTCACTATGAAGCAGAAACAATTTCACAGGTTGCCAGTGAGTTTCTGCTGGTGTAGGCCTGGAAGAAGTATTTCCTGCCCTTTATATTCATATATCCAAAGAAACTAGCCTTCAAGATCTAAACTGTTACTATTTTTGTGAAAATGGAAAAAAATGAGTATAAGTAAGAAAATACTGCTGTTGCAATGAAGTGCATTCTACTTACCCCAAATAAATGATACATATCACTTGATTATACATGTGACCAATAACATGTATAACATTTGTGATTACATCTGCTAGGTCCAAATCTATAGGTATCCATACAATGCTGGCAGCTGTAAAGGGATGGAGTCTTCTACCAAAGTCATATAGATCTAGGGTGACAGTCCCAAATGATAGAGTTGTGCTGTTAATAACATGACGGGTGGTGTTCCTCCCTTCAGTCAGCAATAAATCTGCACCCAGCATTGAGTTAGAAAAATAAAATGCTGCTGAAATCTCCCTTCTCTGCAAGGTGAACATTTTATACAAAAACAACAGTGGCTAGATGAGTAATCCTATGACTAGGTGCCAATCTGCAATGTGAAAAAAAACCCCAAACACAGAGCACARAGTGTATATTGGGACTGTTCCTGAGTGATGCTGAGCACCTTCTGCTCCCAAAAGCATCAAAGGGAGCTTCAGCACAGCAGAAGTGCTGTGCATCTACTCCTAGTTCGTCTGTCATCTTCTCCTGGCAGAACCTACCTCTGACAAGGAGCTGAGTGTGCTGCTCGAGCGTGTCGGTGGTATTGTGCTGGTTTTGCGCTCCGCACTTGTAGAGGCCGCCGTAGTCCTCTGTGATGTTATTGATGACCAATGTCAAAGAAATGGAGTAGTTGTCAATCTTCTTGATCATTGAGTCACTGCGAGCCACCTCTGAGGAGGGGTAGTACCAGGCCAGGTTACTGTAGATGTACTTGGAGGCCCTGCAGGTCAGCTGAACGTCATTGCCCACAATAGTTGTAATCTTTGGGTCTGTTTGCAGACCAAAGGGTACATCTAGGARGAAGAGAAAATATGTTTACCATCAAGGCACGTCTGAGAATGTCTTTGGCTGCCTGTTTTCCACTTGATGGTCAAATTTCAAAGAGCGGTGGTAATGGGGTGAGCCAAGTTCAACTGAGAGYTGCATCTGCCTGTGCAAACAGGCGCCTGTACTCGTGAGTTAGGAATCTGACTGTATCTTTCATGTCACAATACAGACTGGGGGTAATTTGGCCCTGAGTATTCTAATCATTGTATTTTCGAGTAATTAACTGAAAGTTTATATATAGAATTACTTAATGGACTAAGAGAGTTTAATCAAGAGAGACTGCTATCCAAGCAGACAAATGCGTGTTCATGAGATGTTCTCTCTCTATCTGCAATCAGTGCTTAAAAGTCTAATTATATAAGAATAAAGAAACCTAGTCACGTTTCTCAGAAGTAACACTGTCTTTCTTTACCACCGAGCAATTTCCCAATACATTCTCGTTTCAGCTATGCCAATATTTGTTTTCATCAGATGTTCATCTTTGGTATATACTTGCTCACTGAATGGATTAACTGATCTGGTGATGTATAAATCCTTGAGGCCTTAATACTTAACAGAGAAATAATTGGAGACAGAAGTCCAATCTATCCACAAAAGAATCACAGTTTTTTGTTATATTTTTAGTAACTTTTCACTCCAGAAAAGACTCAGTTTTCCTGAAGTGCCAGACTGAATCCCTTTGAAGAAAAGAAAAAAAATACTTCTGAGTAAGAATCCCAGAAACTGGCAAGCAGACATCTTCCTATCACTACTGCATTAGCCATCAGAGACCTCCAATTAAATTCTGTCCAAAACAGACACTTTTCCTATTTTTATTCTGTCAGTTTCAGTGCTATATCCACCCAGCAGACTTGAATGAAAGTGCATTTATAACCACAGTGACCTTGTGATTCTTCTTCTTCTGTCTGCTCGATCATGATTTTGAAGCAGCTGAAATGGAGAGTTATGAAGACCCCATTATAAATTTTTACCTAAGACCAGAGCATAGCACCTGGATGGGATGCTTTGGGAAGACAAGGTCTGGATTACCATCTGAGTATGAATACTAAAAAATATAAATAAATAAAACAATATAAATAAAAAAATAAAAATATAAATCTGACACATCGTTGCTTCAATACCAAGCTATTAATAAGAATACCATGATGAAATGGATGGTACTTTGAGAAGGACAGAAGTTAAAGAGGAGCACGTACTCATTGCGCTTGCAGTCGGACAAATTCCACATGGGAGCTGGAATTTGGCCAAGGGCTTACACTGCAAACTCTTGCAAAAAGTACTGTGAAAGCTATAGTTGAGGATTAATAGTGAGGCTGTTGAAATAACCAATCTGCCTTATAATATACCATATATTATATATAATACAGAGCCCTGAAGGAGCTTTCCAATATGATTAAAAATCTTTCTCCTTCACAGGTCATTTGGAATAGAACCAATAAGCTTTGCTTCATGGTTTTTAAAGACTGGCACCAGAAATGTTTTACAAAAGATCCATAAAGAGGAGAGACCCCTCAGGCCACTGCCGTGGAAATTATTTTTCTCTTCTTCCCTTTTTCATGGACTTTTGATTTAGTTTATGCAGCCTTCTGTTAGCCTCAGTTGCTTTCTTGCTTACTGCTAGCTGCACGCTCCAGCTGACTTGTGTAATACTTCCATTCCTGAGGTCTGCTGTCCTGTGGTTCCAACATGTCAAGATGATGTTTTTCAAGAAGGGGAGAAAAATCTGAGGACAACAGAACTTCTCTAAACAGAGGGAATTAAGGTCCAGTGAAAACTACAGTATGTAGCACAGGCAGCAGTTCTTTTGAATCCTTCAAAATGTTTAAATGAAGACCAGAATACAACCCAGCCAAACATGACTGAAGATCCCTGATCTCTGGAAGTCCCCGTGTGCCATCTGCTAGAAGCTCAGAGGAGAGATAGGGGAAAAGTACCCTCTTTACTTGCCCATTTCTTATATATTTTCTAAGTATTTTCTGCTAGCTCCTGCAAGAGATACGGTATCAAGTTAGATGGATCTTTGGTCAGGCTCATTCCTTAAGTAAGGTCAGTAGCCTGGGACAGGCAGTTTCCATCCTTGGAGGTTTTCAAGACTGGGCTACAGCAAGCCCRGGGTAATCTGCCCTCACCCCGTAGCCGACCCTGCTTTGAGCAGRAGACCCCTGAGGTCCCTTCCAGCCTGAATTACCCTATAATCTGAATTGCTGCATCTCCAAGTACAGAAGGATTCTAGATGAAGTGGTGAGGTTGGAGCTTGGTCATGTTACCCAGAATAAAACACCACAAAGCTCTGCAAAACACGCAAGGCAAGCTAAAGCTTAGCTGCGCTGGTGTGCCCTTGCATCTGCCTCTCCGGAAGCTGTTTCTTTCGGGAGAATTCATTCTTACAACTTGCAGCCCCATTGGTTTTGCAGGGTGAGTTTCCCCAAATGGCTGTGGGGGGAAAGCCCACTCTGGGGAAATACCGCCGCTCTTGAATAAGGCTCCTGTATAAAGCACTGCCCGACGCTGGCAGTGACACCATGAGCTGGAGCGCCCAGAGATCTCTGACCTTTTCATCTACGCTCTCAATGAATTTTATATGTTAATTTGCAAGCTGACATGTGAAGGTTGCTCAGTRTTTTAGCCTTGCTACTGGACTTCCTTGTGCAGAGTTTTTTTCTACCAACTTAACTTTCTGAGAGCAGAGGACTGRCTTGTTTTTCTTATCATTCCTTCCACAGACATTTTTTATTTAGGATTTTGAATATTTTTAGCTGGGACTTGCGCTATTCTCTTCCATCTTGTTAGCCTTTCAAGAAGCTCTTTCTGCTCCAATAGAATATTCATTGATTTTCATTACAGTGGAAGGAAAGAGAGAAAAAAAATCATCCTGTGCTGCTGTCCTTTCTCTTTCCTCCTCCTACCTGGATCATCTGGGGAGTAACTGCAGCTTTGTGAGCACATTATAAGTCAGTTCATCTCTTAGACTACTTTGCTTACACAGTCTTGAACCTGAGCGGTGATTAACTTCCTCTCTCTGAACAGATACAGCGTTTTATAACACGCCTAATAAGTCGGCTAAAAGAATGCACCGTGGGGCCTTTTCTCTTTTATCAGCAGTTACCAAACATTTGTCTTTCGTATTGTATTACTGTGTAGTAGCAGCGAATTTCACTCTAGACTGTGTGGGATTCCGTGGCAAAATAGGGAAATGAGCCATTGGGGGAAGGTAAAAAGTCAGCATAAATCAAAAGAAAGTCTGGTTCCATTTGTATTTACAAGGAATTAATTGATTTTAATTTCCTGTGCTTTGCACAATAATCTGTATAATTCAAAACTTCTGCTCTTTCCCAAATTCCATGGCAGTGCCTGTCGGGGTGGAGGGGTCTCCCGCCAGGCATGTGCATGTATGAAAAAGAGAGAGTGAGAAAAAGACAGGGTGAGCCCTACAATCTGAAACAGCACAGAGCTTTTCATAAATCCTGTAAACATGTCAGGAATAAACAAATGGAGAGTGGCAAGCAGTCGTAGAAAAGCCTAGTTCATACATTGCTCCATTATCTGATGGCAGAGTCTTATCTGATGTCTGAAATACAATATTTTCTTTCTGGTAGAAATCTTTARCTGCATTTTTCTGAGTTGTTTTTGCAGTCAGATAAGAGTTGAAAAGGGGCTTTTGTTATTATTTGTTATTTTTATCATAATTCATTTGTATTCCAGGAACATTCAGAGGCGTCAAATAGGAGGGATCCCGTTTCGTTGTATGGAGCACAATCATATATAGTGCTAGAATTTGATTTACTGTGGAACTAGAGTAGTAGCATATAGTTGCCCTTCACAAGGTGCAGACCAGAGATTAGAAGGTAAATAATCCTTGTTCAGGGCAGAAACTACTGCCAGGAGATACTAGCTCCGTTTTTGGCTGCACTAGAAAGGTTGTGGGCTGCCCTGAGTGCTCTTCGGGCATTACTGGTGGTGGGCAATGTCACGAGGCAGTTCTGAGCAGCTAACAGGTCGCCCACGTTGCCCCTGCCCAGGATAAAATGGTAATATCTGAGTTAAATCGGAACATTGGTGTCAAAGCTGCAGTAGGCAGGATACCTAGGAGACAGTTTCTGTTTCAGTAAGAAACTGTAAAAGGGTTTACACAGACAGAACAAAAATACTGGAATAAGATTTAGGCCAGGGCAGTAGGGATATCACCTCTACTGCATTTGCAGGGGAGTTTCTGTTGCCTTGAGCAGCTTTGGGAGAGCTTCAGTGGGCCGTTGACAGTCAGGACATCTGCAGAAAGAGCTTAGAGAGGCTTTAGCTCTGTCACTTAATGATAAGATTTCTCATCTCACTGGACCCCTTATATGGTTTGGTTTCAGAGTGATCTCCAAACCCTGGTGACCTTTCAGTGAAATGCATTCTGCTGGCAAAGAAATGCTTTAAAAATAGATATCAGTGCTATTTCTAGTGTCTGTGGGAGTTTATGAGGGGGCTCTGCAATGGAAGAACAAAATGGCTGTTGTCATTATTCCTTTGGGATAAATATACTTTTCTGAAATGAATGTGGTGGTGGGGAAAACACCAGACTGGAGATGTTTCCTCACAGAGCAGGTGCAACCTGCAAAACATCTGCTCAGGTTTCCCCATAACTCTTTACAGTGTCCTATGAAAACCTAGTGGCACAGGCTTTTAGGGGAAGAAATTTTGTCTCTGTGGCACCTCAAGATTTCTTAGCAGGAACAGGGAGGTCAATTAACCTCAAGTCTGCCAAAAAATTTGAAGGTGACTCAAGACCCATCATATTGTTGCTCAGTAGGAGATAACTGGAGATCAAGATTTCCAAATCAGCATACTGCTGAATTAACTGTGGAGTTCCACAAGCAGTACCTGATTTGCAGAAAACAGTGCAGTGAGCTGTGAATGCCAGGAACATTTGCTAGATGTGATACTAAAGGCCCACACATTGCTTGTGTGCTCTCAAACCTTAACTCAGCCTTTGCTGTCAGCTTTCACATTCAGTGCACATAAAATTATTCAGCCTGGCAGTCATAAAATGGTTTTGTTCTCACCTACTACTCACCAAGAAGTTCCCAAACTGTCAGTTTTGTAGCAGTGGCTATATCAGAAAGACTAAAAACGTGAATTTTGAGACAGGATTTCTGACAGTGTGCAGTTACAGGATAGTCTATCACCTCTGCCCAAAACACATTCCCTCTATTCACGTGCAGCAAACCTTTTACTATCAAAGTTTTGGGCAGAGGTGATAAGCTCGCACAGCTTGCCTGTGGCCTTATGCTTTTAGACTCCCTCATCTGGTATCTGACAAACTGTCCCAAAATGTTCCTCCAACACTGACAGTAGATGGCAACTCCCAGTGAGAGTAACCTGGCAGTCACTTGGCATCCTCCAAGTGCAACCTCTAGAAGACAGTGTTTTTCCTTCTGCGAGGCAGACCTTTACCAGCAGCTCTTTTGGCAGACAGGCCACTTGTTGGAGTAACATGTATTACTCAGCAGAGACCACCACATAAAGAAGCAAAGGAGGAGGTTGCTGTGGTGCTTGGGATTTTTTTTTACCACCGCAACATGACCCATTTTAGGACCGGGATTCCACATTTAGAAAGATTTCATTTCTTCCTAATCCATGAACATCACTATTTTTAAACACACAATTTATAAAAGGCAGTCACACTCATTCAGCATATACTTTTTCCCCAGGATGGCACAGTCCTACACTCTTCTCTTCAAGGGCAAGAATATAACTTGTCTTGCCAAGCCCAATTCACCTTCTGGTCTGTTTGAGGTGGAAAAGGAACATTTCTACCATAACCACTGTCAGAAATTTTCTCCAGTGATTCATTTCTTTTATAATTAAAAAGGCATGATTAAAACATTTGTGTCTGAAAACATTACCAGGTTGGTCTTAAAATAAAAAATCTGAGCCTTTAGCTCATTGTGGGGGGAAAAAGAAGCCTACATAATTTATGCCATTTCTACTAAGAAATATTTTTCTTTAAAACAGTCTTTCTCTGAAAGGCATAGAATGAAAATGCAGTTCTGAAAGGTGCATAGAATGTCCTAACCCTTTGACACTGACCTTATTCTAGCTGCAGGTTAGTTGCTGCARCGTTGGTTTTAGTCACTAAGTATTACAAAGGACTGTGAATAGCTTGGGAACATACTGCTTTGAGAAACCCATCCAAACATAATATCTGGCAGAGTTCAAAGCAGAAACAAGCCCTTGTGAAGACTCACTTGGAAGTGGTGAAGTGTAAAATTAATAGCTGATCTTCAGCTTCCTTGGTCATTTTGGGAACCTCTTATGTCTGTGCTGTATCCCTCAAAAGAGCACCATGATGGGCTTTATCCTAGATAAACTGAGTTAGGATTGGGAGAAAATCTTCTGGAGGTTTAAAAACCTCTTCTGTCTCCATATGGCATTGCAGTAGTGCAAAGAAGCTGTAATCGGAGGTGAAATCTTTCCTCCATATGGCACCAGCTTCATTATCATTGGATGACATTTTTCCAGTTAGCACTCCTGTGTCATAAGAATGGCAACAAGGTTTTGTGAGCGCATTTTTTGCTTAGCTCAATTTGAAATGTGCTGAAATGCTTTAGAGCAATGGAGTCAAACAGCACAGGATGCAAAAGAGTCAGAGGAGAGCACAGCACTGGCAATAGTGAGCTTTGTCCTCAGAGCTTGATTCGTGGGGAAGAAACTACGTGGTAAGAATTGGACATTTACCTTGAAGGACACTTCGGCACTCTTTGTTCTGAAAAGTGTTATTTTGATGCAAATTCTACCAGCCATCATCCACTCATCCAGAAAGTGAGCACAGAAGTGATTCAGTTCAGTCTAGTTAAACATTTGAACAATGCTGTCCTTGGACTCCTCTCTTTTTTAAATTCCCATCTCTCCTAAAAGCAGCATATAGGTCCTGATCTCACTACTAAGGAATTTCTGTGTTAAAAGGTTAAGCAGATATTTGTTTGGATTTGTGTTCTTTGGAGAAATAGCATGTCCACCTCCTCGCTCCCTAAAGGGCACTGGAAAAGCTAATGGCTCAGGCAGAGATCCAACGTCACAACAACTCCTGGTGATATCAGCAGTCTTGGATTAGGTCTGAATACTGTCCTTGCTCACCTTCGCTATGTCCACTGGCTTAATCAGAAATCAACCATTGTCCTGAGTCAGGRAGAAGACTGAAGCCTTTGGAAGATTACAAAGGACTTAGCTTTTGCTAGAGGTTTCATGAGGACAGTGCTCAAATGTCACAAGTGCTGCTTTAAGACATAGGCAGCTAGGCTCAGGGCCCGCATCTGCTGTCAAAAAGGGCAAAACAGGCATCAGGTCTGATGCTGGACATGCCAGGCTCAGCTGTGCATGGACACAGCAGCCAGCCTTGAATGCGGTTAAGAGCTCGGACTCTGTGCGATCTGGAGTTCTCTGCAAACACAGCATCCAGGGATTCCCAAAGGGTTTAACCAGTACTCACTAGCCATATAAAATAAGGTAAATCCGATAATCAKCAGCAGCTACTAGATTTTGTGTAGTCTCTCTTATGTTGTTTACCTGAAACGTAGAACTCAATGCTCCTCTCTTCTGTGTCAACCTTGTTTGAAGCCACGCAGTAATAGATTCCCGATGCACTGCTGTTTTCCACAGTTAGTGTGCTCACAATCTGCCAAGTGAAGAGACAAAATAGAAAGGGCTTTGAATATTGTGTAGGCTTAGCAGAGAGGCTTGAGAGTAGAGGATAAATATATATTTTATGGCAGGAAAACTGCCAAGAAGCTTCTAGTAGCGAGTGAAGTTCACAGACAAGTGCTTCTACCAGTTTTTTGGTCTCTCAGCTCACATCACCTCAGCTCAGATAATTCTCTTCCTTCCTTATTCCTAAAACTCTCCCCTTCCTCTTTTCTTCCTATCTCTGCCGGTGAAAAAGAGGGCTCCCATTTCCCACACACTGCCACAGTCTAAATGGGACATCAGAGAAGAGCCAAAGTGAAGGACCCCAAAGATTCATCCAAGACTGGAAAGACATCCAAGAAACTAGCCCCACGTGTGCCAATTTTAATGTCYGATATAAATGCTTTTCATAGGTGTCAAGACACCTAAATTTGCATGGGGAGCAGGTCATTCTGGTGGATGTGATATAAGGAATATTTCAGGGGTCTGCTTTGCAGTGATACATCCCCAGAGAAGGGAGGGACGTGTCCCCTTTGGGCCTCAGATTACTTCTACACATTGTCCTTGGGAGACCCTTGATTCAATAACCCTTCCTTTGAGCCTCACCAGAATTTGTGCAACGCAGAAGGCAACCGCAGAGAAGCTGCCTGTGTATGTGACACTTTGCAAATGCAGAAAGGAAGGTTCATGACTGGCGGCAGAAAGGAGGAACTCTTGTCCTGAGCTCCACCACACAGAAGAAGGGAGCAGTACAGTTACTGATGGAAGCTAAATTAAAGCATGTCCTTAACAACTTGTTTTCCTTAAGCAACCTCATGTCCCKCCTTGATACAGGTCCTTCTTAATGAGCAGCCAGCCTGACGGCACTGCCCTAGCCCGTGTCAATGCAATGTCATGGGCTCGGGGAGGAATATCCATGGGTCATGGCTTTAATTATTTCTGGTACTTCCTTTGCGCTGCTAGCAAGAAAGCAGGGTCTAACCCACCAAACCAGAGATGTTCTTGCAGGATTATTTTGCTTTCCCTGCAGCCATTCACCTGAGGAACTCAGAGTCCTCACATTTGGAACAAATATCACTTTCTCTGCAGTCCTTTCTAAGAACTTTAAGAATCGAAACATGTAACACCCCCTGGCCCTTTGCCCTTATCTYCACAGACTGCTTTGATGTGCAGGAAAGCATTTCTGGATTTTTTTTTTTTTTTAATATCCTAAACTAAATTCACACAAGACCTTCCTTTTCTCTTCATAAAGCTACAAYGTGAATGTGTCTCTAGCTGTGTGGGATGTATTTTCAAAGAGTTATTTAAGATTTTCTGAGCTTTGGCACCTTAAATCCCRTAGGGAAATGAGTTTCAAAGGTTTTGATCTCATGTGCATTTTACATTCTAATGGGGAACGTTTTCCTTTTCACCTCTGCAGAATAGCAGATAAGTGGCAAAAGAAAAGTACCTACCTCTCATGGGTACCCAGCACACAAAGATTAACCTATAACAGGGACAAACCCAATTATGGGGTGAAAATAGGAGACCAGTAAACCCAGCTCCCTCTGGTGTCCACTGGAGAAAGAGCTGTGCACTCCTGATACTTACTTATGATGTGAAAATAGCCCTACCTTGGATATAAAATCAGGCAGAGAAGCAGTCTGCTCCTGCTCCTCTTTCTGTTCCCTTAGCAGTGGGTCTAATGCCACTGGTTACCGACAAACCGATGTTCACAGTGCTACTGTTGGCTTTCAGCTTTAGGCATTTCCYTTTGAATCACAAAATCAGTCCCAAGATTTTTCTTCTCATGATCRTTAGATCTCAGCATTTTATATTTAGGAATAGAAAAGGCCAATATAAATGTACATGCTGAAAATAATTCAGCCAGGACAGAGGGGAATAAATGTGGATAGCTATTTAACAGTTCTTAATCTTGCTAAGMAACAGCTTAGGGAAATTAAGGGTAATATTGTAGACCCAGTTAAAATGGTGGTGGGGAATGTCTGTTTTGGGRTATGGCCAGAGTGTTAGGGGTGACACTGTGACTCTTATAAAAACTAATGTAATGCCCAGCCGTGCACTTGGTTGCCCAGAGGTAAATGCGCACATGCCATCATTGGCACACACAGGCTCTGACACTCCTAACTATGTAACTCAAGAAAAGTCTGGCACGGTAAAATYGAAAAAAAAAAAAAAAGAAAAAGAAAAAAAAAAGGAAGAGCCAGTGGCTATACTGAGACCTCATTCTGGCTAATCTCAAACATGTTTAGATGTGAAGGTACAAAAGATGTTGAAAGGGTGGAGGGAAACAAGCTTGATTTGGGGGCAATTTCTTGAGAAAATTTCGCTGAGGAAAAGAGAGGAAGCAATTTTCTTGTTTGTGTGCTTAAAATCACTATTATGCACCTGGGTACCAGTTTGATAACTGGTGGRTTATCTGCACTCGAGAGAGAACTCAGTTTACTGTCTTGTCTCAGAAAGTCCTCCCAAAGTCCTCTAAAATGTGACTTTCAAACCAGCAGTATCCAGTGCTGTCTGTGATTTCAGTGATGGAAATAAAGGATTGGGAGAGATTTTCTTTTAATTAGATGAATCCCTTGAAACCAGTGTGCATCAGCCTTTTACTCTAGCTGTCTGTTCCTGGGTAAATCCYAGAGACTGGGAGTCCAATTATCTTTGCAGTATCTTATATGAAGTCCTCAGCTGCCAAACTAACCTAGTCCTCATTTAGTCTTCAATAGTCCAGTGCTTTGGAACGCACGCCTGCTATACCAAAGRGTGTTAACAAGACAGTCCAAATCTTCCTCCCCTCTGTAAAACCACGTAGTTTTGTCTTTCACCAAAAAGAGCCCACAGGAAACATTTAGGCAGCCAGCTGCGGTAGCAGCATCTGCTTTTTGAAATATCTGCATAAATCAATTGAGCAGATCCCACTGAAAAGTTACCCCTGTTAACCCAGATTGTAAAAAAAAAAGAAAAAAAAAAAAAAAAAAGAAAGAAAAGAAGAGAAATCCCCATGGTATTCTCAATGTAGATGTTTTGGTGGATGTTCATCACCTGTTGGTGTAGCCAACCCAAGCTGAACAAATATTACCTCCATGAAATTTGTCTGAACTTGGTCATAGCTGCAGGTAGGGAAAAGAGATCTGAGTAAGCAAGAAGAAGTCGAATTTGAAAATGGTATGAATTTGAGCAACCACACATAGGAGCCTTTTCCCTTCATTAAAAGTGAAAACTGCTATCAGAATTCTCTTTCAATAAAACGGCCTAGTTGCAGCAGTGGGGACCTTTACTATAGAACAAAAATTACTGAAGCATATTCTGAGGGGATACTTTATTTTCTGTGCTGTGTGCATGCAGCTGGCATAGCATTTGCCAGCATTTCTGGAAACTGAGCCAGGAAAGAARAAATTTATCTAGGCTCATACAATTGTAGAAAGACTTTAACTGAACAGGATCTCTGTAGATCTCCTGTCCAACCTCTTACTCAAAGCAGTGCTGACTTCAAAGCTGTGCTTCATCGCTCCTACTCAGAAAACTGTTCCCAGACAGAAGGCAATGCTTTCTGCTAAGCCTGAGCAATGGTGCTAAGGTGAAATCTGCAATTACCTCTTCCGCGAACTTACTGTTCATGAACTRTTGGCAGCCTGGATTTTGGCACTTTCCTAGCTGACCTTCCACCCAACATCCTYGTCAAGAGCAGTTCAAACTAAATGACCATTAACCCTTGCCAGTGTTATCCGGCCACAAGTGGTTGCACAAACTTTGTGGCTCTTCAGTTCTTTGCTTCAGCGCAGACAGTCCTGAAACCAATGAACTGGTTAATAACCAATTATTGACATGCAATGTCTAGACATCTTCCTAGTGGGAGCTGGACTGAGATCCTGCAAGCTGCATGCCAAGCACCAAATATCCTTCAGATGATAACCAGTTCTGATTGCCTGGGTTGAATTTGGCAGTAAAGGGCTCCATTTCCTATGCTTAGCCTAAAGGCCACCCAATACTGCCAGCCTGAGGAAGGGATTACTAGCTAATAAATAATTATTACAAAAGAATAAATTAAGTTTAAAATTCAAGAAGAAAAGAAAACGACCGATCTCTGAAGAGCAGCTATAGCAAGTAAATAGACATTGCTGCTGGGAAAACCCATAAGGGACAAGTTCAATAAAGCCCATATGTCTTGCACTGAAATGTTTCWAACTGATAAAACAAGCTATTTTAGAAGCAGCCAAATAACATTCCACAGCCATATACCATGAGTGTTTCAAGACATCTCATGGTAAGGACAGAGCAGCTAGGCCTTTTTTAAACTGAAGCCAGCACGAATTTATATATCTTGTTATTCCTTGCTTTCTCTTTCCTTTCTAATCCCTCCCTCCAATGGCTTTAATTAACAATTCTTCTCTCTTTCACTTCGTTAGCTGCATGTGGGCGAGGATGCGGAGTAGAAAAGTGGGTGGAAAACTTCTCAGCTGTCTAACTCTGGCAGAGCTGGGGTGGAGGTGGCTAGAGAGAAAGGAAATTAATAGGAACTTCACCAGAGACCCCCGCAAAGAAAATATTCAGCTAGCTCCCAATCCATCTATTTGAATGGCACAGAATAACACTTATTTTTACAGCCTGACAGTTCCTATCCGAGATCTTAGTTCATCCATTTAAAACATGCTAAAGGATGGACTGAGGACAAGGGATAAGAGAAGAAATCTGTGAGTCGCCTGGGAACTTCTGGGGTTTGCTCTCATTTCTGGCAGTGACTTTTTATACCTCAGTTTTTCTCCCTGTAAAATGAGGCTAATCATTACACTGGCCCTAGGGCAGGCAGGTAGGTGCTGGCTGTTCATGAGCAACGACCACCTCCAAGCTTCTTCCTCATACCCAGTGATTACAGCTAATAAATTAAAATGGGCAGGAAAGACAGGGGCTCTTTCTTATGTCCTTCCTGCTAGCCAGCCTCCTTCAAGAAGACTTGCCAAGGACAATGTAGCYCATGTGTCCCTGTGCTTGGGAAGTGCCTGAAACATCTGAGCTTGTCCCTCAAATAGTGAATGCCTTTTCCAAAAAACCAGCCACATGACAGTTCACTTTCTCCTGCCAGACCAGCATGCCAAGGTTTGTGGAGGCTCACTGAAATAGGCACCCACACAAGGTGACAAATTTAAACTGCTCTACTGRGTTGTTCATGTACTTCTTACTGAACTCATCCCACCACAATGTGTAGTCCCTTAGTTCCTCCAAGAAGTTTAAACCTGGCATTTTCAGGTGGGCTTTCTTGACTGCTTATGAATTTCATAAGCTAAATAAATTCATGAGTTTCATTACAAAAACATGTCCAATCATCCATGTGGCAGGACCATCTCTCTCATAAATACCTGTGAGAGAGAAAAGGCAGATGAAAAGAAACTCCCAAGAAGGACTGAATTATGTATAGATCTTGCTGTTCTTTTCTACTAAGACSTGTTCTCCCAAGCTCGGACCAGTATGTTCAGTTTACTAAGAGGAAGAAACTAAAATAGCARCCTAGCTCCTTGCAACCTGAAGGAGAAATTCGGGCAATTCATGCCATCAGAGGTGTTTCAGCTCATATTAGAAAGCAGTTTTCAGCGGTAGCTACATAGCAGTTTAAATCACAAAGTGAAAACTTCAGTATTGACTCAAAACCACAGAGAAAAACTAGGCTGGCACAATGTAATTGCCTCAACCAGTATTTGACCAAGACTTCTATGAGTGTATAACATTAATAACGCGATGTTATAATGTCAGTGATAACCGCATGCTTTTCCTTAGGAGTGAGACTCTGTCTTTCGGAAGACAGGAAGGGGTACAGTTCACCTCCCTGTCTATACAATAATGATGGAACAATCATCATCATCATTATGACAAAGATGACAAAAGACCTCAATTTTACATGCCATTTCTGTCAAACAATGTCAYAAGATCTCTGTGTTAGACAGCAGCACTGGTCTGATGGAAAAATCCTTGCTTACTGCCTCTGTGAGCTTGCTTTTAAGCAAAATTCTGGATCTGAGAATTTCTAGAGATTGTTTCTATATTCTTAGCAGCTCCAAAAAAATCAATGTATTTTTAAAAAATGACACTGAAGAAACATTTACTGCTACAGGTCTTTGAGGGTGAACTATAGGGACACCGAGGAACAGATGAAATCTCTGAGGCTTTCCACCTTTGAGAAATTCCACCTTCTGCTCTGAGACTCAGCTACCATCAGACAGGCTCAAATCTCACAGGAAAAATAACCAATCTTAGCTAATCCCAGCTTCATAACACAGTCAATAAAAGCCATGCTAGCTCAGACTCCAACATCTTTATTATTTCATCTGGCTAGTCAATGCAGATGAATTACTTGCCAGGACATGGTGGGAATGGATTGGGCTGTTTCCTGTCTATTTTGTTTCTGGTGGGAATAACGACTGATAAAAAACAAGGAAAAGTCTGAAGGCTATGAGATTTCATCGGTGTCTTTTTTGAATTATATTCTATTATCTAAAGACTTCACTTAACACAGATAGCCTTGAACTTCAGAAGGGGGGAASGAGAGGAATTGTCTGCTAATGCAAGCAGGGAGACAAAGTGCTGAAATCTGAGATTTCCCCCCCAAACCTAGTTTTATTCATTTGAATAAATCTTAATCAAGACATAAAAAATAATCAGGAACCACCTCAGAATGTGTTTTTAACCAGTGGATCAGGAGGAGATGAAAATAATGAATGTACTATAAATTACACAATTATATAACTTGTGTTTTAAGGAACTTTAGTAATGAAACACATAGAAGCTTCAGTTAAAGGGGTGTGGGCTGAGCTTTTGAACATATCTAAAAAAAGAACATTTCAGGATGCCTGGAGTCTAGAGAAAGGGCAGAGAGCGGAGACAACTGCTGCAGGGCAGAGCAAAGAGCAGCACAGGGGAACTCAAGGTATGAGCAGTGGCAAAGTTCTTGGAGAAAGAGAGGATCCTCTTTAGGTGAACGAATCTGGTTGAGGTTTCTCATGGCCCCCATTTCTGCTGAGCATCTCCCCTGGCAATGCCTCCCTTGTCCCAGCACTCCTGTCCACCATGCTTCACAGGCAGGAAGCAGGCGGTGGGTGATRCCTACACTGACCTGCAGGCATGTGCTCCGGGGTCTCCCGTGGGAGTGGAGTGCCACCATTTTTCCTCTGATGGCTGCACCTGGCTTTTCCTTCCAGGGAAAATAAGGAATAGGGGAATGCTGCAAAGTCCCTAATCATGTACTAACCTGGAGGCAGGATGCGTTTGGAGTGCCCCACTGAATCCAGGAGCTCCAAGGCACTCCTTACACCACATTCACAGAGACTGCAGCCAAATCCCATCTATAACTCCACCAACAGACTAAAATTTCACCTAGTGGTATATTTGCCTCAGAGAAGTTGGTGARGTAAGAAATGAGAGAGGCATACGTACACATAAAACAACAAAAAGAACTCGTTTTTAATGCTTTTCTGTTGTAGAAACATCTCACTATCCAAGCCTGAGGGACAATTCAGCAGCCAAAGACTATTGAAACAGAGATTTTTTTGAGTCATAGCAATTGTGAAACCCTTCTCTTTCATATAGGGACTAATGTAACTTGAAAACTGATCATCAGACATAAATTAAGCTCTTGGACACATTATCATATATATAGACAGACTCTATGTATGGAGAGAAACAGTAGTTATGAAAGACACAAAACTCTTTTCAGTCCACACAGCAACTAGAAAGTCTTAGAAAAGGAAGAATCTTTGTAGGTACAAGTCACTGGTCTCTGTTTTTTACAAGTAGTTGAAGCTTTGTAGGTGGTTGCTTTTTACCTAAGATCTAAAATTCTGAGAAAATCCATTAAAGACAGAGATTATGGGGCACTATGCTATCTAAATGAATCCAATTTATAAATATCTTCCAGCAAGGGGAAAACTCAGGAATGAAAAGTGAACAGTGATTTTCTCCTTCCCAGCCCAACCTCCATATTTTCAGAGCTCTGTTTTAGATTATGTTTAAAGCTGGAAAGTCTCCATGAGAAAGAGCAGATGGCTAAGGCACTGATCCTTCCAGATGCTGATTTAGTCTGGAGCTGATCCAGAAAAGCACTTTAGCTTTGTGCTTAACTTTAAGCATACAAGTAGCTCAAGAATTTTATCATGTGCTTAAAGTACGCCAGGATACAGACTGCAACAGTGAGCACCTTGCAGGTTTAGGCACTCAACTATCTGAAGCATCCACCTTGAAACACATGTAATTGCAGAACTGCTTTTAGAGCCACAAATCTCTGTAAGTAAGTCCAATAGAGGTAAAACAACTGTCTGAGCCAGATCAYAGCATCTTCTCCAAGGCATAGCCAGAAGTCTGTGAATCTAGAGCAGAACAGCTGCAGTGATTTCTCAAGGATTAGTATGGATGTGTGTTAACAATATCAGTCAGTATCACCACAGGTACCCAGGAGGCTTTTTTAACAGGTAGTTCATGGCTGGGATCTTTGCAGTTCACGTGGGAAGCATGCCCCTGGTGTTATCTGTTTGGACGGGGAAGCAGGYAGAGAAGTGTAGAAGGAAGGAGGTCTTCCCACCTTCCCCTTCTTAGTAAGATGCTTGGTACCCCAAATGGATAAGAAAATATCCCCAACTCCAGCAAAACCAGGCAGGTACTACAGGCACCTAAAACACTCCAAAAATCAGGCCAGCTACCGCTTAAATAACAGCTGTTCACCTCCTACTACTGGGAGTGTAGGCAAGATTTTGTGGTTCTCTCTGGGCAGTACAAAGTGCTCTCTAAGTGCTAAGCAATTTGATGAACGTAGAGTCCTTATCAGTTGTGTGTACTTCACAAGACCCCTCTTGTACTGAACCAGTCTTACACTTTCTCAAGACTGAGACAGAAGTTTTTGACCCAAAAGTCTTTGGAGGGCTTTAAACAGGGTAAGTGACATCATTGCCAGAATTTTGGCATTTATAAACAGCGGAGATCTGAAAATGATCCCAGGACTGTGGAATTTAAAGCATGCTAACAACCAGCAGCAGCTTGGGAACCGCGAAGAGGGCTGTCTGTGTGAGCGCAGCATCCCGTCCGTAAAACCCACTGCTATTCCATGACATCAGTGCTCAAACTTCCATCAGACACATACCTTCCTTTTATCCCCATGCTTCATGCTTATGTTTTCAATGCTCCCAATCTTGTTGCCTATATACATGTTCTCCTCAACCACAATTCTTGGCCCACGAGGGTTGCATCTGGAGGTGGAAAAGCAAAGGTAGTGTTCAAAACCATAGTGGATAACCCAAGCAGCCATTATAAAGGTGTCATTCTTAAGCAATAGTCTTAGGTCTTAAAAACTCCTGAAAGCTTTTGCTGATAGAGGTTGTTACCTTCTGGCACAACTGCAATATTCCTTCATCACAACATTTCAAAGCATTTCAGTTAGGACCTACCTTGACAGGACAAAGATCACAATTTGACCAGCAAGGACACATCCTAAACTTTCTGAAAACTGGAAACAGAAAAACCTGGACACCTAAATCAAATCATGTGAGTTTAATCATCTGGCTAATAGGAGAAACACCCCAGCTTGCTGCAACTATAACTCTTTAAGGGCTTTGAGCACTTGCAATGTATTTCAGAATTCAAAACGCCAGTCATTCAACACGGTGTGAGGAGGTGACTGCTGCTGACTGTGACTGTCTAGCTACATGACGCGCAAGCTGAGGGAGCAGAACGAATGAATATTGGGATAACGATAGCAGAAGGCTCCAGTGATACAGCATACTCACTGAAAGATAACCAGATCTTTGTTGGTTAGCAATCTTCATTTCTGAATTATAGCAAGGGTACTGAATGTAGCACACGTCATGCTGGGAGGTATATTCGTACCGTCCAAGGCAAGAGGCTTTTCTRTCTGCTTTAACTACAGCTCTTTGCATAAATGAGCAGAGACACAGGCCTTGCCATGCTTAGTAGCACAAGGGCTTCAGGCGTGCTGGCTGAGGGCTCTGCTGGCTGCGCAGCTCGAGGAAGCCTTTCCAATTTTAAACTTTTTAACAATATTGCTAGTTGAGCTGCAGTCCAGGGTGGCTGGGTATTACGAACAGTGACTCCATGACAGCAAGTTAGCGATGCCAGTTCAACCCCACAACCAGCTGCAATTGCACTAGTCATCCCAGTGCACGACAGGAACAAGCGTCCGTGTTCCYTCCTCTGCCTGCAAAGGCGCCGCGCTTCCCCTGACCAGTGCCGTAGCCTCCGAGCCTGCTATCCTTGCAAGGATTATAGGAGGTAAAATGAATATGGATTTCTATAGGTGATGCCCAAGGGCCAGTGCTGCAGACAGCTAATTCGTAAGACAGCTGTGCCTTTGCCAAGTCTTCAGAAGACACATGGTTACCACCCTGGGTCAAGGGAGGGTTTATAGCTCTCAAAACAGCCTAATTAAAAGATGTCTTAGGCGACTTCCTGCAAGGCACAATTCTCTCTTAAGGATGAAGGGAAAAAACTCAAAGGAAGCAAGTCACATCACAGCTCTAAGGAACAATGATAGTGTTTTGGGATTCAAAGTGCACCAGTGAGGAAGGGGGAGAGAGAGAGGGAGAGAGAGGAAGTGAGACAACAGAAGGAAATGGGGTCTGTGTCATTTCCCACAGGAATCCTCCTACAGCTTCTGCTGGAGAAAGATAAGGCTGCGCCGGAGACCAGAAGAGGTAGACGCCACTCTGCAATTGTATTTAGATTGATAACATCAGAGAGTCAGGGAGCTGGAACAAGGGTTATACGAGGTCTTTTGCCACCAGGTCACTGGTTTGAATCTGACTTAATTCAGTCTTCACGACCAATGCTCTCTCCCTGGAGAGAAAAGTCTRGAAAAGACTTCAGGTCCTCTCTGTGGCTTTCCTACAGAATGTCYAATGTGTTTCCTTATGGTATTTCCATTCCATTCTTGCTGAACACCTTCAGAGCAGCAGCTTGTGTACCTTCTGCTGACCTGCAATGCCAACAGCCCTACCTAAGCTTACAAATCTCAGCTGCTTTATTCCTGCAGGAGCGATGTAACTCCTGGCCAAATGCTAAACCAAGTAATGGGCCGCTTCCCTCATGGAAGGACATGCAGTCATTTCTGAGACCTGATCTGAGCCAAGATCACCCAACATTGCTGTGACTGCTGCAGCAGGGAACCTGGGACAGGAGTTTCTCTTCATGGCTTGTCTCAGTCTCCTGGCCTGCCATTCATAGTATTTGCAAAAGCACTGAAATTGTGAGAAAATAAGGAACAATCCAGCAAAATTTCTCTCCTGCTTCCCAGACCTGCCTTTATATTTTAAAGGAGGGAAGGCCTGATTTCAGCCTTCTCATTGCAGGGAAGAGTTAAAGTACTGTCAGAGCTGTTACACATGGCTCCCGTAGGTCCCCCAGGGGAAGAAAAGCCGTTCAGGCCTGAGCCAAGACCTCTCCCCACAGACCACTCTGCTCATATAGCAACGAGAACAACAAAAGTGTCTGTTTGTATACGGCAAACCACATGAGACATCTTACGTTTTGACTCGCCAAGTTCCTATCTGACAGTTTAGACTTGCTTCTGTGTCTTCACACCTYGTGCTGCCTCCAGACTTGCAGCAAAGAAGGGCACTCAGTAAGGCGTGAAGGCTTGGTTACCTCTGCCAGCAGTGCAGAGGCTGTGATGGGAGCCAGGTGCTCAGTGTGCACCRGTGAAGACGGCCCTTAGAAGTGGCATGAAGTCAGTATGGCAACTAAACACGTGTAAGCCTTCGCCAGGTTTGTCTGGCACTAGCCCTTTCATGGGACATAACGTATGTCACCTCTACGCAAAAAGCAGAGTGCTCTTCCCTGAGATCTGCTGGTCTCACACACCTAGCTTTTCCCTTCGTCCACATCACAGGCTGCACCCAAGAGGTGTAAGAAAAAATCTTAGTAAGTCTGAGGTACCTTGCTGGTCAAGTTAAAGAAAATTGAAGTGTGATCTTCAGTCACCTTAAATTTATTTGGCACAATTCTGATATTATAAAAGGTGCTTGTAACTCCAAAAAGTATTATAGACAATGAGGTATCTTTTGGGCAACCCCCTTACGATCTTTAGGTGGGGAATCACTGCTAGTGACTCTTAATACAGATAAATAAGACACACTGGAAAGAAAAATTGTTGTGAATCTATCAGACCAAATCACAGCGTGTTTACCCTTAGGCAAGAGCTCCCTGAATGTTCACTTACACTGTCTCCGTGAGGCTGCAGGGCTGCCACTGCCACTCGATCTTTGGGTCAGGATTCCCGCTTACGGTGCACTGGATTTTGTGTTTGCTTCTTAATTCCACTCGCTCAGTCTTATCAAAATCAGTCTCCTTTTCATAGATTTTGGGTCTCTCTAAAGAAAAAGGAAAAAAAAAAGAGTTTATATCCATGCTAGTGTTATTGTTTCCATCAAAGGTCTTGAAACGAACAGCGATGATACAGTGAGGTTGCTGAAGCTGTAGGACAACTACCAGCAATGCTGAAACTCTTCGTTCGCGGGAACGCGGGCACTGGTTTTAGTGTTTCAGCAAATGCTGAAACGCTGCCACATTCATCCTAATTGCTTTCAAATGTCAAGGACCTTCTACATGTCTAGAAAATGTATGCCAGGAGACTTTTATTGATTTGGGACTGCAGGATCAGGCTGTTAGTCTAGGTACTATCGACAAAATAGCATTGAACTTCTGATGTCACCACGCGAGAGGAATCTTATCAAACAGCTGGTGCTCTGCAAGATCRCTACCATTGTGCACGTTCTCCCAAGGGTCTCTGCAAAAAAAGTCTTTTTCATCGGGAAACGTTGCTTACCTCTTCCGTTTCTGCGTAACGTGCACTGGATGGCGGAAAGCAGAATGCAGGGGAGAAGTGGTGCGGAGAAATCACTTGCAGAGTAATGCCAAAAATTCTCCCCAAGAGCGGAACCATTAAAAATGTCGCTGTGTTATTCACATCTGGAGGGGTTGCAAGATCACACCCTTGGACTGGAAGTCTCACAAGAACAAACTTTTGTGTGACACTTTCAGTGCTGCTCACTGCCAGCAGGAAAGAAATGCTTTGTCCCATCTACTTCCAGCTCCCACGGGAACATGCAAAAATGAGAAATAAGGCTAAAAAATCCCCAAAGTGAACTGAACTTTTCCTAACCTCGGAGAGGGTGGGTTTGAGTTTGGGGTGAGAGCTCAGGCTCTTCCCTTATGCAGACAGCTCTGCCCATCCCTGGCCGTATCTCTTTGTCTGCTTCTCATAACAGGAAATCACACAGATTTATTGGTCGGGGTCCCTCCRTGGAACACCTCTGCGCAGCCGAGTGCGGCTGCTTTACGCTGAGGGCTTTTGACAAGTTGGGAAGTGAATGTAGATTAGATTTCTATTTTTYGGGTTAACTTATTTTTTCTCCTGTCAAGGAGGCCCCAGATATGTAAATACGAGTTACTGCCCACCTCATCAATCTTGAGCCCTTTCGCTCCCCTCCATTTTTTCCCCCCTCCAGCCCTCTACTCTTATGAGAGAACTGACCAGTCTGATCCCATGTCTCAGCGGGATCCGCACTTTCCATTTCTCCTGGTTGCCAGGTCAGATTTTGAATGATCTTCTGACCTCACCATTGCCTGAAAATGTATCAGCCTTCCCTTCTTCACYAGATGAAAGAAGGAGTATTGAGTGTAACTGGTGCAGCCATACCCTAATTCCCATGCTATAGTAAAACCTCAGCTGCTTTGAAGAGTCTACATTAGGTCCTAATTAGTGTTTCACTTAAAAAATCCRAATGACTGGCCTTGCTTGGTTTTAAGATGGACAGCACTGTTGTGCTCTGCTTTGCTTTTTGATCCCGTTTGGTTGCGTTTTGTTCTCCTTCTGCTTGCAGACGATGTTTCAGACCTGGAGTAGGGTTATCTTTGGTGAAGGAGGAGATCAAGGAGGCAGCAGACAGGGTGGCTGGGGACCCTGGTTCTCACATCTTCATCAGCACCATGTCGCTGCTGGGTCCCAAAATGTCCTGCTGACCAAAGGCTTAGGTTTGTGTGTGTATGGCCAGTTCACAGGACAAATTATTGAGACTAAGGTTGAACTTCCTTGTAAGTAGCATCTCATTTCCCATCACTAAACTATTCCAGATCATAAAAATCATTCTAAAAAAACTCCACAGAGGTAGAAGCACATTTTTCATCATCCCAGACATTTTTCCTTTCAGTCTCGAATCCTTTGTTCAGCATGTCTGGACTGAACTCAAAAGCATGATTTTCACCCAGAAGAAGAGGCGCTAAGTTCAGTGTGAAAGGTTACTTAAGTGTTATGTTTTCTGGGTTGTAAGAACAAAGCTTTACTCRCTTAGGGGGAGAGAGAGTATTGTGTATGTGTTTTTGTGTGAAAGAATATGAGGGGAAAGGTTTGRTTATTACCTTTGAATATTAGAAGAATTTTTTACACTCTGAGTGAAATGATGAACACATTGACTGTYACTTAAATCATCTTTCTAAGAAAGAAATAAAAAATTTAACTTGATCTAATTAAAATAAGAACATACATGAGTGACAAATGAATTCCTAATTCCGCAGTTACTTTACTGCATGGCACTATTAAATATTGCTTGAATCCGAAAATGAGTCAAAATGATTCATTTAATGAAATAATAGTAATTTATGAGGCTTAAGCAATTATTTTCTTAAACCTTGAGGGGTTGGCTAAAAATGCCTCCCCAGCATTTCTTTCGCAGTGCCACATAACGCAGTGAGTGTRGGGTAGTGGCTGTTGTGGGAAAGGCACTCAGAAATCGAGGCAAGTTGTACGCTTTTCTTTCTTTCACCACAAAATGGGTAACAGTAGTAGGGGTCATTCTGCAAATGGCTTCTCCGATGGTTTTGAAATCTTTAAAGCCCCTTCTTTGTGTTTTTAGGGACATCAGCATCGGCCCAGTGTGCCTCAGGTTTGTGATGTGGAGTGTGAGATACTCTAATGTCTCGCACAAGGCGAGTTTCAAGCCCGAGTTAGGCGAACCTGATCTTGGGTGTGCTGTTTTGCACTGACGTTTTGATTTTTGAGCTGAATCGCTGGACCCTTGAAGTCTTAGGAGTGGACTGGAATCACTAGGGTGTATGTATTGGACTGAAAACATTCAGAGGCTCTGCAGACTCTCCTGGGTGTTTTACCTCTTACAGTGCCCATTGATTATAACGGATGCATTTCCAGTCGCTTTGCTCTGTCGTGCAGCATCTTATTTACAGAAGTTGCCTCTATCAGTGGTGGAAACAGTAGGATCTACCAAGTGAACTGGTTTCCTMAGATACTGGCCTTTTAGACTTACTCAGACTGTAAGCAGATAATTGACTCCGTGTGCTGGCATCCGCCGCTCTCTTGCCTGCAGAAAGGCTCTCCACATTAGCATGAYGGGGAGTTTTCCCTAAAGCCAGTGATTATCTAACGTACACCAAGCAGCGTATTTCTCAGACAACCCTCTCCCTCTTCCAAATGCTGCTTTGCTCTCTCTTTCACGTTTGCTTACTGAGCAGTGCGGTGGATTATGCAGGAACTCGGTGCACCTTTGCTCATCTGCAGGACGGGGGGAAGGCCTGGGGTACATATCCACTTGTAACCACTGCCACAGTCCAAGTATATTTCTGGTTGCACCTTGAATTATGCATCTCAAATATGGGTTTCATCACACATGCACATTTGCAAGAGTATTGCTGGTTTTTAAGCATGCAAAAAATAAGCTGTTGAGAATTGGGCGCTTTAGCAGGTATTGGGAGTAATGGCACTCACAAAAGCTGAGTAAACAAGACAAAGCCCTGCAGTGCACCAAGTGCAGCGCAAAATCCTCCTTTCTCCTTGAAACTCTGCAACTGCGCTGAGAACATGACCGACAGCACCCTCAGCTCCCCAACCTCGCGCTCACCAAACAGCTCCCCAGTAGAGCCTTGCTCCCAGCCGGCAACTAGTGCTGAACTGCAAGGAGAGACCTCTAAATACACCTCATTCCTGCCCCAAGCATCCCTCGCCATCCCATTTCTTGCTTCCCCCTTGCTCCCAGAGATCTGCCTGCTTACTTCTGTCCTCCCCTTCCCATCCCTTGGCTTTTGCCCTCCCCATGCTAAGTTTTCTCAAGCAGAAGCCAAACAAATCTTAAAAGCTTTCCTGTCCGTGGCTGCTCTTGGAGTGTGCAATGTTCAGGTGGCTCTGAATGCACTGAAACAAATGGGGGTTTTGTCCTCTCAGGTTTAAAGTGTGATCGTATCCCCAACTCTCTTTGCAGAGGTGCAATTGCTGGTGTGAGAGCTGACCTGAATAACTAAAGACTTCCCTGCTGCCGCGCTGTGAAATGCAATCAAAAGCAGTTCCACTTACTGCAAATTTAAATTTATCAGCATTATGTAAATCTCACCTTATTTTCTAGAGCAATGTTTAGGCTTTGGGCATTAGAAGTAAATAATATGTATGATGATTGGGACACCTCCCCCTGATCACAGCTTTTGCAAAAGGTTCTTCGGTCTCCAAATTCGTGTTATTATGGGGCTGCACACTTGCCACCCAAAGGAGCACCCAAATATAGAGGACAGCCCATAAAACATCTCCTGGCTTTCTGTAGAGAAGCTTTGCTTTGCTTCCAGTGTCCTCTTGCTCAAGTGCTGTTTATGCACTCTCCCCACTACACTCTCAGCTGGGTTTCAAAAAAATCTTTTCACATTAGGCACATCGTTAAAATAACACGGAGTGGTCCAGCAAAGCATTTAGACACAACCTTACATGCTCACTTGGACAAGGGCTTCATTAAAACTAGCGACAGAGAGGCAACTTGTTTCCTATTTGTCCTTTCTGTTGCCCAAAAGCAAAAATAATTTGCACTTCAGAATCTTTCCTCTGAGGGTTACACAGTACTTTATGGAAATACAAGCTCTGCAAGCTGAGCTAGGTGAATATTCAGTAAGATAGATAGGAAACTCATTAATGCAAGTTTGGAGTGGCCAAATGATGTGGGAAAAAAGAGGGTGAAATTTTCCCCCAAATCAAACCAGTTTGTGTTCAGTTTCCAAGAGATCTGTGTGGTTTTTGTTACGGGCCATGGGTGCCAGGAGGGTGAATGCCCATGGAGCAGAAACCTTCAGCGCGAGGCTGTAGGGACGGACAGTAGGAAAATCACAGGGAGCTCGACCCACCCTACAGGGACTTCTGTGGCTGAAAACAGAGTGTAACTTGGTTTGGGGTTTTCCAGCCTGGTACTGTCACTTTTAAATGCGTCTCCTATATATGACGCTATAGCATGACAATATATATTCCTCCATAGGAAGAAGGCCGTCCCTCTTTCAGTCGTGCACCGCCTCTTCCCAGATCTATCGGTCATCCTTGATGCAGCCAACCTTGGGGGAAAAAAGGGTTTTCTTCCCTCCTGTCTGTCTCTCCCCTTCTTATTTTTCATGCCCAAGCAGAGTTCAAAAGCAAAGTGCGTAACGATGAGCTGCTTAATTGCTAGCAGAGCAGGCAGTTTGCGAGGAGGTTTTGTCTCTGGTCCTTTGCATGCTTTTCAAAAGGAAAAAACCCACTAGTTAATCTACCTGAGGCTTGGCTCAGAGACAGCGTGGAAACCATGTGCTGCCGCTTTCCGACTTCCTCCCGCTGCTCGGGGTTGCAAGGCTGTCAGGGACTGCTGCCGCACGGACCCGAGCTGCGTGCTTTGGATTTTTCTGGCACATGTCCGCAGGCCCCCACCTTCCTCTTCCTAAAATTGCTTTGGCTACTGCTAACAAAATGAAAATACCTCATCTGACTTCTTCATTAGGGGCTCTCCCGGGAGAGCACGGGGGCTGACGGGAGGCCGGGCTGCGGMGCTGCAAGTGTGCAGGGATCGCCTGATGTCAGTGAGAAAATTCTTCATAACTTGCTAAGACTCAGCGTGCCGGAAAGGCTCGCGCAGCCTGCTGGTGCGGCGACAGTTTTTCTTTCCTCTTGCTATCTCCCAGAAAAAGTCGGTCGCCTCGCTCCCGCCTGCGAGGGGTGAATGAGATGTCAAGGACAGCTTGGAGCACTGTATGGTGACGGGTCTCTGCGCTCGCTCTTCTCAACCSAACGTCCGCCCCACCCTGAGTAGCGGCCACATCCAGTGCCGGCCGGGCCCGGGAGGAAAGCAGAGCCGTGGGCTTGGGGAGCAACTCACGGGAGCAACGGTTGGATGGAGACAGGCTCTGTTTTATTTTGGGATTTCTGGTTTGCTTGGCTGGCCTGCAGGATGGAAAATAATATCTTCTATTTTGACTTTTCCTGAGTGGGTCCTCCTCCAAGGAGCCACACAGGAGATGAATCTGCTACACAAAGGAAAACCAGACCTGGCAGCATTTCCAAACAGGCAGGCAAGGCGAGGGCACATCAGTTTCTGYAGTCCTGCTTCTCCTGTCTGGCTCAGTCCTTTAACCTCATCGTCAGTTGTGTTGCACGGATAATCCAAACCAACGCGTGCTTCTCACAATCCAGCAACGTCCGAAGAACCAGGTAGGAAGGAGCTGGGCTGACTAGGCAGCAGGCCACCCTACGCCTCGCTCCGTCTTCTGGAGCGAGTTCTCGCTCGGAACAGAAAGCGAGGGATAGCCGGCGTGAGGAGAACTCCCMGTGCACCCCTTTCATTTCAGCCCTTGCCCAGGAGAGAGGAGTTCGGAAGGAGCCTGTGAATTACTACTGCTTATGGTACGGGCTATTTCTAGCACTTAATCCTGCACTCCTGCAAGAGCTTGGGGGATCAAGGACTGTGCGAGGGAATGTAATTTCAATTGACCAGAGCAGCAGGAACCCAAAGCAGTATTTGCTGGAAGAGCCTTGAGGCAGCACAGGAAAGAAACTCAGGCACAAAGCAGAAGGACAAAGTGGTGAAGGAGATTATTCATCCCATCATTTTAAATTCACTCAGGCTTCGATACAATCTTCACTCACAACGTGGTGGTCAGAGCATGCTGACTRCTCCATAAAGTGCTCAGCAAGAACCCTGATACATGCAGATGACTTGTGCAAGGGTGAGAATGAAATGCAGCCTGCTTGCCCATAAATAGATTTAGGGCTTTTTGTTTATGGTTTGTTCTGAAGCTGCTTTGTACTCGAGCCTGGAATAACTCTTTTCTCCCACGTTTCTCCTCCTTGGATGCCTCGGATGTGCAGTCACCAGCTGTTTGCCAGGATTGTCCCTTCTCCTTGCTCCCTCCCCTCCAAATTCTTCAGGACTTTATTTTCTTGGGGCTTTCTCAATAAGAATTTAATCAAACAAAACAAAAACACAGCAACCCGCCGTTCCTTGGACAGTGTTTGATGTGTAAATATGTAAAGAAGGAGCATTTTGAAAATGCAATCAGCTACCTCCTGGGGACTTGAGTCCAATGAGCCAACCTGACTCCGCAAGGGAGATATGTGCTCCTGCGAGATTAAATTCCAGCTGCAGTGGGAACACGGGTGACCAGAGGCACAGCTAAGCCACTTCTTAAAGAGACATTTTTTGAATAGCAGTGGGATCCTGGTGGCCAGTCTCCTCCAGGCSAGGCAGCAAGCACACACGTCCATGTGCCACGTTCCTGCATATTATCAGCCAGGTCCCAGCCTTGCGCAGGCATTGCTATGAGTCCCTACCCAGAATTTTGTGCCTCAGTTTTGCTGACACTCTGCTCCCTGCAGATGCTGTTCAATTTTACGGTCATTTCAAACTTGGGGGGAAATAACTTCCTAATATTTCACTCCTTACCATGGAGTGAAATCCCTTGTGCACACAGCGTGTGTGCACAGGGAGTGCGACTCCACAGAAAGCCTGCGGCAGGGCTGGTCTTCCGGCACGGTAGGAGGGAGACGCTGCATATACGCTCCTGGCTTGCGGGGGTTACGCTGCTCGCTTCTTATCTCGTTCTCATCCCCTCTAAAGGGGCCTCTTCCGCTGCCATTATTATCGAATAAAATACACTGCAAAATTCATACAGAGCATTTTGATGAATAAGAGATCAGCTGCTATTTATACTTTGATTGTGGACAACAATTCACAACACTACTAACTTCCAGCTTCCCCTACACCTAGTTCAAAATGACGGCGATGGCTTTGCCACAGCACACTGACTGCCGGTTATACCTTCTGCACCGCTCAGGACCACTAACGACGTAGTATTTTGAAGGGACTCGCAGGACAGGGGGTTGTATGCTCACTTATAATTTCCTCAGGGCACTGTCCCTTTGCAGACAAAAGAAAATACATCCAAATAACATTTACTGCCTCATCTAAAAGCCTATTTAAATAATTTTCCATCTTCTCTTTAATGATACAGAGGAGGACTCACACCGCCCACAGATGCAGCTCTGAAATTTAGAAGACTGGCCCTGGCTTTGGTGGTGGTGGGGGACATACCATAATGCTGTTACTCAAAAGAAATGTTACTTCTCCTCGGTAGTAGTGAGCTGGTACATAACCAGCCCTCAGCACGAGGCTTATCCAGAGCTGGATTGCTGCAAGCACCATCTTTTAGATGTAACATAAAACTGATGCTCCTACCACTGTGTTCACTGCAAGGCCAAGAGGATTTTTCATTAATGCTGCTAATCCCTGTGTTCAAATTGCAGCTTCAGTAATTCCATTCTCTCTATGGCTCAAACTGCAGACATTAAAACCTCCCCTCTTCAAACAGGGCCATTTCCAGCTCAGAGGTGGTTGTGTTTCAGTAGCGGGCAAGGTAATACCTGCATAAAAATGCCTAGAAAGCTGAACTCCTATTTGGCCACATKCATTTGGACAAAATGACCCCCCCTTAGGTCGAGCACTTCAGAGCACGTTGGGTTAGTGCTGCAGAGAAGAGCCTGGCAAAGGCAATATAGATTTCCTGGATGTTTTGTGTCATGCCTGTCCTCCTCAGTGTTTGCAGCCACTAGCTTAAAAAYAGTGGCACTCTTTGGCAGATATTTTCCTTTGCATGTTCTTCGTTTCTGGGATGATCTATTGTTACCAAAAGAGAAACATTTGCTGCTTATTCGTCTTCAATATGCAACACCTTCTCCAGGCAGTAACATTCCTGCAGGTACTGGACTTTGCGAGCCTGAGAAATGGTATTTTTGCAATGCAATAATTATTCCTGCTTAAAGTCTCTGATGCTCTTCTTGGAGAAGGGCTACCAATGAGCACCATGCTAGGCATGCACTGTGTGTGAGAGAGACAATACCACATGCTTGTACACACACTAAAGATGAAAGGCTTGTACTGTAGTTTATAGCAAGGGATGGTTTAATCCTGAAATAGCATCTTGTTCATGCAAACAAGGTCTGTTTGTTTTTTTTCATATGCCTATTTGGGGAATGGCTGCTTTTCAACTAAACATTCTTTTTTGCATGCAAACACTAATATTTACCTTGACAGGATGATTTATTATCATTCCTAATTTTCTCTTCCTTTAAATGTTTCCGTTCTCAAACAAGACCACAAAACCATTTTATGGATAAACAACCTCGAGTGAGCAAATTACTGCAGCTTAACACATTACTGCTCATCAGCTGAGCTGCAGTTGCTGACCTGAAACATACTTGTAGCTCTCTCCACTCCTAAATTATACACCTTAGTTTATATCATCATTGAGCTGATTTAAGCTAGGATATCTTATTTAGCATTTCTACTGGGTGCAATGTGCCCAAACAGCCAGCTCTCCATTCAGTTAGGCATTATTTCTTTGTGAAAGGTGAAATGAGAAGAACACAAATGCTGGAAGTTGCATGGTACAGCAGCACATAAGTGATACAAAACAGGACAATTGAGAATATTTTTAGGTGTGAAGAGAAAAAGGAGAAAAGAATTCACGATAGAAAAGAAAACAAACCTGCATCAATAACTTCATTTATCTCACTGCTTGACTGAACCTCGGGAAATACAAAAGAAAGCAGAACCAACTTCTTGTTGAACTACTATTTGGACTCATGATTCAATCTCTCTGCTCCCAAATTCAATGGTTTAAAAGAGGCAGTGGATGTTCAAAGAGACAATGTGGCCCTGTCTTTCATTATCCCAGCAAAGGAGATTAATAAATGTGATTCCAATATCTATTGTTCCTCTGTGTCAAATGAACCTGCTTCAGTGCACACAGTTTACTTGAGTTTTCCCAGGATTCCCTTGAAAATGACCCTCTCTCAAATACATGAAATACAGACTTAGAAAGTATTTCCATAGCAGGATGATTGAGAGACATAAAAGACAAGGTAGCTCATCTAGTTCCTTCCATCAGCCCTTTTGGGACTTTCCTATCCCAACAGGATGTTCTCTAATGCTCTGTCCAGTCTAGTTTTTAATCTCAAGGGATAAGATTTCCACCAGTTTGGGGAAACTATGACCCCATCTCCAAGAGCTCACTACTAGATACYGCCTCCAAAACTCCTCTTAAAACTATGTTTGTCTTTGTTCATTTTCAAGCCATTTCTGCTTCCTTCTGCAGAGGTACTGTCCTGACAAAACGGTCTTGCAGTCTACTGCTGAGGTGCAATATCTCAGTGGAAATTAAGTGGTTATCACATCTGCTTTACATGCAGAAGGTTCAAGCCCTAGTGGAATCAGCACCAGGAAATCTTTGGGAGGTTGGACTAGATGATCTCCAGAGGTCCCTTCCAACCTTACTGATTCTGTGTGATACTCTGTGTGACTTTAGAAGACCTAGTTTCAGGTTATCTTCTCATGTCAGCTCCCGATTTGGGAATGCCCATGATCATACGCTCTAAAATCTAGGGTATATTTGAAAATGAGGTGGCTGATGTAGTAACTATTGCTCTCCATGTTGTGCAGCAGTCAGCATTCCAGAACACTGTWGAGTTCATCCAGGGTGTGTTCCTCGCTTGCTTAGCCTTGGCAAACCCTTTCTGAATGCGTGTATGTCTCCGAAACAGCCCACCTCTGTTGCACTCTGACATAGACCGCTCATCTTCCCAGTTCTAACGCACTAATGTCAGCCTTCACTCACTTCTGCTTTGTGCTGAACTGAACTCTAAAAAAGATCAGTCAGCCTATTCCAATGCTGTATCAGCTCATATCAGCTAGACATGGGAGAATGTCCCCCATTCCTGTTGACTGGTAAAATTGGATTGCACAAAAAATGAGAAAGAACCTAGTAAAAGTTGTTATAAACATGCAGTCCTTACCTGTCACTACCAGCTGCATGGTGAGGTTCTTGTACAGGCCGTATTTTGCATTCCTCAAGACGATGGTGTAGTTTCCAGCATGCCTGGGTCTCACATCTCTTATGCCCAGTCTGTACCTCACTGGATCTGGCTCATAACAAGTGTGGTTATCCTTGATCAGTTTGCCATCTTTGTACCTGTTTTGAAAGTCCCATCAAGACTTATCATGTGTTTGCATGTTAGCCCTCAGAAAAACCGACTGTTACCCCAATTAGAATGTGTCATTCTTTGGAAACAGCAAGGAAAATACAGCTCTGTAATCATTGTTTGAATTGAATGTCTATTCCTTTTATCCCACCATACCAAGACTGATTGAGTAGCATCTGCAGTGCTATGAGATGGCTTCATCCAACAGACAGGAGAAGGATATTTTAATGGATCTGAATTAACAATGCCTCTTGCATGCTCAATTATAACCAGAAATGTGCATCTAGATGGTACCAAATTATGCTGGACAGCAAACAACAGACGGATGTGCAATAAAAAGTGCAGTAAATTATTGGTTTACCAAAATTTGAGTAACCAGTTTTAGAACAAGAAATTAATTAAGCATTATTATTTTTCAGTGCTTTACTGCTTCTGAAAACACTGAAGTCTCTGTCCTGGAAAATTTCAATAGGAAGGTCAGTGACGAATTTACAATCCTGAATCTTTACTAAGACTATAATAGCAGTCTGCATGGCCTTCTCCCTCTTCGCTGCTATGCTGCTATGCATATTTCAGTTTTGAATATCAAATAGGCAAGACTGCCACACACAGAGCTCCAGGGCTTGGTGGAAGGAGAAGCTGGGACACGTGTCCTACTGTCTGAGAATGCTGGAAACCTCCTTTACAGTCGTTTAAACAGCTTGTACTGAGAGACCTCCAACATCAACAGCTGTAGCTTAGAACACACAGGAAAGGCAGCTCTGGTGGTCCCAGACAGCTACCAAGTGATGCTCCGTGCTGAGCCCGGAGAACAAAGCTTTGGCAGAAAAAAGGGGGGTGGTCCCCACCTCAACTCACAAAAAGGTTCTCATCTCCTAAAAACTGCAACAATTAATAATATCCCCTGGCAAGGCTCAGTTCTCTGACTGGAAGTGAATATTAGAGAATTTGGTGTTATTTCACTGCTGAAAAAAAATATAGCAAATGATCCCTGACCAATGCTTTCTGCTGACTATCAGCCCACCCTGAGTGGACCTCAGCTTGCCAATGAAAAATGCACCATGAAGGTGCCAGTGCACACCAGCCACCTTCCCTGTCAGAACCAGCAAACCCATGCCAGCTGTGATAGAAGATTTCATACAATTAAAGACGAATAAGGTGATGGGTAGGGTAGTTAAAGAGAAAAGTAGCAAGAGAGAGGACAAAAGAGATGAAAGAGAGAGATGAGTGTCTTGTGGAGTCGCTGATATGTTGCATCTCCTATTAAGCTGATCCATTACAGTCCCAGTGGTGCTTTTAGGTACTTGGCAGGATTCTCTGCACTGTCTACAAGGATTTGAAGTTGGAATAGGGAGTGAGAGTGGTCATGGGTATATCTTGGTGTATAGAAGATGCTGAGGATGATTCAGATAATATTGCCTCAGTTGTTGACTAGAAATCATGGGCAGAACTAATACCAAAATGACATCCATATTTTTTATAAGTGGCACAGGCCAGAGTTTTATATGTCCTTGGTAGGGATCAGACCAGATTGATTTTCCACACAACATTGCAAGTGGCACAGGAGTGGAGAAAATTACTCGAAAGAGATAAAGAGAAAGAATTTCTCATGTTAGAAATGTCTCTTGCGGCTTTCTATTAAGAGCTGCCTCTTTGCACACTGACCATCAGTAATGCTGTTAAGCTAACAGCCCTTCTCTAATCACTTTCTATTTGAAACTTCCAGGATAAATGAAACTTGTTATATGGACTTTTCTTGCACACCCAGGAAGGAAAGAAGAGATATGGCTTGCCCAGCTTCACAGAGCACATGGCACTGCAGAAAGGAGTTGCATCTTAGGTGAACTGTGAGACCAAAGCTATGAGCACAACCAACTCTTTTATCTACAAGGTAAGGAACAGCGAAAATCTGTTCCTGTCCGGAGCACCGAAGAAGGTCATACAATCCTGATTTTGCACAAGAAGACATTACTCACCAGGTAACACTTGGACGTGGAAAGGCATCCACCTTTGCAGCCAGTTTCAATGACTTGTGTCCTGATATAATCTCATAGTAGGGCCCTTTCTTATGTGAAACCGTAAGGAAAGGTTTATCTTGAAAGAGAGAGAGAAAGAAAAAAAAAAGAAAGCCAAGCAATGGCAGATCTGCCAGAGTGCAATGCTCACATCTTTGAATATTACTGTGTCTACACTGGATTTCTTTGCAATACACATCTGCAGAAGCTACGGACAAACAAATGGAATGACAAGCTGTTATAGCCGTTGACTTGTAAAGCTCTACCACAGCCAGTATGTTTCATCACCAAATGAAAGATCTTATATTTAAAAGGAGGAATCAGTAATACCTATTGTACCTATCAGTAATACCTAATAGCACTACGGCAGCATGTGAAAATGCCTCAGCTGGACTGTGTGGTATATACTGTCCATGTGAATTCCAGTAGGCCAAATTTTCCAGGACATCAGCAGCTACATTTGGTGCCAGCTTTTTCGAAACAGCTCCCAGTTAATCCATGTCCTCAGTCTTCTCAATCTTTAATTCGCTGAGGTTTTTTGAAAACATAGTGCTGGGTGCTGACTCTTTTGTTGAATGATTGTAGATTACAGATGATTAATGTTTGTCGTAACTAGTTGGCATTCTTCCTAATCCTTTTGCATACCAACTGATTTAATAATGCATCTTTATCCTTTACACTAAACAATCTTGGTTCTCAGTACTGTTCTAGTTTAGCTGCAGAACTTACCATACACTGTAACCGTGACGTTGGCTTCCAGCCTTGTTACATTGAATGTTCTGCATACGTACAGGCCTCCATCTTCCATGGTGACATTTTCAATTATCAGGCTACTGCCAACTTTATACACCATGCCACTTTTGTCTATCGTTCTCTTAGGATAAGGGTGCTGGAGGACAGAAAAAAAGGGTGTCAAAAAGTACTTTTGGATTATTTTGTTCGTTCATTCTAAGTCTGCCAGTTAAGAAAAAGCAGTAATTCAGGTCAAAACTATCCTATCCCTGGACTATTTTTCTGCCAAAATAATATAAGGGACAAATCAGCAGTATAAGCTCTTATGTGAGTTTTCATTAACAAGTCTAGTAAGAGAAACACATAATCTAGCAGAGTGGAACTGTGRCACTTTTTGACTGAAATGTGGGCAGGCAGGTAAGTAACTAGATGCATAAAGGATCAGCCCTACTCAGGGATCAAATCCYAGGGACCATCCACCACAGTGCACAGTGTTGGCACAGTAGTGTTGGCTTCTGTAGAGCCCAAGTTGTGCATTTTATTGTTTTCTTTCTTTCTTTTCTTTTTTTTTTTCTTTTTTTTTCTGGTCAAAGTCAGTTTTCATCTGTCTTAGAAAGAAAGCCTACTTTCTAAAAGAACAAAAGACATATTTTGACAGTCAAATGCCAATGCAAATTCCTGCAGAATTTGAGAAAGTATTATACGCTTCTGGTAGGATTTTTGACCACACAGATTTAGCCAAGAAATTTTACATTTACTATGTTAGAATTCTAAGGAGGGTTCAAAGAAAAACAATAGAAGAAAGACCACTTTCTCTTCCATCATGTGGGGTTCAAGTAATAAAATTCAGTAGGACTGTATTGCTTGCACCTCTGTAAACTCTATACATATTTTCTGTAGTTTCTTCACAGAAACAAAATGAAACATGCTAGCTTTATGTAAACAAAAGAAGTCCAAAAATAATCAAATTTTAAGGGTCACATTTTCTACTTTCTCAAGGCAGCTTAGATGCTTCTTTGAAATGCATATTTTGGTGAATTAAAAGAAAACAATCATTTTAATTCTGAGAATCRAATAGAATCTTAACTACTGATTTTTGACAAATGAACTGATCTCAAAAATTCCCCTTCTTCCCTCTAGTTTTCCTTGGGAGAACTGAAAGATTTTAGTACATCAGAGGAACTGCTCTTTCCCTCATATTGTCAGCTTCAAATCAGGCATTTCTGAATTGCTTATGAACCTGCACTCAGAACTTAAATTGAATTCTTTGGTGAGATTTCAGCAGATGCAACTGGCTTTTGTTTCACTTTCACCTACTTTATAAATGCCAAGATGGATGAGCAGATTGATAATCTGCAACCTTCATGACTGCTTTGAGACTTGCCACTGTGAGCTGGGATCAATACAGARGTCAACAGAAGTGAGACAGCTATTCTTTCCAACAAGAAACATATACTTCTGGCTTTCCTTGCGAGCATTCAGTTAGCCTACGATTTGCAGTTTAATTTGCAGTATCAAGATGGTCAGGTAAGTTTTATTCTCATTTGAACTAAAAATACAGTCAATTGTATGCTTACAAATGGTTGGCTATATTTCAGAATAATGAATATTTAGGATTTACTCAGCCCTGTGAACAGATACATCTTGGAGTGGGTTTGGGAGAGACTGCATCAAAACAGAATTCCAAATTTTCAACGACTCACTCTCCCATTAGGACACGTCCATATGAATTCAATTCGCCCATTGATGAAGGTTTCTGCTCTGCAGTCCAAATAGAGAGTATCTCCAATCAGCAGCTTTTTGGGAGTTGCTTTCAGAGCCAAGTTCTGTATTCTGCCCTCTGAAATGAGAAAAACAAAGGTGTAACCACACAGCCCTTTATCTGCATCAATGACATTTAAGATGGACTCCACACTCCAAATGCCTCTCCAACATCCATTCTTTTCACCACTTAAAAAAACTCTGACATCYCTATGAAAGTTGTTGGAAACTCCAACATGAAGAAAAAAATAGGTCATTTGTGTAAATGACTGAACATCACGGTAATACGGCTGATTGAACTCATTGATCACATATGGACACAGTAATATATGAATTATTTTTTCTTGCTTTTGCTGTGTTGGGCTCTAACCCTCAATCATCATCAACAGCTCCACAGCCATTCTGATCCTACTCTTCTCCTTCCCTTCAATCCTAATTCAGAAAAGTTTTTCAGAAGTGACTCATCCTTTGGWGTGCCTGAACATTTGCTTATCTAAGAGAGGGTTAATTTCTGTAAGAYGTGAACCATGTCTCTCCTGCCCTCCAATGACGAGCTTCCTTTCCTTTTTGAATGGGATCCACGGATCTTGGGGTTACAGTCTTACTGACACCCTAAATGCATCCGCTCTGAAATAAGCCTGCATCGARGCCATGTCACTTCATCTGTGGTGCCATATACCAAATACACTCCTACCACCGCACAGTAATACATTACAGGGTAAGGTCTTGCCTGTGTCCTTTTGAGCTAAACAGGGGTGACCTAATGGATTTTTTAGCTTTGCAMTCATGACTGTAGTAATAAATAATTACCTCAGCAATGAAAAAAAGAGAAAGAGATATTTCCAGCACTTTAATTTGGCTGCCATACAAATTTACCAGCCTGTTGTTTAAAGCTCAATGCTAATTGTATAGAAGGATGCAATGATCTAATGGGAAAGAAGTCACAGTAAACCCTCCTATGTGAAAAACAGTCTATGAGGAGAGAAAGAAAGTGCATAGAAAACAAAGGAAAAATAAATTATAAGTGGCTTCRTATAAATGCCCAGCACTTCATAATCTAATGTTTAGTTGCTTCCAATTCAGATTTTAATTCTGAACTGAAGCTCAACTGTAAATATAAGGGAGAGAATATGGTAAAGCACCAGGATAAACCATATAAAAAAGCTGAGATTTGCACCAGCACTTTAATGAGATTTTTATACCATGATCTTCAATGTTTATTGACCAGAAGCGAGAAGAAAGCCACTCCTGGGTTTATCCTAAACCAGCAGTTGTTTTAAYGTAAATATCACTCTATCCAAACAAACTGAGCTTTGGTGGGGTTTGGATAAACTACTGCTATTTTGTACCATCTCAATTCTTGGTAGTTTTTCAAAACCAAGAGTGGATCAAATCCAAGTTCTATTGAATAGGAAAAAAAAAAGGAGAAAAATGAGTTTATTTTAAGTGTTCCAGCCTGAACTTGCCCAGGATACAAAGCAGTGAGATATATCAAATATAATTGATGCTAACCATGGAATAATACCCAGAGGCTTAGTTATGGAATAGAAATATTACAGTCATTCCTTGGCATGCAGTAGTCACTCACCCAATCTCTGTATTAGGTAATAGGATGTGAACACACTTCCATTGACATTTGCAGTGCATTTGAGCATTTCAGAGTAAACGAAAGAATGAGAGGGGATGATAAATCCTCTTGTTGGGTCCCACGTCACCTTCTTGAAGCTGATCTCTACAGAAGAAGGATACTGAAAGAGGACAGACAGATAGGAGGCTGGTGAGACATTCCCTTTCCTCTCAGACTACAGCAGCAACCAGCCAGAGCTGTTTTGCGTTAGCGACAAAATAGGTATTTGACCTTTCAGAGAGGTTGGTGGTCTCATTCCACACATATCTGAGGCAACATCAACATTCGCAAATAGAAAAGCCCTTCCTAATTCATGACCATCCTTGAAATCCAAAACTTGGATGATCGTGACAGGGGCCCTTGATTCAATAGCCCCAGTCCTCTCAGCTCTTCAGCAATATACTGTCCTACATATTCGAGGTCCTTCATCTCTCTACTGGAAATAATTTTACCTGTCTTAGAGGAGTTTTGCAGGGTAATCTTTCTGGAATTGCCTAAGAACAAAATGTGCTTCTCCTAACTTTGCACGTCCCCACTGTATGTTTTTTTCAGGGATCTCATGATACAATTRAAATATATGTGAAGTTGGATCCCCCAAATTCAGAAGTGCTCATGTCTCTAACTCACCTGATGACAGGCATCTGTAAATTAGGTAGAGTCTGTGGCTAGTCATGAGTCTCTCTATGTAACACAGGAAGGGATGAGTCTCTTTCAGAGGGCCCTGATGATCTCCGCAGAAGCAGCCTAGCTGATTTAAGATGCTAACTTGTAAGATGGCTAAAATAAGGGGACTTAGAAGCATACATATTTTTTGTCCCAAATTCATAAATATTTGTATGTTCTGAGATTCTTGAAGAAAAGAGATGTTTAAATTTTGCTTATGAGAAGAAGTGAGGATATTAAAGAGTAATGTGGTAAATAAGCTAAAGCGAACATTAATTCAGTATGAACCCTGCGTATACCCTTGGACAGCACCCATGCCAACCAGGTTAGCTTTGCAATTTACTTTCTACTCATTCTTGAAAAATCTTGGACTACAGTGTAGAAATGAAATATGTGAAATTAAATACAGACAAATAACACAGGAGCGTGTAAAAGAGCAGATCACTGACGTTCACCCGTCTGAGCCCATACACAGGCAGGTGGCTAGAAGCACAGGCTGTGGGTATGGCTTGTTCAGCGGGACACAGGAGGGCTCGCTAGGGCTGAGGATGGGCTGCAGGAGGGCTGACCACATTCTCCAGCCTTAGCTTGGCCAGAGGGAGCTACGGTTTCATCTCACAGAGAAAATAAGGTGAGCAGTRTGAGGAGCAGAGGCTGGGAATGCTTTTCACTGAAAAAATGAAGGGTTTGGAGAAAACCTCAGTGTGCCTACAGTCRCCACGTGGTAACTACCAACTTAATTTATTTAGATAAAAGACTCACTACTTTAGAAGGAGAGAGTGCTTTTCCCTCCTGATCACATACAGGCTTCTCGAAAACAAGGCGACTTACTGCTTTGCTTTTCAGAAATACCTCGTTTTAGCTTTTGGAGCTAACCAAGGGAGGAGCTGCACTAGGGACTGCAAGTGGGGATTTCCCCARTGATCGCCTTTAGATCCCTTTTTTTGCCATATTCAGCACTGAACAAAGATCAAGCAATGATTCCTGCAGGAGAGCGACTGGTGGCGTCGCTGCGAGCAAGCAGGCAGAGCTAGGCAGCAGCTTCCTTTTGGAACAACGGTTCTCTTCTGGCAGAAGCAGACTTCATGTAAATGCTTTCACAGGTTTTGAGCTGTGGCATTGCTGTTCAGAATTATTAGGAAAATTCAGGGAAATTACCAAAAGGAATCTGAGACCCAAGACTTAATCACGCTTTAACGTACCTGAAAGTCAAAGCTGTAAGAGGCAAATATACACTGAACTAGATCAGTCAACAAACAGACCTGCCAAGGCTGAACGCTATTTTTCACCCAGAATTAAAAGCATGTTAAGCAAAATTAAGAATTTGAATTGTATATCTTGGTCTGGGTTTCTTAATAACAAAGATGATACGTACAGTTAGCCAGGATCTGTTTAGTATTAGCAAACAGTACCTTTCACCATACATATTTAAAAGCCAGAGAGTGCAATGATTTTAAAGTATAATGGTAACATAAGAAACTTAATTTATGAGGGGAAAAAAGGTGCATTTTCTACAAGAATAATGAAATGTGATAAAGCTGAATTTCATGGTTTGGCAGCTCTGCTCCCTGATGGTTAGGGGAAGGGGAAAGAAAAAATAACCCTACTCAGGGGGCCCTTTTCAACACTACACACACATAAAATGCCTTCATAAAATATTCAAAAATATATATTTAAACAACCAAACAAAAAGCGTCAGTGCTGCTTGAAGGAAATYGCAGTGGCTTTCCTCCCTTTGAAGTTCGTTGTCTATTAGAGATTAAATTTGGAAGAAGAGGATGTTCTAAATTTGTCTGATGGCCTTATTCACCTCTCCACCCCCATCCTTACCTCCACCCCTTCTCCCGCCCCGCTTCCTCTTCGCATGGGAAGCAGCCACCTTGGCTCCGCATGGTGCTATGAAATTCCCAGACAGAGCAAAACAAGCGGCGACTTTCCGTACACGGAACCCCGGGCTGGCTGTGGCGGCTCCCGGTGCCAGCGCACACCTCGCTACGTGCATCCTCTGGAGCAGAGATGTCTCTCCAGCCCACAGCCTAAGGACGGTTCCTTTGGGGAGCGATATTCAACACAGACATCCCTTCCCTGCAGTCCAGCTGCTGTGTCTTGAAGAGGAAAAAACTTCAGGGGCCAGTTTTTCTTTGCAATTCAAAAGGGAAATCAGCAGCTTGCAGCAAGACCAAGGACTTCAGCTTGGGTTTGAAAAACTGCCTGGGAAAGAGCAGGGAGAGCAGGGCTGCCCGTAAATAAGGGGATAAATCTGGAGGTCTGCTTGGTTGAGGTTCCAAGGCCACACCGAGACTCGTGATTGCGCTGGAGTCAACAGCGATACTCCAGCAATGAATTTGGTTGAAGCAGGCTAAAATAGGATTGGGATGTTTCATTTTTATAGTCAAGAAGGAGATGGTGATAACATTTATCCAGGCTAAAGTGATAAGCTATAAATGGAGAGGAGTTTTATGCCCCCTGCTTTAATCCCTACTGGCAAAACTTAAAACCAGAGATCTGCTAAAGTAATAAGGCTTGTGCTGTCCCCATGCACGTCTACTGGAAGTTTGCCATTGGCTTCAGCAGGAGCCAGAGTACTGTCCCAGGCCTCCATGATTGCATGTGCTGTCTCCCAGGAGCAGGAGACATTTAACAGCTAAGAGAAGTAGATCAGCTTCTCTGCGTGTGCTGTCACCAAGGCCTACGCCGCAAAACAACCTTGTCTCTCTGACACTTCCCTAGCGTCATGAATYTGATTTTGCATTTTTACCCAGACCTCAGAATTATTTCAGTTTCTCTGAAACAGTCACTTACCTGTAGAAGCTTGGGTTGGATATCTGGAGAGGTAACTCGGCAGGGGACAACCACYGGTTTCTTAGCATCTAAAATGTAGATTATATCAGGATGTTCTGGGTAAATCTTCACAAATGGATTTTTGTAGTCTGCAGGGAAAAGAACATTGATTTGCAAAACAGTTCCTTTGCTGGTCAACGACCAGGGTGGCACAGTAATACTGCATCGCTGAGCTGAGTGGTAAACTACCCACAGAAAGCCCACTGCCACRTGTGATGAGATACTCACTGCTGTCTCGCCTGCTCACACAAGGCAGCGTCATCTACGGGTTATAGCCAATGACTACAAATCAGAATGCCCCATTTCTAACCTTCTTTTACTGATTTGCGGGGCAGTCTTGTAAAAGTTGCTTTTCCTAGCTATTCCCCCGCTGTAAAAATGAAGTTAATGTATCAGCTCCAGAGGTCTTCTTGGCAGCTGAGTTCTTTCCCCAGTGCTATGAATTTCTCCCGTAGGAGATATTATACCAGTTGGAATTCCTCAGCAGTTTGGTGTTACAATAGATTTACAGAAGTTGAGGTAAACCTACTGAAAGAAAAAAAGCTTCTTTCGGTAAATAAGAATCTTTGGAACACTGTGGAGAGCATTCCAAAGGGGAAAGTACACCCAAGATATCCAAAAATAAGCAAGAAGAATCTGTTTAAACTAACAGAGAAGTAACTTGGTCACCCTCATGGGGAACCATGGGATTTTCTACATATTTGCCACAATAAATCAGACTGGACTTACATATATAGTAGAAATAAATAAGAGTCTGAGGTAGTTTAAGCTAATAAAAATTCTGAGCCTGCTACACTGGTTGTTCATTGCATGAATAAGTGATGGCCATCAGAAGATCAAAAAAAAAAAAAAACAAAAAACAAACAAAAAAAACCCCACACCTTTATGAAGCCCTGAAACCTCCAAGATCTCTCTAACAAGCATTCTTTGATTTGAGGTTTTAGTTCCTTGTTGTCAGATAATCTTGTGGTATAAGTTTCAAACACTATTCGACTAATACAATGCAAACTACAGCACGTAGCGTGGGCAATCAAACACTTTTGTTTTGGATTATACTGTTTACAGGAAAGGAGGTGCACACTGTACGATAACCTCAACACACTTATCCTTGGCCCAGGACGTGCCTCCACACACTAAATTATATTATGGCTACAAACAGCTTCACCTAAAGAATGGGAAATAGCTGACATGAAGGGTTTGTGCACAATCTAGGTTGCAGAAATATGCCTGTAAAGTACTCTGGCGACACTTTAAAAAAATGATGTGCTATGGGGAAATTAAAATCTTTCTTTCTCTCTCTTTTTTTTTTTCAGTTAAAGAATGCTTAACTCCAACTAAAGAATGCTTAACTACTCCCAAACAGGCCAAACTGGTAATGAGTGCAATTGGCTCGGACTGGCACATATACCATTATGGATTCATTAGGAGGTCTTCAACAAGGACCACACATTTTATGACTGTAGAAAAGGGACACACCTTTAATGTAGATGACCTGTTCTCCAACACTGTATAATGAAGGATAGTTTCCTTCTTGATGGAGCTCATCAGTGAACTTCCATGAACTACCCTTGTATCCTCAGGTCGTGCTTTCTCGGTAACTCCTGATATAATATTAAGGGCTTTTTTAATAGAAAAAGTCAAGCCCTTATTGCTTTGTGGACCTCTTCAACTAAAAATTACCCATGTGTCTATGCAAACAGGGGAAGAAGTCCACACATTATCAGCTTAAGATGAGAATGAGATTTTTAGGTATCTGCTACCCTTGCTGSTCTCGTTCAGGCAGCCCTCGCTGGACAGTTCCCCGACGGGAGGCCCACGCCGTCGCACCCGCAGCCTGCAAAACCCCCATAGCCGCAGCAGCCAGGGCCTTGGCTGTGTGTCCTCCCGCTTTTTTACTATGCGTGAGCCTGACCTACAGTGCAGTGTTGCAGTGTCGCTGGTAAAGGTGACGTGCGCCCTCATCAGACACCTCTCAAATGCAAGAAACAGAAACGCAGGGTTATGCTCTACATAAAAGTGATATAAATACGCTTATCTAGTGGTTAACCTCCACTGTTCACTTAAATAGATGCACGGGGTTTGACGGTGAATGACTTTTAGGCTTTGAAAAGTGAATGTCAGTCACTCACTGGTCACTGGATTCCTCTAAGGACTACCTGTCAGCCCTAGGAATTTTTTGTTTCCTGCTAAAACTTGGTGCTGGTTCTTGGTCATCTGCAGAACAGCTTGAACATGGGGCATGAGATTTGGATTTGCTCTTCCTTTCTGCAGCACAACTCCACTGGCAAAGGAAGACCCAGAGTTGGTTTATCTCATTCGCTTTGTGTTTCTTACCCAGCGACTGGTCACTCAGCTGGGAATAGGTCATTCGTTTGGGCATATTGGTGTTCATTTTTTGGCAAATGAAGGCAGTCTCTGCTTAAGGATCTTCAGGGAAATACGTAAGTGCTGTCYCTTGGAATTAATCTTGAAATCATGAGCTTAGTGCAGAGCTCGAGTCCCTCCCCTCTGTCGCCCAGAAGAGTTTCACTACAAATGGCGAAGGGTGAAAGGTGGGGTTCGAGACCGGGAAGAGGGGCTGATGCCCTTTGTATTTTTGGTAGCTTAATTTTAGCTCTGAGCGTTAGAAGTAGGTATCTTTGCAGATCGAGTGCACCGCATGATTGAGGCACAATGAGAGCAAGTGCTGATGGGGCTACTTGTGGGTGCCAGAGRGGGTCACAAACGTCACAGCAATGTTTTACAACAGGCACTCGGGTCACTGTGCACCTACAAGCGGTGCATGATTAACATCTGGGGAGCTGTGACAAGGAGCGGATCAGGAGCACTTCAAAGCTCTTCTGCGCACTTCTTGAACTTAACGTGAGGCAGTAAAACAGAAAACAAAGACCAGAAATATGGATGATGCCTATCCTTTCAAATAATGTCTTTTCCTGTTAGCTTTTATGCCATGGCATTGAGTGATTCTGACTATGTTGGTCTATAAACAAACAGGTACTTTGGAGTAAGGGTACTGGAAAAACATTATATGAGAGATATTAACTAGAACCAAAAATTAGACCTGTAATCTCCTCATATTTAGGAAGCGTCAGATATACATCTACACTTTCTGGATAGGCCTGCACTGGATCTCATCAAGCCTCCAGATAGAAACCTGATCGCCACAACACAGCTTTGTAGCTTGTTCCAAACCCTAAAACTAACATAAAATATTTACACTCAGTCCATTTTGTCTAATGCAGTTTCCCAAACAGGTCTGCTAAATTGTTATATTGAATTACTTTACAAAAATGTGTTTAAAGGTTGTCTGTGAGCATTAATCCTGCATTAATCCTGCTTATTACCTCTGCACCTCCAAGACTAACCTCTCTCAAATCTTCAGTTTTACAATAGATCTAAAAATAATCCATTTTTCAGCTGTAAATGTAACAGATACTCATCATGCCACTTTTGTAAACTACTGGAAAACACCTAAATGGGAAGCATGAATTTACACTGTATATTATACAAACTGTATTTCTTTCCTAATTCATTTTTAATGGGAGACGGCACCTGAATTGCCATATGTCTAGCCAGTAGCTAGAATTACACTGTCCCAGATCACAAGCTACAGTCTGAGCTGGAAGCCAAAACRTATAAATCTGACCTTCTACGATCAGTATTTAAAATCTAGAGAGTGTTTTAAAATGACCATGCAATTAATGACAGTAGAAGGCAATTTCTGGGTTATAATGATTTGGCTGGGAAAGGATTTGAAATGCAGTTGATTGTTAATGCCTAGTAGATGTCAGGTCTCATGGTCATTATTCCTGCTCTACTTTGAAAAGAAGAAAAAAAAAGGAGGTGTTATTTTATGAGAGTCCCTCTCTTTCACTCAGTACCATGGTGAGGCTTCCTAGAAGATTACAGCAGCAGATGGCTATAATTTGTGTTATCTCAGTGCTTTATCCAGTTTACAGTTTTAGCCTAAAGACAATTCTCCCTCCATCAGAAGCCTCCTCTCCTCCCTATTTTTATCTGCAGTGCTGGAGCTCTCAAACAAGATGGACCACCTATGCAAGCTCGTGGAGCCTCTCCTAACCTGAAGATGCTAAGGGGGTTGTTACTTGCATGGCTAAGCTGCTGCCATTTTGACATGAGACCTTGAACATGAGGGTCGGCAGAACTGTGGCCATCAAGAAAAGTAGCCCTGGAAGTGAAGGGAAAAGGCTAACGCAGGCAAAGGTCAAGCGCTGGCTCRTAACTCGGGGACTGGCAGTGAGGCCAGCGAAGCTTTTTTTTCCCCCACTGTGCAACTCTTTGCRCAAAAATTAACATCATTGAGCACCCAAAAGTAACAGCGCACAGAGCACAAGAGCGAGCCACTGTGGATCCCGTGGACAGCGTGTGTTCCCTGGGTTCACGTGTTGCTCCAGCTGCTCTCGTGAGCAGGAGCAAGCCAACTCCACTTGAACTGGTAAAGAGACSTTCTGAGCAGAAGCCCCATCCTGGCACTGTTCGCTTAACATAAGCAAATGTGAAGTGGCTCAGCTTTGGCTCTTCTTAACAAAATGACGAAGAATAAATACTGAATAGGGACCTAATCAGCTGCCAGCTGATACCTTTGGAATGGCTTGCACAGACCAAAAAATAATTTGTTATGAAACGCCTAAGTAGTTCAGCCTGACCATGATATGGAAAAATGATCTGCTGGAGCACTAGGGAGTGTCCCCACCAGCTTCTATAAATACGTTCACTACCTTCAGTTAATCAGCAATCAGTTAACTCCTTGTAAAGAAGTGTCTCAGAGACAGAACTTCTTGAAACAAAGGCGACAGGGTCACTTTTCTTTAAAAACGATAACCTTGGCCTGAAGGAAGATCTCCATTTCCAGCTGGTGTAGATCAATTACGCTCAACTGTTACAATCTGGAGAGCTGTGATGTGTGAAATGCAGGTGCCGTCCTGCAACAGAAGACTTGGAAACTCTCTGCACCCAGCAGAACTGAACTCAGAGGAATAAATTCTCAGCAAAGAAACACTTTATGAAAACAGGGTATTTCCCTGTTGCTGGGTACATCTGTTCCTCCCGAGTGGGGAAGGCGATATGCCCTATGAATTGGATAAGCACAAAGAATAATTTACCGTGGGCTGCAGAGCTCGTTACAGGTGAAGAAAGACACGAGTGGCAGTACACTAGGGACTTATCAGCTGCGGCGGCAGCTCCGAGGCGAGGACGAGCCCCTTCCCTTCGGCCCCAGCCTGGCTGTCTAGCTGGGCAGGTCAGTGGGAGTTTGCAGGAAGCTGCAGCGCGGCCGGGGCGGTACTGTTTACCCAACGCAGCTCGCGGAGACACACAAACAGAAGAGCTGAGGAAGCAGAGGCAGCGGGACGGCGGAGGGGCAGGGGCCTGCTGTCCAGCCACAGCCACAGAGCCCGGCAGAAAAATCAAGCGTGCTGCGCACAAAGGAAACTCAAAGGTCAAGTGCCTACAAGAACATTGTTTACCTTAAGGCGGTGAAGCCCTTCATGTTTAAATTCGCATTCTGTCTAGCAGGAGATTAATTGCTGCTTGAGATGAGCTTAGGGAGGGTCCCTTTTAACTCAGCAGGGTAACAGCGATCGCCTAGGGAACACGCAGTTCCCTGTTTGAGCCCCCACGGTGACAGCAGGTGAACCCAGCCGGGGCAGGCACCAGATACGGACTCCTTTGCCTCTCGGTGACATCCGCTCTCTTGCTTGAGTTATCTGTAATATAGCTGGGTATCCACCAAGAAGCGGTGGAGGTTTGCAGTTATGTCATTCTCACTTGCTGGGTAAAGCACTGTTTGAGTCCTGTTTTCCAGCATGCTTCCAGCCCTGTCCTGCCAGCTGATGAAGCCAAAGGGACTTGAAAGCGCTCAGCATCCCGCAAGGCCAGGAACTCAGTGTGCTGCAAACTCGAGCGCTCTCCTACAGCTCCTTACTTTTCAGAGTTACCTCACCAGCCTCTGTGTTCAAAACACCCTCTTGAGACACACACATAGGATTTTGTACAGGGTTTTTGGCACTTTTCATTTCTGTTCAGATTTCATACGTTGTGAAAGCAATTTGTCTCCTGATATTTGTATCATATCTGCAGTGGTGGAGAAAACATCACCTCTCCCTTCAGATATAATCCATCACCCCACAGAGATGATGAACACTAAATGTCTCTTGAGGACATTCATGCATTTCTGTACATTTCTGTGAAATTCCAAAATGKTCTCATTTTGCATCTCTCTTTGTTCCTGCTAAAGATATTTCTCTCACCCTCACTATTTACTTTCTTAATTCAGGCATACCTTAAAAGAGTAGACTAGTTGGGAAGCCTGGATGATGAGAGTCTCAGGTTCTTTTTGACAAATTTCCATWAAGTTTGTCTTGATCACTGTCAAGAACACTAAGAGTAGGTTCATAATCTGTTCTTTATGTTAAAAGGATYATTAGCAGATAAGTAACACTTTGATCAGAGCATTTTGGAAAGCATTGCGAGAGAATTGCCTGGTCTGCTCTATTCCTCAGGCTAACCTATCAAACCTACCTTCTTTTAGGAACAGGAGTAACTTTTATAATGTCACTTGTCCAGAAACTGCATCTTTAGAAATAAAGGATTTTTTTTTTCAGTTTGGCAAGCAAATTAAAAGCACTGGTGGTGGAATGTTTAGATTAAACAAAAAGTAGAATATTTTATCTTTAGGCAAAACAAAAATTACTGCAACCCACCYCCAGAACCCTTTCTGAGTCAACATAAAGCATTCTGTTTTGGTCAAATGAAATACATTCTTCCCTTGGAGATTACAGTTAGAAACACAAGAACATTTGTAGAGAAAAATATTACTTAAAAAATGTTACTTCAAAAATTGTGGAATTAAAAGGTTTCATTGCCAAACAAAATAAAGCCAAAATGGAACCTTTCTTTCTTTCTCTCTCTCTCTCTCTCTCTCTTTTTTTTTTTTAAAGATCTCCATTCTTGGGCTGAAATGATGTTTTGAGCATCAGATAAATTCCTAAATTACGGTTCCCCAAGCACTTGAATTTAGACAAGCATAGTCTTTGTAGAAATTACTTCACCAGTTTTACTTGAAATCTGATCACTGAAGAACTGATCTCCTATATGAGCTGCTGCCAATGGCACAGCTTGGGTAAGGCTCAGCAATCAGCAATTTCTGGATGGATAAGCAATGGGAAGGAAGACATAGGGGAATGTGTGTGTGATTTGGACTGTCAGGCTTTCATTTAGAAAATCTTTATCAATGAAAAGGAGGAGACTGTTAAGTCCTCCTGCTGCGATGTTAACTGCTATCACTGACTTAGTACCAGAAACTGATGCTGCTTGCTCACATCCTATCTTACAAGGCTCCTCCACTTGAAAGCACAGCTTTAGGATATGACTTGAAGGTATGGAGTGTCTTGATTCAGGATTGAGAGTGCCCTACTTTCCCCCTGGATCAGGCACTTACAGCTTGAGGAACAACACCGAGGGCCCCGCACGCTGACATAGCCTGTATTGCCACTTTGCGTGGCCCTAACCTCTGTTGACTAGAATATGGGTGCCAAAGCCTTCCACCACTCTGTGAGACAGTCGGCTTATCTGCTAGGCTCCACACTGAGCAGACAGGACACTATTTGCCTATCTCAGCTTGCTGAGTGTCTGGCAGCAAGTGTAGCTGTCTCAGTGTCTCCAGCGTAAAAGAAAGAAGAAATGCAGCCCCAGCTCTCTTCCCACTGGTAATATCTTCTGGAAAGCAAGCCAAAGCCCAAGTCAGAGCTGTCACCCTGGACCTGCATGTCTACTTCTCACATTCACATTATCTCTGTGAACTGTCAAGTGAATTAAGGAGGCAGAAATCAGCTTCAAAGAATGTCAGAACGAAAATATGATCTCATGTGAGGGGTGCTTTCCTGCACTTCCAGCCTCTTTAGATTTTGCTCAGTGGGGAAAGGATGAGAAAGATGGGGCTTCACACCTCTAGGCTGCACCATCTGGTAAGGAGGAGCCTGCCCTGATGCAGTACTTGTACCACCTTCCCTCATTATTCTTTGCAATGGCAAGAAATTGTTCCTATTCTTCACTCAATCTCTTGCTGTGGGACCCAGCAAACAGTGAGATTCATGGTTTGACAGGACAAGCTGCTTGGATGCGTCCTCCCTTTTCCTTCAGACTGGCTAGTGAAAGATTTTCCTGGGGCTATGTCCGCATAGATAGCTTAAACGGCTCTTGAGCRCCATAAGGAGCCTTAAGTGCCCTTGAGCCCCCATATAAAAGTCTCTGTCTCATCTGAAACTTGATTTCAGTTTCTTGTGCTCTGAATCCCTGCAAGTGCTGCACTATGGCTCAGGCCTAGAGGGCTGGTACTTCATGTTGGCCACCCGAACTTAAGAAATAGCCAAAACTCAAKTTCTGAGCAGGGGCATCTTCTAGTTACGTTGTGTTCATGTGAACGTCAGTCCTGAAAGCCAAATGTATGGAAACAAATTAGCCCACYCACCCTGCCCTGCACCTAACTTGCAGTGACTTCAGCTTCCAGCTTTCTGATTTTCCACCTCCTTACTTCTGACTTTACAGTTAATTTTTCCTCCTCACCCTTCTCCTCAGGCCTGAAGCTGAAAAGGCAAGGGTAATAGTGTCCAAAACCTCCTGTTCAGCGGGGCCCACCAGGGCTTTTACAACACATAAAAGCTTGTTGTAGGTTTTCAGTGGTACATTCTCATTTGGTACTGAAAAATCACCAAACCTAACCAGGGAAACTGGGAGTGCGCTGCCCCTAAATGTCTCTGCTTGCCTGCTGACAGCACGTGTGATGTCTGTACATCACTAGGGACCTCTAAGACCCAATAAAAAAAATCTAACAAATGAAAACAGGAATAAAGGAAAGAATTAATTTTATGTATATCTAGTCAAAAGTTCTTGAGCTCGCATTCCCTTTTCCAGAGCTTTGTGGCATGCCTGTAAACATCATCCTTCTGATGGAGTCCAAGGGGTAGGAGATCTTATGCAAGCTACAGCACTGGGTTACTAGGCTTTTAAAATGCCCAAGAAGCAGAGAAGAAAGTAAATGAAAAAAAGATCACTTAAGCTGATGCCTCACAAAGCTTTTGAAATGAAAACTGAACACAACTTTGCTAGAGGGAAGTAAAAATAGGGAAAGGTACGTGTAAAAAAAAAGGGGGGGGGGTAATATTATGTGTTGGTTATCTCTGTCATTTCCAGAACTATATTGCTTAACAAAATAATAAAGACCTAGGTATTTGCTACTGGCCTAGCCAGCCCAGGAAAGCTGCCCCTAATGTTTAAAGGGCGTTCAAGGATTCTTCAGTTCGTAAATTATCAATGCAACTCATGCATATATTGTGAATGACAGTCCATGGGACGTCAGTCCTTTTCTGTGCACTTCTCAGGTGATCTCTGTCTTTGCCAGGGTTTAGTGTATATGTGTGTGTGTATATATGTATATATATATACACACACACACACACATATATATATACACATATATACACGTATATGCATATGTATATATTCAGAGAGTGAACTACCCTAGGCACAAGCAGGAATTGACTATTCTATGCTAGCATACTTGGACCCTTGTGGGGCAATCATCACTGATATATCATGATGTATCATGCTCATATTAGCAGAAGCTAGCTCATGCTCCTAATCCTGATTCATTGCCTGAGTGGAGCAAAAAGGTGTAACAAATCTAATACCATTACAGAACAGAGCTAAGGACTGCAGAAAGGGAAACCAGAGCAAAAAYTGAGGCAGCATTTCAGCTGGTACAGGGCGCTCTTCCAGCTAACACCCTGAGGACCATCTTACTTTGAAATAGTTGCTGTGCTGACAGTACCTGTATTTCAAACAGCTGAGAGCTGCAAGTCCTGACTTCTGTCTAGGCTGAGACCTCGAGTGGTACTTTGGGAAGGTAGATAAAATCTTTGCTTGTTTTTTGTTTTTGTTTTTGTTTTTGTTTTTGTTTTCTCCCTTTCCTAAGCTATGTTAAATTTTACACATCTTAGGAAAGACAGAATATTGGACAAAAAAAAAGTCAGCCTGCACTTTGCTTTGATACAGGAATCACAAAAAGTTAAAATAAATGAATACGTCTGTCAGAGGGAAGCATCCATTCAGTTGGGAAGGGTGATTGCAGGAGACTGGTGAGTGGCACTGGCTTTTGTCTAGCTGGCCTTGGCAGCATGGGCAGTGGAAATGCCGGCACATGAGCCTTTTAGTCTGTGGGCTCCTAGGTGGGCAACCAGTTTTCAGGGAAGAGTGTTTTCAACATTGTATTTTCAACAAGGAGGTGTGCAACAGGAGAAGGGAGCTGTCTGCTTTTTAATTAAGATCACTGGGGTTTGCAGCTGCAGCGGGAAGCAGAAAAGGCCTCGGGAACAATTATTCAGGATAAAGATCCTGAGTTCTCTCTCCCTCCAGACTGTCCGTGCACAGCTGAGGCATGGAGACTGACCCTGCCGCCATCGGGTCCCTTATGATCCGACTGATGTGCAGGGGTCACGGCTCAGCTGCACCGTGAGGGGAGAGCTGCCGACTGCCAGATTGTAACAGAGCTTAGAAACTCCACCAGGGAGGCTGTAAAAACAGAAGCAAGCACAGGAAATAATAGCCAATAAGCAGGGCTTCCGATACAATCATGTTCTCATTTCAGTGTCAAGCAGCAGGCCAGGAATGAAGGGAAAAATACCATTCCCTTTCCTTTTTTGGCAATAATGGCTTATAACCTCAGAGGAACCTCTAGCCTTTAGGGACTGGCTCAACGTCTTCTCACTCCACGTGGCTCAGCCGTATAAATACCCTGCTGAGCACTCACTCTCTCCACAGAAGGTCCATAGAGGTATCTTCTGGACCTCTCCCTGGCCTGGCACTCCCAGGGAAYTCAGCTTTTCACTTGGAGACAGCTGATGAGTTTCTTAGTGATGCCCAGACAGCGTAGGGCCAAGTTCCTTAGAAAGGCATRTTTAAATATTGAAGAGAATCACAGGCACATTCTGAATGCCTTGCTCAAATCCGTACAGCCCACGCTGGCAAACAGCTTTCTTGTCCCCAAAACAGCTTGATGGTACTCAACAAATAGATATAGGAATTTCAGGGGAAGAAGAGCATGCCCTGTGGACAGCATCCATGATGAGGTAGAAAACACTTTATTTCACTGAGGCTAAGCAGCTTCCTTGGACTGGCAGGTCRAATCTCAGCAAGCACTTGGGGGCTCAAAGGTAAAACTGCTGCCCTAGAGCTCCTCTGTGCAGTGGATAAGCAGTTGGCTCTGCAGGACATGGACTAGATGGTTCCCTACTGACCATCTTTTCTTGCTAGCTGAGCTATGTAGTGTATAGTACAAGGTGGTGCCTATACTTCCCTCCGTAACATTTAAAGCATAGGAGTCTGAGTAGGGAGAGAGTACCACACAATGAAATTGCACCTGAGAGAGGATATTCTTTGAGGTGATTTAGAGATAACAGTCATCCACTGCTGTTTTTACGGGGAACCTTGGCATAGCAGACTCAGGCAAGTGAGAGGACATCCTGTGATTTTCTTTTTTTTCAGATTAGCAGTGTTCCAAGTCCTCACCAGTAAGCATTTCATAACTTGAGTTATTTTCTTAAGGAAAATGCTCAGGCGGTCCCAAAAGATCTATAACATTTCCTGCACGTGCTCCCACCATAGAGTAATGAAGTCCTGGATAGCCAGCCAGGGCACTGAATCAGGACAGAGAATGGAGTTTTTCAATGCACTGTTTCCTGTAGTTTAGGCATTGGGTTGAGTTAACAATATTAGATGTGGGGCATCTGAGCAGTGTGTAATGAGAAAAGGAAACAGCTCAGCACAAGAAGTAGGGTGGATAAAGAAACCAGGGCTTAGAGTAACAAGGGAAAATAAGAAAAAAAGGAAATAGAAAAGGAGGGAAAAAAATGACTGCAGGAACCAACAAGTAACACCAAAAAGCTATTTTCCGATAAGAGGAAGACTTGCTGGGACAGCAGGATAAGGGCAGAAGAGGACTATTTTCAACATACACAGAAAGACAGGAAAATCTAATCCACATGAATCAAACAGATGTGTTCACCTGGTAGCTCAGAAGTTAATTTAGCTGTGTGGACATATACCAATCCCCTTAGCAGGGACATCAGGCCTCCTCATGGTTTCACCGTAGTTAACAGTACCATGAGACTACTGAAGCTGCCTAGCAAATGCTTTAGTATTTCCTATTAGCAAATGATTTGATGAACTATTCAAATAGTATCAGTCAAATTCATTCTCTCTTTAGTGTCTGTTTTAATAAGACTATTCAAGTAATCATACTTTAGCAATTCTTGGAAAAAATGAAATTCACTCATTTGCATGAGTATGCGTGGGAACAGAATAGTAACGCTACTCTGTGCCAGTGGAGTTTGTGTCATACCCTATTCAAGACACAAAAGGTCAGCTACTTCATCTGACTACTTAGAATTTGAATTTGGAAGATCCAGGATGACTCAACAGTTTAATAATGCATTTGTCAAGTAGATTTGAAAAAAATACCAGAATTTTCCAGGAATATTCTTTTAACAAAAATTCRTATTATTGAAATTGCTGTTTAGGCGTTCTGCTGTTAGGCGTGCAGAAAACCATGCTCATCTGAAGTTTCCATGTATTACCAGATCTGGATTCAGTGATTCTCACATAYGGAGGAAAGACAGCTCAAAATAAACAAAAGTGAGCAGTGGGCMATTTTTTTCCAAAAATCTCTTCAAAATTTGTTATTTTTCAATAAAATATTTAGAATGCACTCATCATGCCTTTCAGATGTGGACGACAGAACAGTATATCAATGTGTAGGAGAGAGGAATTATGGAGAATATCAGGGAATCTTGAAAACTAGATTGTCCCATCTACTTTTGTGTCCTGAATAACTGATACAGCAACTTCTTTTAAATTTCCTTTCCTTTTTTTTTTCCTTTTAACAATTAAAATTCCTTTATTCCAAAGGGTCTTACTATCACAGTGCTTTTGCCAAGCTGCTTCTTGAATACCTAAATCCTCTCTCTTCTGCTTCCTCCTTGTTTATGAATCAGTTATTCAGGCACAAAAGTAGATGGGACAATCTAGTTTTCAAGTCTTGTAATTAAACAAGATAGATATATTCCAGTTCTCATGTGTGTGTCCCTGTGAATTCAGCTGACATGGAAACCCAATATGTAATCCAACTTCTTCAAAACGCCAAAGCTGCTGTTTGGTCCAACACTGGGCCAGTGGGGAGGTGAGGTTTGTTAATGCATCTGGACTAGATCGCCTGTTCTAGCTAGCACAGATCCAACAGTTAACACTGCTTATATTCCCAATGCCCAGAAAGGAGAAAAGCCCCAAGAACAAATCAAAATGAAGTTCTTACCTTTAACAAACACATAAATTTTGGCCATGAGATCCTCGTTAGATGGGAAATTGTCATGAACGCAGATGAAGTAACCAGTGTCATTTGCTGTGACCTTCCTCATGACAAGCATGCTGCAGCTTTGCCTCGTGTTATTGCGGCAATTATTTATGTGTATCCTGGGGTCTTCTTTCTGCTCCTCTCTCAAAAGCCAGCTTACAGAAGGTGCTCCCCTGTCAATACAACACACGAAAATTAAAGATGAGTTCATGACCAGACAAAACTCGGGCTTCCTTCTGGCCATTTCATATAGATATTCCCAGAGTTCATACTCTTGCCATTTGRCAATGAATGAGAAAAGCTGTAGGGTGCTTGTATTTCTAGACAGAAGATAAAATGGATCACCCAACACTCTTCCCCACAGCAGGCTGCAGTGATTTAGCAAGCTAATTCCTAGAGAGAAGTTTAATTTTGATTTTAAGAGACAACCTCAGTACAATGTCTTTCTTTTAATAATACTATATTTTAGCTGCTTCAAACATTAGAAAGTACCAGATAAAATTATATGTTTCTTCCAAGCTGCAGAATTTGCATATTTTAACAGTTAAATTAACTTATACTTTCTTTCAACTCTAAGGCTGCATCAAAAGAGAAGAACATTTACGTAACTTCTCCTCACCTCTCCTGCTTAATCAGCAGTGACTGAATCTTGATTTTGTGAAGGGTCTGGAACTAATCAGATTACAGATCTTAGGTATCTGCTCAAGACACATTTTTTCTAYTCACCTCGTCACTGCAGTCAGAACATAAAACTAGCAGGGCAGATACACCATTTCACCTACCTGATGTATTCGTTGTCTTATCTATGATCACAGCTAATGTCAAATACAATTCTACATAGTTCACGGACAAAAAACAAGATCTTTGTATAAGCTGTTGTGGAACTCAGAGAGAACTTTCAGTTGACCTAAGTTAGCTCGGTAACAGGCACTAGTTGTGCTAGTCCTGTTGTGTTAGAAACATCAGGGCATACCATGGGAGCAGGAGCTCTTGGAGCTCTGTTCAGCATGGGATGTGCTCGTAGGGCTCTAGTGGAATGTAACTGTTCATGCGATTAAGATTATGGCCTTTCTGTAAGAGATTGTTTTTTGCTGGTCAGTGTGGAAACTGATGGAGTATCAGGAGTCTGTGGATTCTTCTGGAGAAGTTGCAGTTTGTGTTAAAGGGGGGCAGTTTCTCTTTCCGTGTTTGCAGAGAGAGCCCACTCCGTTCAAAAGCACAGGGAGTTCACTGACTCCTTCTCAATGAGTTCCTATTGACCTAGTGGCATTTGCTGAGCTGGGGAAGGAGGAAGACCCTCTGAACTTCTCCAACTGAGCATAGCCAGGRAGAAGCTCAGTCTGGACACATCAGTTCAGTGTAGAGATGATCATACTTAATTCATCTAACAAGCATGCTGTGTAGGATTTCCAGTTAGCTAGTAACTCTGCTCTTTCTGTACCTGTTGCTTTCTAGCGGTGCAATAGGTGCAGCAAGGGAACGTGTATGCCTGTAAACTCTCAGTGATACTTAAACAAACATCCTCTTGGCCCTCGTTTCTGCCCGTCCTTTTGTCGCCTTCCTGAAGATGATGCRGACATGGGGCTGAATTCTTGAGGTTATTTCCAGCACGTAGCTGACTGAGAACACTGAGAAAAGTGTGAATATCCTCTCTGGTGAACAGCCTCACCCTCATTTTTGGATGCACTGTTGACTTGAACAACTCCACCTCATCCGTCATACCAGCTTCCTGTCCTTCAGAGTTCTGAATTACTTTTTGATGGGGAAGTCCCTACCCCGTGCTCTTTCCCAACTCTACTAACGTCATTAACGACGTAATGACAACCTCTGTCAAAAAATGGGACTCGTGGCCCTGCATATGGAGCAATGCCACTTCACATTCAAATATTCAGCACCCACTGAGTGCTGCGGTCCTTGCCTCTCTCCTGTTGCCCGGTCTGTGCTCTGCTGCTTGATGTCTGCCAGGGTTGGCAATCTGCAACAGTGGCTCTGTAGAACAGATGAGGGATTTCACACATCTGTATTTCCTTAAACGTGCCCACCTTTTCTGCCAGGATATTTTATCCAGTTAGAAGATGAAGACTTTGGCCTTTGCTTTGGGGTTTTTACAGATCTGGCAGAGGGGAGTTGCAGCAGCAGCAGCAGCAGCAGTAGCAGCAGCAGCAGCAGCTTTGACCAGGCTGCCAAACATGAGGAAATCCTGGTCAAGAATCTCAGAAGAATGGAGTTTGACAGAGAAGGGAAATTCACACTGAGTTACCTTAGTTTTCAACAGCTTCCAGCTCTTTCTACTCTCTTGTGCTGCAGTCCACACAGACCTAATGCTCATTGGGAGTAGGAATAACTTCAGAGCTTCCTTCTGGGCCAGTTTGTGAGTGTGCAGGTGCTCATGTCTACATGATTGACATCAGAGGACCTGATATAGGGGGATCTCRCACTCAAAATGCAGAAATCGCAATTCTAGCTTCTAATCCCTGCTGTTGTATGATGTGAGGCAAGTAACTGAACTGCTCTGGGCCTCTTTTCCCATGTTAACATGGAAGGTAATACTTTTTTACCTCTCAGGCCTGCTGTGTGGATTTATTGCCTCACATCCATAAAGTAATTTGGGATGACTGCCAGCACTACGGAAGTGCTAAAGACATAACAATTTCTTTATTCGTTTGTTCATCTGTTGATTTGAGGAAAATAGGATGCTCCTACAGACTAAGAAGGCAATGAACTGCTGAAAAGTAGTGATTTAATTGGCCTGGAGCACCACACTGAACTCAGGTCCACATAACATGGTTTATTGAGTATTTAGATTTAAAAGGACAGTTTAAACTTTATTGCCTTCATGATTGCTGCTTGCCAAACTAAAAATATCATTGTAAGGTTATTTTGACCTCAAAAGCCACACGGCTAGCTGCAGGTATTTGGAGAAAACTGACTTACACTGCAGAAAACATCACGGATGTATGCAGTATGAATGCCTTTCACTATAACAATGAATTAAATAGACTGGGACAAAGATCCGAAGAGGCATACGTGTCAGCATAAACTACAGCTCACGTTTCACCTTCCCATTGTGTTTTCTTACTGTCTCCAGTAACTTCTGTTGCAGGAAACTAAACATGTACTGGCTACAGGTAACAGTCAAGAAGACTTTGCCAGAAGGTTTAAAAATAAAAAYAGTGTGCATGCATGAGAAAGAGAGAAATTGTGGATAGTTTGTACTACCTTAAGCCTTCTCTTTTACAACACTCTCTAAAGACATTAAAAAAACAACAAGCTTGGCCTATAAATCACACTCAGAACAAGTGCCACCTCCTTACATCACAGTCTGAGGTCTTTCGCGTGACYGAGCAAGAAAATGCAGGTTCTGACACAGCAGAAAGTGCCCTGACTCTCTGCATTTATTACACAGTTGCCTGCCGGTCAGCTGTGGCCATACACTCCACATCCCACATTTCTAGAGGATCATCTCCCCATAAACACAAGYCATTACCAAAATTTTGCATTTTCCTTATAGGGCTAGTTTCTACACACTGTGCTGAGAGTTGAAGTGTTTTCAAAATGTATGATCAACAGTCTGGTGTTTATGAGTCCTGGCTATCTTTGATTTAAAGGATATAATCTGTTCAAACAGGTCAGATCTTTGAATGGCCATGTACTAACTGCTCTTTATTTAATTGTCATCTCATAGGCTGGACAATATCTGAGGTCAGGAAGTTTAAGCACATATACATAGAATGGGCTGATTACAAACCCTGGTGATCCTGTGTGTCATTTAGTTACACACAGTGAGTGAAAGATGCATTTTAKCTATGCAAGAGCTGAATCTGAACGTATTTACAGAGGAGGATTTTCCAGTCATGTCCTTAAGTGAGATACATCCCCCTCCCATAAGCTTTCCCATGTGCTGACTCAGGAGTTTGTCTGGGTCCCTTTACAATGTACAGAAACCAAGCTGAACATTGACTAAATACTTTCCTCCCTGCTGTAATACAGCCCATTACATTGCATGTGCRGGATCACGGCTGTGCAGCAGTCTTTGCTCTCCCCTATCCAGAAGCCGTACTGTGCCAAGGTAATCAATAGACCCAAGGGAATCCAGCACTACTGGAGCAATCCTTACCTGCATTTTATTTTTAGGACGTCTCCTGGAGAAAGTACAATGTGGTCTTTTGCAATGCTCAGTGTTGGTTTCTCAAAAAGTTCTTTCTCAGCAAGACCTGACCCAAATAAAGAAAAAGCATCATTAGGCAGGCAATTCAGTATGTTTTGAACAGACACAATACTGCTGAGGAAAGCTTTTTGTTTTGTAAATAGTGCCTAATTTGGGGGCCCATACAAGGCTTTCATTTATATTGATGCAATTCAGTTGAGCGTAGAGTTACATGGTATCTAGTGAGCTTGTGTTTCATTTCATTATTCATCTCTCTCTTTTGTAATACTGGCACCTGCACTTCTGCTGATAGTCTCTCCTCTATTCAGATTTGGCTGTATCACTGGATTATTGCAATTTTAGGACAAAAAATTAGTTTCAAAAGGATATTATACACACACAAAAGTGGAAGGAATTCAGTCTTTGGGTAATAATTTGATGTATGATATTAGTAATGTTTAAATTCATAWCATTTTAATCAATGGAAGAAGAAAAAACAAAAATTTTGAGGAGTGCCTCCTTCCAGTTATCAACCGCAAATAATCTGCTGTATTAAAAGCAAAACAAAAGCCTACAATTTTCCAAAGCAATATTCACAAATATTGCATTTGAACTAAATAGCAAGCTGCCTTATTTGAGGTTACTGTAGTTGTATTCTCGTATAATGATTCAAGGCAAATTTGCAGTAATGTCTGGGACCTGATTATCAGTGCTAGTGTGACGAGGATGGCCATGTCTCTAATGATGATGGTCAGTAATGGCAGAGGTCTCTTTCATCATCATCTCCTGGCTCAGGAGATGTCTTCTGAACAGTCCTGTTTCCTAAGCCTCTGCAGCAGCAGAACAAGAACGCAGATACAGTTTCCTGTGCTCCCCTCTGCACTAAAGCATAGTTTCTGCATAAGCAGTTCCCAGCCAGTGTGTGAACACTGTTGCTACTCTGTGACAGATCTGAAAACCAAGGCACAAAAAAGCGATGTGACCTGCCTGACCTCTCACAGGTCATCGGCAGGGCCTGGAAAGCAGGTTGTATCTGCTGACACCAGTGTGGGGCTTTGGCCGGTGGACYAAGCCTGCTGCTTTCTGTGCCTGAATTCAGCAGATTCAGCACTCTGAGTCTTCCTGTCAACCAGCTTCAGAAAGTTTAACATGAAACTGTCCTAAATGAGAAGCATATCTGAGTGTATATCTATGCTGATATAATTTTCAGCGAATGAACTGAGAAGAAACAGAAGTGAGGTTGGCCAGGCTGGTTTCCTTGTCCAAAATAAGAGTAACATAATCAAGGAAAGGACAAACAGGCTTAGATAAGCATCTCAATTTCCAAAGCTATGACATTAAAGCCTTATGTTTTCTTTCCCCTCCTGCTCTTCACATCTATATCTTCTCCTTTGCCTTGAACTTGATAAGCCAGAAATATTCAGCTGGGCTTATAACAGAGGCATTAATCTCAGCAGAACATTGATAACATATCTAACAAAAAGAGAAACATCAGAGTTTAACTTTTCAACTGGATGAAGCAGTGATTTTCTTGCCTCCCACCTCCCCTCTCCTCTCATCTCCCTTTTACTAGATTCAAGYGAAACCCTCTTTGCCTGGCTTATTCACTCAGAGAGGCAAGTGAATCACTCCCACTTTGGACAATCTGGTTGCTTCTACAAGCGATTCAAACTCCCATCAGAAATGACCTGCTAATATCTCCTGGCACCAAAAGAGGACTCTGCCCAGAAATCAAAATTTCTAGACTCCTTCTGAAGACAGACTGACCCTTCCTATGGACCTTTAGTGAAGACTTTAAACTAGTCCCGACCACTGCTGAAGACATTGCCCATGCAAATGCACGCTTGCACACAGTTTCGCAGTACTGCTGRTGCTGTAGGCCTAGCTCCAACGTTCACTGCAGAACGACGATGCAATGTTGGACTCTGGCCAACACAAGCTCCCTCCTCTGCCTTCTTGTTAGATCTGCCTAAAGATGTTCAGGGTGACATGTGCAGGGTGCAGAATCACATTTAGTAAAGAATCAACCCAAGGAGGCCTGAACCACACAGGAGGAGACCTGAGTGGGCAAGTAGGTCCTTGCACTCAACTCAGAGGTCCGTCAGGTTTCTGGAAGCACCTAGTTCACATGGAGCACGGCCTGAGTTTCCGCATGTGTTTATCCCACTGTACTGGGGTAAACCCAGTCTCTTAAGACCATGTGTTGCTCTTTGCAATAACAAACCAAAAAAACAGCCTGTAGCTGTGGAAATGTTTTTCAAGCATCATTTAATTAGCTAGCTGAGGGTTATTTTGGTGCTGTGCAGCCCTCCAAGGATACAGTACTACCATGATACACTCTGGGCTGTTTACGTTGTGACTTCAGCCAGGTGCTGCCTCAACTTAGAAAATCCCAGTCTTTGTAATAATCTTTTATTTGGTTCCTCTTGTGCCTTCAGTTGTTCTTAGGGCTTACGGGGGCTTAGCTGCTGTCTTGAGCTGGCGTTTTGAACAGGGCTGAGCTTTGCTTCTGCTGAGCAAGGGTGACACCACCCGAGGGGTCTGCAACACAGTGCCAGGCAGCTGCCATTAGACCCGCGCCGCTAATGGGACCGCAGTGCAAAGCGGTCAGTTTTACAATATTTGAGGCTGCTTTTTATAAAAGAAAGAAAAGTTTTTTTTCAATTATTCTGTTTATATTTCTGTGCAACTTCTTTCACAAAGCTTATTTTGGCCTTGGGAGCTGAAGAAAAGCATAAGCAAAGGGTAATTTCAGTGCTTTTCTACCCCATAGAGAGCAAGGGTAGAAATTCCTCTGCCGCACACCCATCTGATCGCCGCTGCCAGGGGACAGAGGGGTTTTATAAACACGGCGCGTGCCCTTTCTGCCATGCCAGAGCCAAAGCCGAGTGGACTGAAAGAACAAAGTTCTAAGGCCAAACTGGGGGAMCGGGGTAGGCTGGGCTCGGTCAGCACGTCCGAATGCCAAAAGCAGCAGGATGACGCTGCACAAAACGCTTATCCTTCCCGTGCTCCCTTAGAGCTGGCCTTCATTTTCAGAGGCAAAGCCGGGGACGGCCCCAGGGCTTGTTGGATGAGAGGAAAGGGAGTTGCTCCACTTGTGTATTTGTTTTATATATTTGAGGAGCCGCACGGCTTTGAGCAGGCATTCGGACTCTGAAAGCCRCTTCGTGCGGAGAGGAGCAGGCATGCCGGCTACCTCATACTTGGCAGCGYGTCCCCTTGTTTTCCACAACTACTGCACCCTAACATTTGTTTGGGATTGGATTCTTTTTCGCAGTGGTCAGTGGTGCCAAGGGAACCTGTGCTGGAGCGAGATACTGTTTAGCTTGTACAAAGAATGAGTCTTCTGGGACATTTTGTGCAGGTCTTGTATTTGCTGGTGAGCTCTTGATTACTAGAGTTGTGAAATGCAGGCAGGTACGGTCTCGTTCTGGGAAGCGCAGATTTAACCCAATGTTGCCTTCTATAAGCATTTTTTTTAAATATGCCCTGTGGCTGCGGTACAATGCTTYTCCGTCTTAATACGCTACGCAAATGCTCACCATTTACGCATATTTCATTTCCGTTTTATGGCTTTAACCAATACTCTAGCACTTCTCAAAAGAAGTTTTTACTGCTACTGTGTATATTCTSTAAAATCTCTCATGCCATGAAGGACATCTCTCTGGGGTAGCACTCTGGTTCTCCAGTAAACCCAGAGCCTACAACCTGCTCRTGGTGGAATGGGAGATCCATGCTGCTGGCCGGGGTCCCGCTGAAGCTAGTGCAGTCTGCTTGTGCAGCTCAAATTACAATGTCTGGGCCTAAAATAACATTCTCCCCTTCCCTGCTAAATAATTTTGGTCCTGCTCTAGGGCTACAAGGGTCATAAAATTAAAAACAAGTATTCACGCCAACCATGTCATTACCATAGCAAAGCTCTCAAGAGGAACAAACAGCTAGAGAGGCTCTATTCTGCAGCAAGATGCAGAGAAGGAGCAGGGACCAGCGTCAGCAGGACGGCTGCACCTCCCGKCTGCTTTGTGAAGCTGACGCTGCCGTATGGCTTGGGTGAGGAAGCTGGTGCAGCATCCTTCCTTAGACCCTCTGGGGTGGTTTGGGTTAAGATGCTTAACAGGTCACGTTGCAGAATTAGCGGAGCGCCCATTGCCTCCCGCAGAGCTGTATGCAGGTCTGAGCAATGCAAGCCCTCTGTAAGTCAAGGGAGAAAGACAGGTTCCTCCTGAGAAGTGACCTGGAGTGCCTGACGTTAGGTTCCTGCCCTCAAAAACTTGTTCCCAAAGCCAGCTGACTACAGGGAGACTYGCGAGCTTAGCATTACCATGTGAAAGGTAGAAAGACCTTGGATTCAGGGTCTATCTTGACTCAGGGTGGTTTTGGGGGGGCTATTTCCAAGAATTTATTCCTACCTTTTATTTAGCCTTTACCATTCTTCTCTTGACAGTGAAACCCCAAACACAACACAAATCCTTGGGAATGAAATGTGAAAGGTTGATTGATACAATACCCAGAGAAGAAAAGTATCCTTAAAACCATTTCTCCTGTCATAATCTGATTTTGTAACACAGCCAGCGGTGAACGTGGGAGGATCCCCAGGCAGAGGGTAATGTGTGACCTCCCTCACCTCTCTGTCAGATGATTTCTAGCTCTATCTCACTTGGCTGAGGGAGATCCCTCCCACACTAAACTAACATCTGAATGTTCCTGCTAGCACCATTGCTAAGCATGGATAAAAACTATTTTTAATCTTTGTTTCTTATTGTAACAGTCTTCCTTCAAGCGTCCTCTAGGCACTGTAACTAGCCAGTAGCTATCCTGAAAAGAGCACTTGCAAATGCTTGCTGAGACTGAATGTATCCAGGTACCGTATATAGTGACAGCTAACGTCAATATGATATCTGATTAAGGGATCTGCGGATCCCTTTTGGGCACTGCAGCACACAGAGGAGAGGAAAGCTGAAAGAACCGCAGCAAAGAGCACCTAACCCCTGCATCAGCTGACAAAGAAATAACGACTAGTCAAACAGGAGACCACTGTGTTGACAGCTAAACGAAGCAGGTTCGACTAAGGCCCTGATTCCACAAGGATTTGTGCATACAAATAGCTTTATGCGCATGATTGAACTCCAGGGGCTATTCATGTGTGTAAAGTCACCCTTGTGCATAGATCTGGGCCCTGGGACACATCAGGTCCCATTAGAAGAGACTGGAAGCCAGAGTTTCAGAGCTCATTTTAGCAGGAGGAGGAGAGATGCACAAACACAATATTCAAAAAGTGTTTGTTTATCAGCAATAGGTGGGGAATGCTTTTAACCATGAGCCATGCTTACCTTCGAGCAACTTAAATGTTTTCTGCAAAACTGAAAGTATTTTTGAAGATCAGAGGCTAGATCAAGAACATAACCGTACTCTGAAAACACCCCATAGATTCAGCGGGGCCTATATAAATGGCATGGTTGTCCCGATCACCAATAATACGGATCCTGCAGGTGAAGACTCATGATGCTACCTGCCAGGGAAGAGCCGCTGACACTCAGTCTCTCCCAGCTGCTTTATATCTGCAGCATTAAACAGCATGAAGGAGAGACAGCAGCCTCTGCTCTGAGATGCCAGGGTCTCCAATCCCAAGCACACAGTGTGAGTACATTTGAAAAAAAAAAGAGCAGGTGCCAGTTTTAAAAGGGGATTTTTATGAGCATATGCTCAAGGAAATGCTGTTTTCACTGCAATTAGAAAGTTGAAGGATTCAGTGAAAAACTGTGTTTCAACTAATGGCCTGTAATCGCGTAAGGATTTATTTGAAGGCCACCCCCTAAGAAAAGAGAAGATAGAGCAGTACTGCCAGCATTATGGTAGAACAAGCCTTGAAATATTTGGTGTATTTTTAAGTCTTTGGCTCCTAAATCACCTTTCCCTTTTTATAATTGAGTAAATTTCTATCACTTTAAAAATTTAAAAAGACATTAGAAAGTAACTAAAAAGACTCATCCTCTCCCCTTTTTTTGTTGCAACTTTGGGTGGGAGATGGGCATATGGTTTTTGATTCCACTAGACTCAGATATCGCCACTGATAAAATGTCTTATGGTCTCTATTCAAAATGCAAATTTTTCTAAATGAAATGTTATTGCTGGCTGTTACTGCTGGGCATCCATTAGGATGCTCTTGTGGTGAAGATCCTGATTGTAAATCAGGAACAGACCTCTCAAATTTCTTCTCTTCTGCCAGTGAGTGAGTGCTTGATAGACCACTTGCTAGGTACTGAGTCAATACAGAGGGCAGAGGCCCCACTGGTGTGCTGGAAATGGGGAATGGGTTGCTTTGTAGGAGTTGTTGAGGGTAACTTACCCTCTAGACCTAATGCAGTTTGACTGTTTCTCCTTCATTTCATGATTTGCTCATGGTGTTGATTTTGATCTCTCTCAAGCCCCAGTTGTCCATCAGCATATTGAGGTTAACATCTTAACATGTCCGTAAAGATTTACACCATTCATCTTTTCTTATGCATCTGTACAGTGTTTAACATACAGGGGCTATGACTTCCTCCTCAGGTGCTGATATGGTCTAAACCCATGTTTATTCCTCAGTGAACTATTTTTCTAGAGGAGGAGAGGAGTAGGGGTTTAGACTGTCTCTGCCCTATTCCTACACAAAGTGGGAATGACACTTTAGCAAGTGCTGCATCTTGCCCAAAGAGGTTGTGGAGTCTCCATCGAGATACTCAAAACCAGACTGGAGATGGTTCTGGGCAACTTGCTCTAGATGACCCTGCATGAACAGTGAGGTCGGACCAGATGATCTCCAGGGGTCCCTTCCAAACCCAGCTATTCTGTGAGGCAGGTAACCAAGCTATTCCTCACATATCCAGACTGGTTATCTTGGTTACATGGTACTTGCGCAATAATTGCAAAGCTGAGAAAAATCACCTAAGGGCAATGGACAAAATAAAATCAAGACATCTCTGCCACCTTTGCTGAGAAAACCAAACCACATGGAGATGCAAGAGCAGGTTGTCAGCAAACTGACAGACTCTCCATACACACACACAGCATCAAAAACAAGCAGAGAAAGCACATTTGTTTATAGCTCTTCTGGAGCAATCACAGTTGCAGAGCCAAATACAATGAAGGCAGATGTTTAATCACCTCCAAGACGTAGACCTGACTGTAATGGGAAAAACAGTCACCCTGAAAAGCCTATCTCTGGAAAATGTGTGCGCTCCAGATCTGCCAGGGAAGTCAAGTGCTTGCCAACTCAAGCTTGCTTCTAGTTGCCACTGCTCAGGGACCTGAACCTCACTGTCATTTGGTCATTGATCCATTTGCCCTCCTTCTGCCTAGCTAGGCCTGTGGAGGGAATYGGCCACATAAGCAAGGCGACCAAAGCCCCAAATACCTTTCTGGGAGAATTCTTCCTTTGGGACAGCAAAGTGACGAGAGGAGACGATGTTATTGGTCAGCCCTGGCAACTGGCATGCTTAAAGCTTTCTCCATCCCTGGGTTTCACTGCAGCATGGGGGATGCACCTGCCACAAAGCTGCATTTGACCTTCCAGGACGGGAGTGCAAGAAACCCATCCATCTGCAGCACCGCTGAGTGCTGTGAGCAGCCCGCACAGCTCTGCAGGACCTGGAAGGGGCAAGAGCAGAGCACAAGACTGACCTGAAAAAACAGCTACACAGAGATAAAACACCTGGAGGTGTGCTCTCCTCTGCTAGTTTTTGCAAGAAAGGCAAAGAACCAGCGAAACGGATGYATCTGTAGCTTTTACCAAAACTATCTCCCTGGCCTACACTGCTGTTACTTAAGCAAAATTATTTTTAAGGAAAATGGCTCAGCAATTCTTAAAGATTTTACTATTTTCTTTGTTTCATTTAGGGGAATGGTTGCCAGAATCATATCTTCTGTTGATTCCTACCCAGAAATAACCAGGAATCCCCAAGAACAGTTCTGCAACAGCAATGGTATGTGTGGGAACATAACTAGCAACTTGTAGGCCAGAGACAGAGCTTCCATTCCTACAAAGCTTAACAAGTTCATCCAAAATTAAATTAGCAATCACTAACTCATCAGGAGAGATGGCTAAAATTCTCCCAAGGCATTCTACTGCTAGTGCTAACCCAAGAGGAGTATTTGCTGGCAAAGGAACAGGCTTCATGGGTTTGTTGATTTTCCAAGCCAGAGGAGCTAGTATTTGTTTAGCTGATTCATGAGAAAGGGGAGTAGTTCACACTAGTTCTTGTTCTCTGCCCTCCACAAATAGAAGTTTTGTGTAGCTCAGCCAGGAGACAGTAGTTTGGGTGTAAATGTTCCTGGTGACAACAATAAAAAATTAAATCATTAGTCTCAAGTGGAGGAGACATCTACCCTAGCACAGTAAAAACAACTTGCTAAGTAGAGCAAGTGTTTAAAGATAAGATAAGACACTGGCCTTTCTCTTGTGATTTGTTCCTACAAGGCTTTCCCTCACCCATAGACGCATCAGCATTTCCTGGGAAGTGGCACAGGGTTGCTCTGATTTCCTTCCGTAATCAACAGAAACCCTTCAGCAAGGTCACCTGATTGCTTTGTGTGCTGATACTTAAAAATCCTGTGTTAATTAACAGGATTTACTCTGTTTTTCTCTATTCAAAATATAACCTTTGCATTTTGACAACACCTGCTCAAAGGCAACTCCCTGACCGTGCGATGCCATGTGCTTTTTTGGCTCTCCATCATGTGGATCACTGTATCAGTTGTAGATTTATGGAAAGAGGCCACAGAAAGCAACTGTAGGTCAAAATTGTTTGGTCTTTAGCAGCAGCAGCTCATTAATCAGAGCCATTGTTTTCTCTCTGACACGGCAGAGTGTAGAGTCCTGAAGAATGACAGAGATATCACTRCCCAGTGCCTACACTGAGTTATGTAGAGAGGGGACATGTTCTTTCTTTGTAACTGTATGACAAGTCCAGGATTTAGATCTACAGCCATAAAATAAACATGAGATCTGGGAAAGGAGGTGGCAACATCTGCTATCATCTGCCATGCACTCAAGCACAGTCTAAAGTATTTAGGAAATGCAGTAATCTCATGTCGATGGAAAAAAGGCTGGGAATGTTGTTTTTTTCTTGATCCAAATGATGGCAATTCCTCTGGGAAAGAGGAGACCTGGCACGTCTCCCTGATTATCAAATATGTAGACCCGGTGGGAGAGAAAGAGAGGAAAAAAAAGAGACCATGCTATGTACTAAAGACTTCTCGGGGGGAAAAAAACAAAAAAAAATGTGGGGTATGAAACAGTCTTTATCTCTCCCCCAGCAGAGTTTCCTGAGAAAAAGCTTTAGAATTACAGATACAAGTGTTTCCAATGATTCCCAGACAGGATTACTACAGAGGAGCTCCAGATATAGCTTTCATTCTTACTGGACTTGACCATCCTGAAGAGAGGACACATTCTTCAAGCAAGGCTTCTAGTCCAAGGAGGAACAAGGACWCATGTTGATCACTAGCTTAGGGAGCAGCTACGCAAGGGCAAGCTCTGTCTCTCCAACCTAGGCGCTTTGCCCCCAAGTGCGTGGAGGTCAATAGGGATCTTTCCATTTCCAACTATCTGAAGGAGGCCCTACGAAGATTTAGGCAGGATTCCACACTCCACTTTCCCAGCGCAATCTTAGTGAYCGGTCTTCAGTCACTGCAATCCACCACAGCATATATTCTGCCTGCCCTTCAACTCTTCCCACAGGACTCAAGAAATAAGGACTTATGGCTACTCTGTCTTCAGATATACTCTAGCGCCAATCTGCAAGTGACTCCAGGCAAGATTTCTCCCCTTCTTCCAGAGCACTAGCTAATAAAATGGCAAGGCAGAAGACTGTCCAGATGGGTCTCCACAGGTCCTTCCCAGGCTTTCCTATCTCACTGTGTCACCTCAGAATTGTCACCACAGGTGAATTACTGGGAGCCTATTTGTGTATGCATGGATAGATTATTTTACTGCATGTCACCCCAACACTTCTTCATAGTTACAGACAGTAAATTGTGGACCAAATTAGGATTTCATCTTGTCAAAACACTACATTCATCCCTTTAATCTAATCAGAATTGCTCTATGCAGGATAATTTGTATGCAGCGAGTTTTGGATGCTAAGGAAGCAATGTTTTAAAATTCCTTTAATTAAATTACTTTATTATTTTGAGTAGCTATCAGCAGATTAGCTCATTTATCAAAGGTGACATGTAAGGTTGAAAAGTCAACAGCAGTAATTCACAGACTTCACGTGTGTCATTTAGCACTGCACTAAACACGGTTCACTCACATCAATAGCATTGAATTTGGCACCCCTCTTATATTTCTTTCAAAYTTACTTGTTTTGTACAGCTGCAAATAATGAAAGCAATTGTTGCACTGACTCTGTTCCAAGAACTATTCCCCAACCTGCACAGAAAGAATCAGTCACTATTGAAAACTATCTTGATGTAAGCCAGGACCTCTCGTGAAAGAACAAGTAGTAAATCTCTATTGATGCAAGCAATGATTCCTCTCCTGTTCCTACCCGGTTTTAACATTTATGCTGGACTTTTGACCTGCAGTAAAGTGGTTGCCTTTACTCTGGATAAGAATAAAGCTCTTTAAGCTGGATTTTTCATTAAAAAGAAGGGACTTCTTTTGGGTCAGAACATTGGTAGAAAAGRTTTCTAATAGGTCTTCTCTTCTATATAGTTTTATACCTTTCTAATCTTTCAATATAGAAGTGACAATAACCACCAGATTCCAAAAAAGCCCAGTAATTTTCTTTTCAGTGTGGATATGAAATGATRATATGTCTTTAGTTGTCAATCACGATGTTATTACACACTTTTGGCAGACTGGGAATATATACAGTGGTTCCTACAAYGTAACAGCATTTCCTGGAGAGGAAACATGGAGCATCAAGGCAAAATTAAAGCAACCTGCAGGTCATTCTGTTAACAAGGCAGATGAGAGGGACAGTGCGATGGGATTTATTCTTCTGAAAGCAAGAAACTGCCTTCAGTTTAGCGTTTAGGAGATAAACTATACACACACCAGTTAATAATTCATCCCTACTGCCAGTAGAGGTCAGACTTTAAACTGGCAACGTGAAATGTTAAGGAAGACTTTCCCATACATGCCCGGAAAGATGCTAACAGGAGAAGCTGTCGGGGTGTARTGAAATTTTTGACAAAAGTCAATAAAGTAATTCTTGTTTCAGACCTGCCTAAAATCTGCCCTGGTGTCTGRTCCTGCAGGCACCCAAAGCCTACTGCTGTATTCATAAATCTAATCTAGTCCCCATTATATTTAAAGTATAATCATGAAACAACCTTCAATAATAGTTTATAGCAGTCAGACTTGTTTCGGAAAACAGCTCTGATATCATGGAGGCCTGGGAAAAAACATTCACAGAAATCATAAACAAACTGAAGATGGGAAAATGACAATCTCAAGTTAGAGAGGCTGGTAAGCTAAGTTTCACTTGGCCGTGACACGTTTATTAAAGTAATGGCCAGTATTTACCCAAAATAATCCCTAAACTAATACAATCCCACTGGACTTCTATAGATATAKTTGTATGTATAAATATATAGTGTATATTTATGTAGTTGTTAAGGAATCATAWCTTTTCAATTAATCTAACCTGGCTGTTTAAGTTCTAAGCCAGAATGTGCATGAACAGAGATATTTTCCATGCAACCTATGGTAATGTTAACACAGCACAGTGTTTTGAGCTACTGAGTCAATTCAAATACTACACAGTAAGTCAGTGTGTTCCTTTGACAATAAAATCTGGTGAAATTCATCCTAAGCGTAAGAGTTTGGAGAAGTGTAAGATGACTAAATTGGTGACTCCCAAGCCTTTCTTCTTGTTTCCTCGACCACTTGTAAGACTGTTGGGAAAATTCCCAGACTAGTTATAGCACAGCCTTAAGCACTGTATAGTACCGAACAGCCTTTATAAGATCCGAAAAAAGAGGTAATGAGCCCAGGCCATGGGAATTATCAGGATATACCATGTGGATCCGTTCTAGGTCCTGTCTTTCCTTCCGGAAATCTTTGTACACGGAAATGATTTGTTTGCAGTGATTTGAGTCGGTAGAGCTGAATGAGGCTTAAGAGGGAGACTGARTAACACAGCCCTTCATTTGATAGGGGTGTGTGAAAACTGCGCCTAGATAAGGCCAATACACTTCTAAACTTGGTAGCACAAACCTTCAATGAATACACAGTTCAGTGAGGAACCTTTTCAGTGGTGAGCCAAAGAATAAGGGAATTTGTCTCTGCCTCGAGGCTGGTGGCTCAAATTCACTGAAGATGAAAATCTTTCAGTGCTACTGAGATTTTTAAGAAAATAGGAGTTGTATGTTGCAAATTATTATTTTAAAGTATCATTTTCTCTTATGTTCTTTGATGTTCATTCAAATGTCAATTGCCCAAACATAGATAAGGGAATACTTAAGTTACTAAGTATAAGCATTTGGATCTCAGTTTTGTAGCTTGAATTTGACATCTCAGATGTCACTGGTTATTCATACAGAGAATTTTGGCTCAGCATCTTATAATTGTTTTTCTGCATTTCCATATCTCAGGCAAAATGTCATTGCCATTTAAACGCCCACCCCTTTTGCCACTAATCTGTTTTCTTACCTAACTCTGCCACTTTGTCTAGACCTCTAGACCCAGAGCCCTCTGGCTTGACCTAATGCTAGTTTTTTGCACACGCATTGTAATGGGATGCTTAGATGCTACAATAATAACATTTTTGTAAATGAGAGTGCGTAACAAGAGGGATTGGAATCATGGGACATCTGATACCAAGGGCAGCTATTTATCTGCTTTTTCTGTTGCAAGTGGTAAGAGTCTAGGGAGAGAAAAGAAAATCTTCCCAAGGTTGAGTTATATCAGCCTGTGTAATTCATCTCCCAGAGGAAGCAATGATGCCAGCCCTATCTTTAGGAATATTTAAAATTAGACTGGATAAAGCGCTAGGAGATGTCCTTCAGAGAATATTTACTGGTGACCTACATGAAGCAATCTTTAAGTGCTTTAGCTGCCATATTTAGGGCAATGTTAGTGCCATGTTGTTCTATTCAGATGGTCTACCTGGGTCTAACCTGGCTAACAGGTTAGCCTTCCCATTCCAGACTTCTTTGGTACTACCTCAGCACTGATGAGATTCAAAGGCAGGGTGGTTGTTCTCAGATTTAGTCAACAGTGCCCATAAACTAGACCTCAAAAGGGGACTATGGCTGTTGTCGATGAATTACAAGTTGATGGAGGAATTTGGATGAGGTACTGCTGAAAGATAAGTTCAACTTATTCATCAGTGACCTGGAGGAAGGGACAGAGTGCACCTTCAACAAGTTTTCTGATGATACCAAACTGGGAGGAGTGGCTGACAGAGGGCTGTGCCRCCATTCAGAGGTACTGCTTCTGGACAGTCTCTGTGCATCCTTCCACCTCCACGCAGCCTGCTCGCTCTGGCCAGTACAAAGCAGGCACTTCCTGATCACCGCCTTGCTGCTCCGCGCTGTGCCAGTGGGGTTGTGCAAGCTGCATCACGCAGACCCCAGTGGAACTGGGGTAACGTGGAATCTCAGGCCTTCTGCAYAGGGGTGAATTCCTTCCCTTTGCCTCCCGCCCCAGCTCTCTTTTCTAGGAAAACTATTAACTGGCATGGAAACACTTCTTTGTAAAGAACATCTGCGTCCCCCTGTGTGATGAATCACTGACCTGCAGAAGGCACAGGCCAGTGCAGGGCCAAGAGAGGGCTGGAGTTGAAATCCGGATGGGGAAGGTGGATGGTTACAGAGAGGCAGAACAAAAGMGCACCCCGAGTTAGCATTAGCCAAGTGTGGCTCGTGCTGTTTTTACCGTTGTTCCTCGACCGATAAATACAGAAGCAAATGAGCTAGTGCCTCCTGAGCGCAGCTCAGTTAACTCCCCACACCGAGCAGAGACGGATTTGATCAAACTGCAAGGTTCACATGTGTCACAACTGGGCAAAAGCTAAGTGACAGTAAAATCTGCTCAGAGGGTAATTACTTTGTTTTCTCCCTTTTTAAACTTTTCCTATTAAGAAGAAACGGGCTGAAACTGCCTTTGGACTTGACACTGGAATCTGTTTTCGATCAGCTCTGTGTTCCACTTCTGTCTGTTTTGTCTGTGTGACTCCCTCAGGAGGTTTTACTATAATTTTTTTTTGGTTTGTTCTGAAGGGTGGGAGGTTGCTATTTCAGGAGATGAGATAAAAGTTGTTTGCTTGAGATGGGCAGAGAGAACCTAACGATCTCCTTAAAAACCAGTCACAGTTTCAGTTACATTTCCCCAGCATCAGGCAATTTTATGCTATCACTTGCCTGCAACCTCCCTGTGCAGTTTGGCCTAAGAAGGTCTGGAAGCTGGCTTCCTCGCTGGTTTGCATTAAGCTGGAAAGTACCAATCAGACGCAGGGAATTGGCTGCAAATCATTTGTGAAATCCTTCTTAATGACAAACTCCATCAAGCCATGGAACAGGGCTTCAATCACTTCCTCACAGCCTCCACCGCACTGTTACCCTTACATGACCCCAGCATCTCCCCTGTTTGTCAGCCTTCTCTGCAGCTGTGACATAATGTTTTTGATGGCAGGGTTTGGAGGAATTCTGCTTGTGGCAAAGCAGGAATCTGCTTCGAATTAGCACTGCACATATTTATCGAGTCTACGTAGCATGGCTGTCTGTTGACAAAAGTCCCTTCTTCTATTCCTCTGCTGGTTTCCAGATTAGCTAGCTTGACTTGCAAAGGTTTGGAGCAAAAGCTGTCGCTGGTGCCTGAGCACGGCTTCCCAGAAGCCCAGAGAAGGGGCTGTGGTGGGTGATACACCAGGTGTGATGCCCATAAGTGAAGCCTGTTTCTTTAGGGCCAAATCCCGACTCTTGGTGTTAGTATGAGGAGTTTTTTTGGGGGGGTCAGAGCCTTAAGGGAATCCATCCCTTGCTGTTGTAGTGCTGGCTATATCCTCCGTGCTGCTCCAGCCCCTGTAGCTACAGCAAGTCTCTCTGGAGACAAGTTGGTGAGGTCGCCACGGATCAGTTCGTCATCTGAAAATGCCCCTCCTCTCGTAGCTCAGAGGTATAGGGAAAGCAGAGGATTTGCTTTGTGGGGTCTCGCTTTCAAAGCTGTTTTACTACAGTCGATATCAAGAAAAGAAAACATTGCTGGGTACCCATGAGCAAGCCCTTTTTGTGTTAAAGCCACCTACATCATTTAGCAAAAGTTGGGCAGGAAATTCTTCTCTCTTCCTGCCTAAGTGTTTAAGATGTATTTATTTATTTTAATCTCGGTTGTGCATAGGGATAAAACAAAAATCCTTCAAAAGTTTTTTTTTGTTATTATTATTATTATTGTTATGAAAAGCAGCAACAGAAAAAGACTTGACTAAAAATAGCCAGATATTTAGGGCAGTCCCTGGTAGCTGGGGACACAGATTCAGAGGCATGATTCAACCAAGAAACATGGTGTCTCCAACATCCTACGCATGCCTGTCAGTGACAAGGTCATGGCATCACGGGGGTCTGACCAAAAACACCATCCTGGCTGGAGAATCTTTCTTTGAAAACCACATCTAACTCAGCCAATTTCTACACAAAGCTTTGCTGCATTGTAATTTCCTAATGAAATGCTATTTTGTTATAAAACCCTTAGCTCATTATATTTTTGCCTGTGATTTCAAAGAGAGCAGAAGCAAGCCTACCACAATTTTGTTTTCCTAAAGATGTCACCTCTTCAGCCCAAGAGTTTGTTGTATTTCCCAAACACAGATAAAATGTGAAGTTGCCCTTTGAAGAGTAAAATTAGTTCTCATACTGAATAGTTAACAAAGTAAACAAATATGACTCTAAAAGCAATTAAGTGAAGAAAACACCTCTTTTTTTGGAGTTCTCTTCTATCTCTTGCATGTAACAGAAGCCCTGGTAAGAAACACAGATCTATAAGAAAATGATTAAGAGAAAAGAGAATCATGAAAGTTAAGTGAGCAGTAAATGAAAGCAAAGGGAAACCTTAATGTCACCAGAAAAGAAAACTGTCACCATTTGGATTCAGGAAGAGAAAAGTACCGCGGCAGGAGATGAAAGAATACCGCAAATGCACACGGTCCATTAAAAAAGGTTTCTTGCTGTACTGAATCCACACTTTCAACCTTGATTTGCTGTGCTAAGAATTCAGAGAATTAGTCCCAGTAACGAAATCCAGATCTGAGACATGCTGCAGAGTAAGCAAACAGCTTATCAAGGTAGAGCAATCATTGGCCAGAGTCTTTACTTGATCCTTTAAGAGGTCTGCTCCCTCTTGCCTTGATTAGTCAGTAAAATTTTTACAGCATATGAATTTTGGCCTGGCAGATGTGGACTACATTACTGATGGATTTCTCCGCGTACTAAAGAAACCCAACAGATTCCTAGTGTATCCTGCTGTATACGGTGGTATTTGCATGTGATATGTATCGGGGAAGAGAAGGAAGCAAAGCCTACCACAAAGAAGCGTATACATTGAAAAAGCAAGTGTCGCACGCTCAAGTAAAGGTGTTTTTTTAATTTGCTCTGGATTTGCCTTAAGTTCATGCAGCCGCCTGGATCTGCATGACTAAGCCAAGCTGAGAGCAGCCACTAGTCTAGCCAACAACAAGCAATATTTGACTCAAAGAAACATGCTTGCTTTCCAGCTGGAAAGGGAGGCCAACCATTTTGTTGCACTCTTAAGCTTTTGAAATGTTTATATCGATTTAAAACAGACTGTTGGGGAGAGTATGAAAATAAAGATGAATTTTCAGGCTAAGACCTCAGATGCCAAGTTGTAAACCCATGGCTAAAATGTCTTAGGGTAGAAACAACTGCACGGCATTAACTGCATAACAGTGGTTCATACAGGAGCCTTAAGAATAAAGATAGTATTTAGCAAGACTGCGAGGCATTTCATTTGGGTTTTACTGCAAGGTCACAGGATGTAAGCAGCTTCTGGAGTATCCAAAAAAAAAAAAATGAGTTGTTTGAGAGTAAAGACGTCTGCCACACGCCAACCCTGAATCCCTTATTCACAGGAGTTGTTGTGTTGATTTGAACAACTATCCAGTGGGAATACTTCTGTGAGGCCACGTTCCATGTTGGAGGATCAGGACTCAAAGAGCTGAAAGCCGAGACTGAAGCACAGTGCAGAGAAAGCTGTAACTGGCTTTGCCATGAGTTGATTCCACCTTGCAGTCCAAGATAAAGAGATCATGCCGGCGGCAATAGCACTGTAAATAAGGGGCAATTTTCACTGCTAGGAAACAAAACACAAGCTATCCTCTGCTCACCTCACCACAGGGAAGGAAGACAGCGGTTGAATTTTGGTGTTCTTACACATTTGGGCTATTTTCAAGTTACGAGCCCCTAGCACAAGCACTGGATCTGTTTAGCTTTTTAAAGTCCCTTTAAAGGGTTTCTGTTTGTTTATATTCAATGAGTTTTGTTTGTTTGGATTTGGGCCATGAAAATTATTTCATCTCAAGAGATTTAATGTGATTTTACCAGGATATCAAAAAAGTATGATTCAGTAATCTGCTATGTGGCTCAGAAAACATGATCCAATTCACAAATGCATAATGGTGCATCCATGATTTGTGACTACTATACACCCCTATACTCACACAGCATATGTTAGCATATCTGTGGACCTTACTCAGATCAGCTGTATTGCTGTGCACCAACTGATTTTCTCCTGACCTATCCAAAGGTAGAGAAGCAGAGATGTAGACTGCACAACCTGGCATGCTTGGAAGCTAGCAATGGCTAAGCATGACCTGTTTACTGCTTTAAAATGTGTACGTATGACTAATTCCCTGTATGATTCACTGAACTTCTTTGTTGTTCCTGAGACCTTAGTGCACTTGGGACTACTCTTTCAGCTTTCCTTCTGGCTCTCTAGACCCATTAGCCCCTCTGTAGGCTCCTCACAATTCCCTCAGAGCTCCTCCTCTTGCCCTGGGGCCCTCTACAGTTGTGCTGGAAGATGTGTTATTTTATCACCACAATGAACAGGGGAACTTTCCCTTTTCCCTGATTTTCTGAAAAAATCTGAGATGTTAGGAATTGGGTCAAAGAAAAAGAAGGAAAATTTGTGGGTTTTCCTTTGGAGTTTCCCATTCTGAAATTGGTTAGTATCTTCCACACATCCTGCATGGACTTAGACCCTCGGGTCAACATCTCTTAAGCCAACAAGCTGCAGCAGGGGTTGAATGTAGCTATGACTCCAATCTCTCTAGCCTTTCCTGGGCGTCTTATTCACTGGTGGAGCAAGATCATTTACAGCACTGTAAATAGCAGTTTGACCTCTTACACATTCCCACCTTGCGTGAACCTTACAATCCTAATATCATGCGCCTCCCTCATGCTGATGTGAGATCTCATTGTAGTTTGCACAGAAAAGAAGTCTGCGGGTGTGTTGTTCCACGGCAGGAGGATTATAATGTTGTAATTCAGGTATCTAACAACAAAATAGAAGGCAACGTGAAGGCTCATGTAGGAACCTCCCATTTGCAAATGCTGCAATTTATTAAATTCTCTGTTGCATAAGCGAACATTTAGTATTGAAGACTTGAATCCTAGGATTTGGAGAATGGTAACATGCAAAGTTTCTTCCCCTTTCTCACTAAGCCCTGCTTGAACTACGAAGTTTAGGATCTGCAGTCTTTGCTGACCCTCTAGGATGGATGCAGGAAGGAGGAAGGGAAATCGTTCTGTATTCAGATTCAGATATAGTCAGCTTAAAGTTCTTTTCTCCCTAGTCAAGCGATTCACACGCCTCCTTCTTCCAGCTTCTCCCTGCCCACACAGCAAAGTCAGTGCACTTTGGTGAGTCCTTAACACAAAGCCACACAGAAGAAGCAATCCAAACACAAAGTTGAATGCTTTTCTATTTAAAAAGCAAACAGGATAAAACCTGCAGCAGTAGTTCTTCTGCTTTCTTAAAGACCCCACCTGCTCCCAGTCTCTGTGCAGAATTCAGCAACAGACACAGATCCTCTCAGTACAGAAGGCCTCGACTGCCTGCTTCTTGTTCCAAAACACGAAATGAGGCTCCTCCTGAAGCTCACAGCTGCTGTTACCCTGCTTTCACACCCGTCTGGGTAGTCCAGTGAGGTCTGGTGTCCTGCAGCTCACAGTGAGAGGCTGGCTGGTTTGAGGGAAAAGCATGAAGCATCAGGAGCCTTCCTAAGACAAATCTGTTCTTCTACAAGCTCCATCTACCTCCCACAGATCTAGGAGGAACCCTTAAGGTGCTGACAAGCACCTGAGGTTTCTGCTCCCTCTTTAGAGTTAAAGCTAATCCACTGCAAACACAACCCAAAGCAGAGCTCAGCTGTTAGCATCGCTAAACCATGGAGACTTATGAGTACCCAGCTTTGAGTGTGTGCTCTGGCTGCAGGTGAATCCGCATCCCTCACCCCAAGTTGCAGGGGTTCATGTGCATGTGTGTTCCACTTTCTTTCGTCTCATAATGTGCTTTCATCTCTTCCCATTTTAAAGAAATCACTGACTGCTCCACCCTGTTGTACAACAACTGTTGGGCTATTTACCACTTTGAAAGGAAATCCCATGTCACAACCCCTAGGAGCACAAGGAATAATGTCCGGAATTCCTTTATCTGTGACCAGGCCTGGCTCTCAGTCTCTTTCCCGTCTCCTAAGTATACACAAATATATTCTTTTCTTTTGTCGAGGCAACGGGCCCAGATTTTAATGATGGTTTATTAAAAAAAATAAGGCTTTGGCAGGACTCAAGAACAAACGTTTTCTGTCTTTAGGCCCTTTTGTTCTTCAAGGTGAAAAGTAACTATAAAGAATAAGGAAAAATGAATCACTGGTCTTTGCCCTCCATAGTAAATTTGACCTCCACTGTTTTAACAGTACCTAAAATTGGTGTTCTGAGCTAATCAGGGAAGTAACATGAAAAGTCTTTCTCCATGGCTGCTCTGCATAATGATTTTGTTTAAAGAGATCAAAATGGATTTTTCTTTGGGCATTGCAATTTTTATTAACTCTCAGCTTCGAGGCTTTGGCTCATGTCTCCATGCCAAATTTTGCCCAACTGAAGGTCATGCTTATCGCTTGCTAGAGGTTACACAGTTTTCAGAGCGATGGACTAAAGAGCACTGGTGGACAGTGCCAGTTCTGGGGGCAGTGCTCCACTTGGATGGGAGTACCAGATGAGAAGGAGCAAGATGCTGCATATAATTAAGTGGTTCCCCATGTACTTTTGTGCGGAGTGCTGCCAGTTCTCTGCACTGGCCCAGGCCTTGCAGTGTTGCAATGTGTTCTGATCACACTGAAGCTAGAAAGAGGACGAGTAGTCAACTACAAGGGTTTATGTGGGTATCTGAGACATCCTGCCGGGACTAGTAGACCTGGAGCACCTCTGAGATGCTTATGTCCTTGTTTAGTGTGAGCTACAAGCCTATAGAGTTATCCTATGGCATCTCAAACAGCCCTAGATGCCTTTGCACAGGCAACTGAATCAAGCTCCAACATTTGCCTCCTTCGAGACTAGAACAATGCAGGGTGCAACCTGGATCATCAGCCACAGGAGCATGGGGAGGGAAATCTATCGTAGGAAACGGCTGGGAGCAAGGAAGTTGCAACAGAAATACTGGCACCAGCAGTCTGAGGGAGGAGGGGGAGGGAGGCAGAAGAAGGAATCTTTCCAGGAAAAGAGCATTTCTATCAGATACTTCCAAAAATAAAATATCGTTGTGTCAGAGAAATGTTCTAAATATTGGCAGCACTGCTGCCTTGGCTCACCACGTTTTTCAGGGGATACAGTCTTCTTGCGGATCGCTTTGAAAAAAGTGTTTATGATCCGTTGCTTTTTAGTCCTCCTGCGCAAAAAGAAAGAGACTTGCCAGTGCAATACCCCAGAGCAGCCCCAAGAGGTTCATGGCACCCTTGTCTCACTGGGTGGTGATATTAGAAGGCCAACAGCCTGCTGCAGTAGAAATAACTTAGCAGCTGGAATTTACTGGCTCTTTTATTTATATTCATACAGCACACAGGCAATGCCAGATGTGCTGTCCCCAATTCATGTATGTTATGTTTGATGTCTCTCGTCAGACTCAACCCTGGGCTAAATCCAGGAACTAAACTGTTTTTAGGGGAGATAAATATTTACGCAAGGCTGTGATTGACATGAGCACGTCCCTCCCTTTGCAGCCCCTTTTAAACTGAAATAAAGGTAGCTGAGAACCCAAGCACATCAATCTTGCGTGCATGGGGGAAGGGGTGGTGTGTTCTGATCGCTAATAGAGCAGAGCAACCGCTCTTCAAAAAGGCTCCAGAGCAGAGGAGAATTTGGCAGGACAGGGCGTTCCAGTGGCTGAAGCCAGAGCATTTACACGGCATCATGCCTATGTGCTGGGCCACAGCATCAAATTAGCACCTGCTCTTATCTGCGTGCTGTCAGCCTCTCCGCTGTCTCTCCAGGGCATGACAGACTGTTGATAGTAGGAGCTATCACAGACTCTGACAATGGGGGGTAGTAGGGGAAGGTATAAATTACACTCCTTTCCTTGCCTTTTGTCAGGTGTGGATGTATGTGTCTGAGTTGACTTTGGATGCCTGTTAGTCGTAAGCCTTGATTTTCCTTTGTCCTCTGTAGTCTGGTCCATAAACTGCACATATAACACGAGGTTTTCAGTTGTTGGACAGTGTGTGCAGAGGCTGTATACACAATTTTCTTCCTCACTCTCTGACAAGCCCGCTCATTTCTCCGTTCACACAGTGACATGCACTTTATGGGAAGAAATCTAGTATGCCTCTTAGCTTTGTTCCAAAGTCCCTTGAGAGTGGCTGCTCCTTCCTGTGTTGGGATCTTCCACAAAGAGATATTTTCACAGCTCTGGCTTGCCTGCCCTGCCCACATCACAGTGGCTATCTTGAGAAGATGCCTTGTCAGAGCGTGGTGGACGTTCTGGTTGTGCAAGGCTCAAGTGAAGCGATCAGAGGGGAGAGTCAGGTTAGCACTTCTCTTGTAACAGTGATTTCAGGCCGCTTTACTTGTGTCTGAGCTTTTGTTTCACAGCTATATTTGATTGACCATAATTTTCCAGACTGTCTTAGGCCAAGAGGAGATGACCCCATATATTACAAAGGATCTAGGCTAGTGCTGACTGTAATGGATCACAAATGCTCCTGCTCCCCATGTCAAAAAGACTCAAGTCAGTGCTTCACTGGCATTGTCTCAGAAGGGGAAACCCACTTCTATAGAGACATGTTTCAGCTTAGTGAAGCTGGTTGTAAAGGAGCTGTATCATTCGGACTGCTTCAAAGAGAAGAGGCTCTTGTGCAATAAAACTAGAAGGCAGTTCATCTGTGCTTCACCAGCCCAGTGTTTCTRATGGCATGCACATCTATTCTGAGAAATGCTGGTTTTGGATGCAGGTACTATGAGGAGTAYACACGCTGGCAGTGTTGATACCAGTTATAAAGGCTGGCAAGGATCAAAAACTTAGCACAAAGTACCCCAAACACCCCCTCCTGGGTAGGGGTAGGGGGATTTGGAAATACCTTCATTACTTTGTATCCTGCCCAATCTCTGCTTTTGAATGAGGTCAAAAGAGATTGTTATTCCCATCAGAGGGTTGCTGTGCTGAAATGTGGAATTTTTCAGGAATTTTTCATTAACGTTGGCTCTGTTAGATAAAATATTGGCAAAGCCAAAGACAACAAGCTTGGGAATATGTTGCTCCTGAGCACAAAGATACTGAACCCTTAGCATTGCAGTTCACACAGCAAATGCACTGCCACAGCTGACAAATAGAATAATAGCCATGAAAACCGATAATGGCCAGGTATTTTGTTTTAAATATATTTTTTCCTCTTAATTAAAAGGCCAGGATAGCATATTCCAAGGAAAACTCATTTATGCTGTCCCATTTCAAGTGAGGGAAACAACTCTTTAAGAGATTAAGCAAATGAATTGCTTAGCCTGGGGGCAAAGATCAACTTTCTACCTCTTCAGTGGTTTGATCTTTTTTAGATGATTTAACTACATGTGAAAAGTGCCAGATTATCAGTCAAAGTAGTGGCTGAATTACTGCTAAGTGTTCAGTATCTTTTCCCAGGCTGGCAGCACAAATGTGAATTTGTGATGACCATCACCCACAAACCCATCTGATCCCCGTTAATTCAGCAGAGTGCAAGGTGTTTGTATAGCCATTTGGTGAGGCAGACTTTTCCTCTACCAGCTAGAGCATGGCCAGCATACCTTGATGCTTACCTCACCTCCAGCAACCACCACACAGGGCTTTAGTGAGACATTTTAGTCCCTGGGGCATCTTTCTGCTCTCACTCCTGCTGCCTGCTACTCATGTCATTCCCAGGGACTTGCAGCTCCTTTTTCAGGGCAGCAAAAGAATGGCAAGACCTACATGTACTTTCTCCTGTTGGCTCCTGTCCTGCTGTGACATCCCAGCAGAGAGCTCTTTGGACCTGCTGCTGACAGAAATGCATATTGTCTATTTAAAGATCTGCCAGGCCAGCTGTGTGGACAAAACAATAATGATAAAAAAAAAAAAGCTTTCCAAAAAGTAACAATGCCTCTTTCTGTCCTTCCTCCCACCCTTCCTCCCCAAGACAAAATCTTAACACACACTAGAACAAGCATCAGCTGTGCAGCCTCCAGGTATGGGAAGAGAAGGTCCATGACTTGTCTATCTGTGTGTCTATCCACTGTTTTCTGCATGGCTATGCCTACCCTCTAAGGGCCTTCAGGAATGAAGATCGAATATGTTGTACTCAGAATATTACAGAGTCTTTTGTAGAAACTGCTATTTAAGCCCTACCTGCAGGTTTGGGTAGATGTGGATATCATAGAAAAACACACATGGCTGAGAAAGGACAGTGCTGAAATGGCAATAAAAATAATCATAACATTCTGCACTTCTAAGATTAGTTGCAAGATGGCTTACRAAGAGATTTAACCTTGCAACATGTTTGTGAGGTTGGAAAGTAATTGCTATTATATATTGCTGGAAACCGAAGATAGATAAGATAAGYATCTTTCTTAAGGTCATACAGGAAGCCTGCAGCACAGTAGCAATTAGGGCTCAAGCAGATTGGCTCCCAGTTCAGTGCCTGAGCTGCAGAATCATCYAGAGGAAGGTTTGCTGCTTTCCACAGGAGCTGGAAAGAGCTGACACTAATGAATATCTGGTGTCATAGACTGTGGTGCCCTCTTCTGTGAGGGTGTTCAATGGGGCAAACAGAGAGGGCAAGAAAAGAGCATGTGACAGTGTATTTCAAACCTTTGCTGAATGCTGCACAACTGCAGGTCATTCTCTCCCCGAAAAGTTTGCAAATTCCATAACAAGTGAGCTCCTAGCAAGGGGGATTTCTCCTTTTGCTTCCTCGACTTTGATAAATGCAGTATTCACTCTCAACCCCAGCACAGTCTGGCACCTAGAAGCACTGGGCTGAATGTCGACAGATTAGTGGGCTACAAGGGTGCGAAGGAYACCCTCCTCCTCTGAGGAGTGGAAACACCTTCTGAATGTCAGCACAACCRCAGTCATGCTCAGGCTCATTAACTGGCACTCCAAGAAGCGTCTCCGACACAGATGTACCAGGGGAGATTGGAACAAACTCCCAGTCTGGAATCCTTTAACTGTAGCAGACACTCGGCAGGGGAATCCACTAGACAGGAGGTGAAAATTAGCTTGGCAAATTTCTCTGTGCCAGAAGACACAGTCAAAATGAAACCCAAGAAGCTTGTTGGAATCTGGTGGCAAGTGCAGTGACACTGCATGCATTTGCACCTGTGTGCGTGCATGTCTGTGTGTGCTTCATGATACCTCCAAGGAAGCTAGCAGCAACCTACAGCATATGTGTGGGGTCAAGATGCTATCAGAGGTCCCATGTGAAAAAAAAATCAAGAAAAACTGTAGCCTTACAACCAGTGAGCATCGATGCCATACCGCTGGTGGTACCCAGGTCCTAGAAGCAGGCTCTGCAAGCCAGCAATTGCATGGGGTGGTGTGCTAGACATACCCAAAGGTATGGGACCTTTGGCACCATTTTAGAAGTAGGCGTCTCACTTCTCAGACCRGGCAAAGCTGTTTGCAGACCGTACGGTAACAATGACTGATTGAGGCTCTAATCTTTTTCATCTACTTGGCTTTGTTCCCATGCAAAACAGCGGAGAGCACAACATGTTAGTGTGAAAGAGCAACAGCCAACGCCAAGCTCCTTTCTGACAGTTCAGATGAGATGTAGGGCCAGGCCTACCAAGGTATCCTAGTCCTAAACATCACAGCTTTAAATGCCTCAATAACCTTGCAGGTTCAAATGACTTTTTCTCTGGTGATGGAAGTGAAAGATAAAGTAAATTTATGTCTTCCACCGCTGCAGCACCTGAACTTCTTCAAAATGTTTATCATCCCAACATTCCAGGGAGGAAGGGAAGCGCTAATCTCCCTGTTTTACAGAAGAAGAGCAGAGGCACAAAAGCAGAAAGCATGTCTGGACCACAGTGCTGAAGAGCCCAGAGCAGGAGAGGTCTGAGGGGCTACCTGCAAACGYAAGAGCACACTGCTCATGAAGCAGCTGAGCTGTGTTCCTGGGCAAAGTGTCCACGCTAATCAGTACAGTGAACACAGCTGTAATTGCATCAGCAATTTCACATCTAGAGACTCAGAGTGTTCCTGTACCATCCTCCTCCACATTCCCTGTTCTGGAGTTGCTGCYGCCAAAGCTGCTGTAGATATGACCCTAAGTGACTTCTCCTGAGGTGTTCCTCAACAGGCAAGGAACCAAAGTAGTGTTACTTCCTTGTCACTGGTTATGCCCTACATTCCTGACCATCCTTGGTCTGAAGCACTGTGCCTGGCCAGCTGCTGACCAAGCTTCCCTCAGCCAGTTCATCTGAAGCCCTGCAGCCCTGGCCAAGTCTCCTCTGCTCCTTTCAACCTGKTCCTCCCATTCACTCCAGAAGCACTGTCAATGCACCACCACATTTGCTTGAGGCATGTCCATCTCAGGCCTCCTCTGCTTGACATACAGTGTGTCCAACAAGACAGYAGTTTAAGGGAGAAGAAGACATCAAACCAAATCACACCCAAATCCACATTCCTAAGAATATGAAGGAAATGCAGCCAAAAATGAACTACATAGTCACAGAAAGTTAATGTATGGTTGTTTGTAAATCAGAGCATTGTCCTGGGGAACTCTCAGTTTCCTCTCAGGATCTAAAATGAATAGACCTATAAGAGAATGTTATGGAAGCAGAGATTTCTCTTTTCCTACTATTTAACTCAGAACAATATAGAATCAAAACAAAAAAGGCAGCCTTTCAAAGGCTAGCATTACAATACACACTAAAGGACATCGCTTGAACGATTAAATGAAAGAGCATCAGAGAGARACCTTTGTCCTATGTACTCTGAGAATTCCTCTCAATTCCTTTATCATATATATTGCAAAAAGATGGGAATACTAGATACTCTCTTTATATCTCACCACACCCAGATGTCATGATTTTGCTTCACTGCTGGCAGATGTCAAGATCAGAGCTCTAATAAGCATAAAGATCTTAAAACAGGAAAGATGACAAACTGGTTAATGACTGGAGATGGCTTAAAGAGGGGGAAACCCCAAAGATCACAGGTCACTTGTGGCCTCATCTATGGAATGAAGCTGATGCAGTACAGTAACATCCTCAAAGTCTGTTTAGCTTAGCTCTAAATTTAAGGAGTCTGTATATGGCAATACCAGACAAGATCAGATATATCGGTGAGTTTTGAAATCAAAGAACCAGAGGTCTCAAACAGAGGCTCTGCAAGGCATTAGCTATGTGATTCCTCACTGTAAAGTATTAACCTAGAACCGTAAGGGAGATGGTTTTACCAACGGCATTATTAACCACTGTCTCTGCTGCTCAAAGAATGCGAATAAGTGCCTWGAAAAGGGTTTGACCCCTACATCAGAAATGTCCAGAACCTATAATAGGAACACACGCTAAAGCCTTCTGTATCTTCCTTTCACAGAGTATCATGCACTGGACTATAAATTATAGATTACATCTGGCCTTTTGTTGAGGAAAAGGGCTTGTTCTCAACTCTTTGGCAGTCTTCATCTTACTGATTGCATAGTGTGGTTGCCCTAATGTGGTCCATGAAAGATAAAGACACCATCTGAGGTGCGTGCTAGTGACAGCATCATTGCCCTTTGAACGGATGTGCTTCTATCCCCTCTCTGCACAAGCAGAAAAACTCTGGTGGCTTTTTAATGCAACAGACCAGCCCCTAAAGACATTGTGCAGTACTGCACAGGCAACAGGAGCTCCTCAGAGCATATTTCTGATATGCATTTGCTGATCCTGGAACAATTTCTAGTTGTCTTTACACGTGGATTTGTTTCACCCTTGTAAGAGTTCATGCTGTCAGCTTTGTATCACGTATTTCTGGCTTAACTGATTCTATCCAGTCATTTCTCCTGCCACAATCACCCCTCATTTCCTAAGCAATAGCTGCCTGTTTCTGAAAGTTACTTTTATCTTTTTCATGTAAACTATCTTGAAAAGTTCCTTATATAAAAATTTCAGTTACATCAGGAAGATGTTTAGACCAAAACTCTCAAATCAGGTAGTCAGATAGAAGGACGTCACAGTCRTAGGTAGACAGAAAGGCAGACTGTCAAAGTTGTATTGCTCAATAACAGGCCACAAATCCATGCATTATTTAAAAGACTAGATTAACATTTTAAAGAACACTGATACTGTAACATAGCACAGTGGAAGGGCAAAAGGCTTTGAACTACAGCTATGCAATCTCTACTGTAYGGAAATCCAAAATAGCTCAGTTTTAGCTTTTCCAGCTATCTCACCATGARCACAGGATTTTCAGCTTTTCTGCCCTAATTTTTCCAAAAGTGCAGGACAGGTTTGGCAGATGAAAACTGGTTTATTCTCAGACAAAATTGCCTGCTTTTCTCTTCCTTTGTCCTTCTGGCAGAAACTCTCCAGAAMGTTGAAGATACAACCATGAAGAATGTTAAAAGAAAAAGTGGCACACGTTCTTAGAATGGGAAAAGGCAAACCTTYTTCCTGGGAGCATTAGTTTGCACTAGTAGACTTGCAGGATGTTGCAGTGCCTCTTCGTGGCTGCCTGCCCTAGATGATACTGTATACCAGCTCTGACATGCTGCRTACACCAGGAAAGGTGGCAATTTAATGATAATAACAATATAACAACCACAGTTACACACTCACTTCAGTAGAGATTAACTTCAGTAACTACATACTATTCCATGATTTATTTAAAAATTTAATTTATTAAACTAAATTAATCATGGAATTTGGCCACGAAGGTTTGAACATTACATTTCAAATGTAAAGTATATAACAATAAAAAGGACAAAGTACAAGACAATCAAATGTTTTTTACCCTTGGTATAAAAATCACACTCTAGTTAATATATTGTGAAAATCCAGATCTTATTAGGAGTCTTTCTAGATTCCCCCACCCCAGTCTTTCTAATARTTTTCTCCTGATATAGACCACAGCATATGAATAACCAAGTGTATTGGTCTTTCTGGTTGAGAAGTGTATGGATTAGACAGCATCTCTGAATAAACTTCTGTCTAAAGCTAAGAAGAAGGAATCAGTTTTGTATAAAATCTCCTGACGGGCATTGCAGTTCACAGTACTGTGGAGTCAGATGGAGGGAATTTTTCAAATACCCTTCTCAGCAACCTGCCACTTTCCTGAAGTCTCCATGCCCAAACAACTCCTCCATCTGAGGAACTGTGTCATATTGAGCTGTTTTGTTTGACCTGTACTTCCCTTTCATTAGGGCAGGGTGATATTACCCAAGTTAAACTGCATTTTACATGAGGTAAGATGTACAGAGCTGCAGTGACCTAGAGAAWGAAGCTACCATTGTTTATTTTACTTGGTGTGGAAGCCATGAGAAAACAATCCAAATGCGAGCACAGCCTGGAACACCAGGAGCAAATCCAAACCTAAAAATACATCATACCAAAGACTGGCTTTATTTCCTTGCTGTACAGACTCTGAATCTGATGTATCGGTGTGTGTGTGTGTGTGTGTGTGTTAAGGAACAGAACTGTTAACACAGCTATTAGCAGCTTCATGGTAACAAGTGGGCTTTCCTTTCCCAGAGAGCTGCAGGATCATTGGACGTTGAGAAGTCATCACTGAGTGAGACGATGAGACAGCTGGTGGCTCCCTTTCAAAGTGAGATGGGCCAAGTGCATTGAGATTACAGCCAAAGGAGGTTCTGCCCCAGCGAATCCCTCCCCCGTTGCATCCTGTGCTCCCTTCATGCTGACACAGGATTCTGTGGTAAGTCTTATTGGGCCAAACCYTGCTCTATTGTCCTAACTGCTATTTGGTCCTTGCGAAAAAGACAGTTTGCCAAAACTGAGGAAAAGTTGTTTCAAGCATGAGAGCCTCCAGAAGGCTTGGCAGAGTGTGGGTTCTTTGAGACCAAAATAAATGGGCATTGAGAGCATGCGCTGGTTCCCAAAGAGTGGATTGTTAGCCCCAAGGTGGACTAGTGTATCCTGCCTTCCACAACCAGACATTGCTGCAGTCTATGTGCAGGGGCCATACGCTGGCTTTCCTTCAACATATAGCTGAGAATRTTCACAGAAGAATACTTACTTAAACTGAGGGGTAGAGATAAAGAAGCTAGTTCATATACAACCATAGTAAAATAAATGTTCTTAGTTAGGTAAATTCAAAGACAGGCAATTGTCTTCAGCCAAGCTACAGTTTTAAACCAAGGTAACTGAGAGCAAAGCTTGTCCCAAATGCATGAACATGAAATGAAAATAATCCAGGCATCATCCATTTGTAGAAGAAAAATGCGGCAGGCCAAAAGGTTAGCTGATTCTCTCTACTTCACACCATGTAATAGCTTAAATTGTGTTTAAAAGGTTCTCCGGGTGACATCATTGTTTACATTCACTTGAATCATCCTCTAATTGTAACAGTACAAAACCCTTTTTACTAGCCAAATTTGCTGTTTAGCTTTGTCCTGCTGTGTCATGCAGCAAAAGATGATATTAACTTCTTTGCCTCATACCTATCTGCAGAGAGGCCCGGGGAAAACATTTCTCCCCACATCTGGGCACTGCATTATTATTCTGGTCATTCTTCATGGGCTGAGGAGCAAAGGCAGTACCTGTTCTTTTAAGTGCTGCAGTTCATGAAGATCCCTTATCTTTGCTGAGCGAACTAGCCATGACAGTATCAACTCAGGATACTGATGTTGGCAAGGACTGGAGCGGGAACAGTTCCCTAAACAGAGAGGGCGGGATGGATCTAGCAACAAAGCGCTGGACAACGCTGCATATTGTGCACCTGCGGGATTTATTTTTCTGCGAGGAAAGATACAGACCTTGAGGCTGGCAAATTATAATCTACAGTGTTTTACTTCCCTCCTTTCAAACAGGCACATATGTCTTCCTGTTCGGGGCTCTGGGCAATCTCTTCCAACAGGCATTTCCTGCATGAAGGCTCACTGTAATTAGCATTGCCCACAAGAAGGGTTTCCAAATGCTACTGTGTGGGCATGGGCTATGGCCCCTCTGGGAGGCAGTTTCAGGCAGCTGGAAGAACAACTGAAGAAGTGGAGGGGAAAAACACTTTTTATAGTCCTGAAGGACATGTTTTGGTAAACATCAGCACACTAAAGGTCTGAAACACCAGCCCATATACAACCCAATCCAAAAGCTAAGGAAGGCCAGTATCAACTTGCAGGCCTGATCCCTATGGCTCCAAGGGGCCAAAATAAGCCTTTCTGAGGAACTGTGAGGGACTCCAGGATCAGAACTGGGATTTTGGGAGGCTCCACATCCACATCAGCAGCTGCACTTTTCTGGGCATGGAAAGAAAATTGCTTTCACTCCTAAATTGTTCTGTCTGCGGGGCCCAAATCCACATTGGCATATCTAGAAAGCAGGGGGAAAATGCTTTCTGAATTTGGTTTGTGTGCGTACATTGTTGTATTCAGCACTGATTTCAGTTAATCGGAAAGGAGTTAACAACACACATAAGACCGATCCTTTACAGAACAGCTGCTTTAGGTTGTATTTTTGTGTAGATTACCTCTATGAACAATACGGGCCATTACATTTTGCTCACAACTATATAGGAACAGGCAAAGTATCCTCATGGTGGTTGGCGTTTTTCCTGTGAACTGACCTTAGCATATCTGTGAGGAAGAATTTAAGGTGTGCATTTTTGGAGCTGAAGCCTTTAAGGAAGYAAACATTTTGGCTGAGGTGTTTTAGATTTGTGGAGATCTTTTTAAAAAATGGAACAGGTAATGACTAGGTCAAACTTCCTTGACCCTCAAATCAAGAACAATCTCAGCAAGGCTGAAAACTCCCCTCTCTATTTCCTTGGCAATCATGTTCCCACAGTTTAGAAAAACACAGGAAGATCTAAGGAAACCTATGTGGAAATGCAGAAGACAAAGGCAAGTGAACTAAAAATAGAAGACTAGTCCATATATTTCCTTTACATTCTGGGCCTGAGTCTAGTTTTTGGCTGAATTTTGAAATCTTGGGGACCATATGCTTTTGCCATACACTTCAGGGCACAAAAGAAAACTGGCTTCTGCAGCCTTTCATCAGTTGAAGGCTTAGACGAGGTTCTTCCTTTCTTGCTCAGTAATGTCAAGAATTTCTTCTCAGTGCTAAAAGCTTTACTGCTTAGAGCCACAACAAAAGCCCTGAACATTGGTTACAAGCTCATCACCAGCTTACTGTGACTGCTTTTGCATCTGTACCTACTGTCGAGGGACTTGCAAAAACTGCATCTTGTAAAGTTCAGCATGGCATGAAGATGCTGTGCATCTGCTTGCAGAGAACTGAAGAGATTCAGCTGCAGAGCTTAGGCAATCCCATCCCRGCTTGCCAAATCTCTGCACTAGATGCAATTTAAAAGGCAGAATTTATTTTGGTATAGGGCAGAGAAACTGTGCAGACCCCTGCTGTGGCAGGGCTGAGAAATTCCTCTTGGCTTTTTGTAATGTAAAAATTCTAGGAATCCTGAGCCCTGAGGGGAGTTTTGGAGACATTCAGGAAAGGGGGTAGAGAGCACCAGAAGACATAGGATGTAGTGAGGACAAAAAGTATGTGCTGTAAAGACAAACTAATCCAAGGACTTGGAGATGAGAGTATTGGATTGCCTCTTAAAGCTGTTCAAAGACTTGATTCATATCGATCAGAGCACATAGTTGTATTACATTGTTAGCAGCAGTCTAATACAAAGATAGCAACATTTGCACAGTTGCCCTCACTATGTGAATTCATTGCTTACATTTTCAAAGCTTTTGAAGGCTTAGGGCTAAAAGAGTTACTCTGGTATGTACAGCATAATGCCAGCGATGCCTGCACATCCTGCAAACCCTGCCTCAGCTAAGGAGCAGCCAAGCCTCACTGTACCAGATTCAACTCTGTGAACTAGGGACTGGACTCGATCCAATAGATACTTTCCAGTTTTATATTCCACTTACTGGCAAATGCAGGAGATGTGATCGAGTCATAAAAGCAGTCACAAGATTTGCCAGGTTTGGTTCCTTATTTATGCTAATATACGGTTTCAGGTGAGCCGGGGTTCCCCACATGAGTGTGTTCAGCATTCAGGTAGCAGGCAATTTATACAAAATGGGCAGCAATCAGTGTTGCTCATCACAGTCTGCTTAGATCAGAATCCCCACCTTCTCTCAACCTTTCTCCTTCCCCACTTGAGGAAAAYAGCTCATGGATGAGTCTTTAAGATCACACCTCTCATACAAAAATCCTTGCTTCAAATGATTTGCTCTAATCTTGCCTTGCTCATGGTGATTGCAAGCTCTCTGCTGCTAAAATTCTGCTCCCTGGGGCAAGCTTCAAGCATGTGTGCTTTTATTAAATGCCATTTCCAGATAATAACCTTGGCTGGTTGATTTTGGCAGGTTCTGCTATTTTCTCTATGGCCTTAAAAAGAAAAAGAAGTGTCTAACCTAATGAGGAGATCAGTTCTCTGTTACACACATTTTATGCCAGTTTATTTAGGCAGTCTATTTTTTTTTGTGGTTGACTACAGTTAGATGCTCAGCCTGAAGGTGAGGACTGGTGGAACAAGAACGTCATGATCAGCACTCGGGAGCCCTAGTGTCCTGTCAGTTGTTTGGGATGGGTGCTGAAGGACAGTATTTGGGACAGACCTATTTTGCTGTTGTTCAGATGTTCCAAACACCTTTTAATTATTTCCATTTGTAATTCCCATTCCAGTGGCATCTGGCCAGTCCAGAGAAAAAAATAAAGATGGAGTAAGGGAGAAAATCAGAGGAAATGTCCATCCAAGTGAATTCCAACAGGGCCAAGCCTCAACATCCTTCTCAGACTCTCACTGTGGAAGTTGAACTCTGCTTGTTGGAAATTTCCTGTATTCAGGTTGCTGCTGCCGTCCCTAAACTGCTTTGCAGTGTGAAYTGAAAGCAGTTTCCTTGTTCACCCTGCCCTACGCTGATGATCAAGTGGCCCTTGCTGCATATACTTTGCAAATGTATTTGGAAGGAAAACACACATTTCATCTCAGTGATTGTATATAGCAGATAGCAGATTTTCACCCTCCTTCAAATCATGCTGGCAATTTGGAAGACAAACTTAGGAAAAAAATGATCATCTATGACTGACTGTGCCGAAGAAATCTCCTGTGGTCATTGCAAACCTTTTCACCTGTGTATAAACCTACTAGCAACATAAATACTTTATCTATGGCTCCAGTTGATATATTACTTCAAACTGAAGTAGACTAAGCCATTGCTTTTTGCAAGTACTTCATCATAAAATGAAGAATTCAGAGTACACATAAAAGGACAGAGATAACTCAAATGTACATTGTTGCTCTTGTTTTGATTCCTACATATTAGCAGAGTAAAGGGGAAACATATAGATATATATATATATTTGAAATTTTTGAAGAAAATAGGGTACGAAGTTCTCGTATAGAAACTTTCTACAAACAATCTGGTTTGTATTTTCAATATTCTTTGGGGTATGATCCTGGTTTTTTAGAAGTTAGGGAAGTATTCAGAAATACTTTGCATTTTTTTCCTTGCCTTAAATAGATCAATTAGTGTAAAGAGATTTCCAGTTGGTTTTGACTGTGGCAGCTTCAGGCAGTGAGGCTCATATATCACAAGCTTAAAAGAAGTTTTCTCTGCTGTTTATAACATTTTCCCATAGTAAAGCAAATATTTAGAAATAACACCAATTAAGGGACAGATTTTTGGTTTACTAGAACCGATCAACAGCCCATATTGCCAGCTATCTATCTTTAAGTTTCCAGCACTGACTGCCTCAAGGAAAGGCAAGAACATACTCCTACTGCCTTTCACTTTGCAACACTGTACCGCTGAGCTGACGGTCTTCCTCACTACATGCAATGATTACTTTGGTCGCTAAACTAAGAAGAATCTGAGTCGACTTAGCTACTGATATGTGGCGTATTTGAAATGTGTATGTTAGGAAGATAAATTGCCCTTCTTAATGTATGTTATCTGTAGAAGATGCTGTAAAATGAAAAAATATATATATATATTAATCTCAAGCTTGCTTTAATTTCAAAGGGATCAGGCAGGACCTAATTTTTATTCTTGAATATTGTTAGTTTTCCAGTGTTAAATCATTGAAATTACTGAGTTTATTTCAATCCTCCAAAAAGTTATTTGGACTGGTAATATACGGAAAACCTTTTCTCTGATGATAACATCAGGGGGTGAAAGGCACTAAATTTTTCATACAAGACATAAAGTGTTGCCAGTGTCAATAATTCTTTTTAACCATCCCACTCCCTACCAAAAACATAGACCAGCTGTTGCTATCTGCGCAATGATTACTACAGAAAAGGTCTTAAGCAGAAACACTCTATAAGGAGTAATAAGAAATTTCAGGATACCTGTAGAACTGTTTAGTTCTGAATTTAGGAAATTTAAAAATTCATATGATGTTTTGAAGCCCTTTTTTATATAGAGGGAAGAAATTGTTGGGATGAAGTTTGCACTGGCCACCCAAGCCAGTGAAACACCCACAAGGATGGAATGAGCCACTTTGGTTACGAATTCTCTAACAGAGACCATCTGCTGATCTGTGTGAATTTTATAACTATGGTTAACTTTCATCCTCCAGCATCAGTTCAGGAATTCTGAAACATTTTTGGTTCTTCTTTTGTACCACACACCCAGGCAGCCTCCGCTATCCACTGACCAGCAAGGYAGAAGGACACAACGGTTGCAGTCAGCCACTAACACGTAAGGAGAGGGCATTCAAATGCCTTTGCTAAGATTTCATAAGAGCTAAGAGTTTCCTTCACTTTGGCACATAGGAAGTCCTCAACAGGGAGGTATCCCTTACGCTGGACAGCTGGCCTGCCCTCGCACAGCAACCCTKGTGAATGTGCTTCACAGTTGCAAAATCCTCTATCTGCATTGCAGAAGAAACTGAATGTGACTCAGATTCAACTTCTCCAGTTCAACTCTGCCTAATTTAGTCCACAAAGTTCCCAGAAAAGGTTCAACCCATAGCCTGCAAGATAGATGCAGAGTTGCATCTGTCTTCCCCTCTTGTGCCTTGGGAAGCAGCGTTTCATTAAATCCATTGCTGGAGATGAACTTTGAGGAGAAGGTGACTGAGGAGTTAATATCTCAATAACATCAGTGTTATCTAGAATCCTCTGACTTCCTGGCCCTGTTTCAGTTTGGCTTCYAGCCTAATTAGGGCACACAGAGACTGTGCTAACAGATTATCTTTTTCTGATGATGGACAAAGGTCTGACATCCATAATGCTGTTTCCAAATCCATCATCATCCTTTGCCTACAGAGACAGCTAGCGATGTGCTTCAGCCTTTGCCTACAGAGACAGCTAATGATGTGTCTGTCTTCCTTTCTTCGTCACCAGACATGGCTTTCTCCCTACCCTCTCTGTGCCTGGCACTGATGTGGATGTGAGTCTGGATCAAATTCCAGAATTATTAGGACTAAAATTATTAGGAAAATAATGATGGTAAATAAGGAACAAAGTCAGCACTSAAATGTGGGTAGCCACATTTTTCCCTTACTCACTTCAGCAGCAATTGCACTACATGCGCTCAACTTTCAGGAACACTTTGTGGCAAGAYATGTTTTCTGCCTTCTTCCAAATACTTTTTGTTATCTCTCTGATCCACAAATGTCCACAGTAATCTAAGCCTTTATAAAATTCATTAGGATTTTTGTAATATGCCTTCTACGGGCAACCTTTCCAGACTATTCAGACCTTTAAAAACCAGTGTAGCATGCAGCTGGCTGCTCATTTGCACGTGTCAGACAGATGGAGCACATTACAGGAACTCCCTGAGGACTGCACTGGCTTCTTATTTAATACCAYGTGCAAGTCAAGGTACTGATTCCCATTCTGATAAGGAACTGCCTTATGCTAGGTTAAGTTGGACACTTTTACTGATGGTTGCTAGACTGTCTTTGGTGAAGGGCTCTTCCTTACTTCTAAGATTTGCTGTTTTTTCAGGAGAAGTTGGACAAGTGCTTTGGGACAGAGTCTCGGGCTTAGCTATTTATTCTACATGTAACTGTGGAGAGTTACTATAGGGAATATGTGAAGCTCACTGGGGCTGAGACTTGTCAAAGCGTTTCAAAGACTTTCTGCAGAAGGAATACATTAAATCTCTGAATGAATCCAAGAAAATCAAGGACACTGATGCTTCACAGTGTTTCCAGAAGCTATCCTCTTGATATTAAACTAGGAAAAAAACATAGTATGCTAAAGAAGCATTGTGTTGCCAAATATGTTCACTACCCAAAGAAAWTCACAGAGAATTACTGTCAGAAGAAATTCCACCGTTAATAACAGACCATCTCCCTCATACAATTTGCAGTGTCATGAATGAATAGCACGGTAATCCAATGAAATCCTCATGCTTAATGAAATAATGAAATGTCATGTGACAGATGGAAAAGCTCTTCTAAATCTYATTAACCTGCTTCCTCCTTTTTTTCTAATATTGGTGAAAATCAGGAGTGACTCTATGGAAGAYGGTGCATTTCCAGCAGTGCAAAAAATCTAATTTAACATCTATACTGAGGAAGAGAAGACAATAGAGAAACACCATAGAAATAAGAATGGAAATACCAAAGAAAGAATAGGTGTTTGCCTGTGATTTCTGTACCCACACATCTCAGAGATTAGGTACTGATTCCTGATGAAGAAATTAAGTTGGCCCGTTTGCCCTCRCTCCTGCATGCAGCAGTGTGGAGCCCCCAGGTACACCACAGCTCCTGCTTTTGAAGCCTCATCTTCCTCAGTTCTGATTCAAATGATCAAACACAACCAGAAATGCTCCCACTTAGGAGGGGGAGATACAAGCCCTACAATTTGCTATTTTTAACCAAGCACTGAAACCTCAAGGGGATCAGAAGTGTAGGCATGGAAGAAAAATGTCCTTCAAGTGCAACAAACTTCAAGGAGATTTTTCCTGAAGATACAGCTTCCTTTATTTCCAAATCTCTTTTAATGAAGCGCTGACCTCTTTGAAGTACAAAACCCGAGCTGCCAGTGCTGCTGGTCGATTTTGAACGAGCAAGCCCTTGCAAACTCGTTACGGGAAATTCCARGGTCAGGGAAATTCCTTTACCCACCGGGCACTTAGTTAATTGGAGTTTACTGGATGGGATTTCCTCGGATGCCTCGCATCCACAGGAGGGGAACCCAAGGGSTGTGAAGCCCAGGCGGACGAAAGCCAAGGAGGAGGACTGGCGGCTGGGTAAGGGCGATCTGTGAGGCTGTTTATACCCTCTGGGAGGAGGCAGCAGGGCGCTGTGAGCCCACAGGACATGTTGCCCTGGGCAGGGAGACCCAGAGGCCACCCGCGGCCGGGCACCAAAGGCCGCTGCCAACCGCCCCCCAGCGCCGCGCGTGCCCCCTCAGCGCTTCGCGCCTCAGCGCCACCCGCGCGCG
>NW_028187089.1:1026303-1084433 GCF_003343005.1 Rhea americana
AAAAAAAGGAAGGAGAGACGTCACCGGCAGAGGCGAGGGGGGACTCGGCTCGCTCCCGCTCCTTCCCTGCCGTTGGAAGCCGACGCTTTCCTCTTGCTGCTGTTGCTCTGGGATGGGGCGTCCCAGCATCGCGCGGCAGCCTCAGGTGGCAACAGGCCCCCAAAGGCCCGGCCCTGCCGTCCCCCAACCGGAGGAGGGAGCCCGGGCGCCGGTGTCCCCTCGCCCCGGCCAGGGGCTCTGGGGGAAGGGGGCCATGGGGGGGAGGCTGCCCGAGGAGGGGGCTCCCTTGCTGGGCCACTGTCCTCGCCCCTTTCCCCTGCATTGAGAGCACAGTTTGGGTCCTCATGCTGCCTGGTGTGCCACCTCTGTCATCCTCTGGCCCAGCCGGAAAGCAGGGGGACACCAGGCGAGGGGGAAGCCATGGCCAGCGCAGTGTGTGCCGGTGGCGTGGGGCACAGCCAGCCTCTCCAGTGGCAGGTTTTGCTCCTGAGGGTGCCCCCATCTTGAAAGCCCGCTGCCAGCCCGGCTCCCTCCCTGGCCGTGGTGGYCGGCTGCTCAGCCCTTGCTCCCGGAGCCCGGGGAAAGCGGCTCGTTCGATCGGGATAGTTTGGGGCAGCCCAAATGCATGCTGTTATTATTTACATAGCTCAGCTGCCTCCCTAATCTCTTGAGGGTTTTTGTGGCAGCTGCTCCTGTGTCGCCCAAGCGTTATCTCTGGGCAACTGGGTGTCGACAGAGCCACCCACGCGCGGTGCTCCCAGCCTCTCCTCACGCCCAGGCCCTTCCCGGGCCCCACAGCCCCCAGGCAGGGGCGAGCGCTCCTCTGATGCTGCGAGGCAGCGTGGTTTTGGCCGGGTGCACATGATGCTTCCCCCTCCGCGTCTGTCCCGGGGGACCCCAGGCTTTTCCTGGCTCGGGGCTGGTGCTTCGGCCACAGGTGCCTCCCAGGACGGTGCAGACCACCATGGTCATCCCACYGCTGCAAGGGTCGGGAAGCACGTTCAGGCAGTGCTGGCCCTCCTGGGGGGTTTCACCGGCCACGCAAGGGGCTGCTTTCCGTGGGATGGATATTCTGTGCTCTCCCTATTGCAATACATTTACTAGTTTTRTAGCTTTTTACATGTGCAAGTGGCAGCTTTCCATACACACTGGCCTTCCTGATAGTGCCACGATGCAGACACCGGGGTTAAATGACCTGTTACGGCCAGACAGTAAAGCATGGCCAACCCCCATGGCTGAATGTCAGGGTTTTTGTTTTTTTAATTCTAGCTCAGTTTGTCTTCAAAAGAAGAAGAGAAAGATAGCATGTGCATTAGACCTTAAACTGAACTGTGATCAGGGCAGTGCACAGTTTCCCATGCCTCTTTTGAGTGTACTTCTTAATGTGTGTAGCAAGTACATGCACTACATCAAAATGCACTAGAGCAAAAGAAAACATAGGTGCTGTTCTGTGAGTTACAAACTGGTATGTCAGCCTGCAAGGAACATGGGCACATCAGAGGATTAGAGCTGGTATCTGGTGTAGAAATATCCCAAATAGAAACAACAAACTGGATGCAAAATAGGCTGAAATAATTCTTGCTCGTATGAACTGCAAGGCACCATTTCTCAGGCACTAATTAAATCAGGAGCACTGTTCTCAGTGGCACAAGGTGTCACCAGCTAACACTAATTTTCGTATGAATGCCCAGATCATTCCAAAGATAACAAATGCATGTTGTGTTACTAAAATTATTTTTTAGAACATACAACTCCCCCCAGAGCAGTATTGCGATAATGGACTTCTAAATAGTTATGGATAATCGTAAAGTCCAATCATATAGGAAGCTTAACTGAAAAATGAAAATTCTAAGTCATCTATAGAATTATAGTGTCTGTTTTGTTTATGAGGATGATATATTCAAAAATTTGTTTGAGGTTATTGACTGACTGCTGCTAAATTGTGCATAGTTTATCTGATGCCCCAAACATGTCTTTTAATTGTTGATCAACCTAACAGACTTCTTAACCGAGCTCAGTGCTACTAGTGTGTAGTTTTGCAAGGAATTCAATGTCAGAAGCTGGCCAAATAATCCTGGGAACTAATTTTATTTCTTTATTTTATTGCCCCAAACATGCAAAATCAAAAATAAGGTTGTAAGAATGGCACATTTTGTTCCTGAGCACAGTAATATACCTGCAACAACTTGTTGAAGTTTTTTCCAACACTTCATTGTTACTTTATTCATTTATCGCCCTAGTGACACAATTGCCAGGTGCCTTTGCAGAGCTAGTGGCATTTCATTTGGGAGTGAAATGGCCTTTTCTAGCCCTTCTTCAGTTCCCATGGGTATTGCGAGCCTATGGCTGCTAATGGATTGGGAGGGCAAGTAAAAACTACAAGAATTTTGCCAGGATACAATGGCTATGACCTCTTCTGTTAAATAAAGTGTCCTGTGTTTTGCTGGGCCAAGGTGTTTGCAGGAGTGTAATCTGCAAGACCTGAACTAAATGGAGGCTTTGACTACACAACTTGGCCAGCTCCTGAAGTATCTTCCCATCCTTTGATGGCACAGACCTGACATGGAGCTCTAAATGCAATACTCCTTTCCTTTGCCAGCATAGCAATGGACGGCGCCTGAGCAGGAGAACCCTTTACTGCATCTTGCTCCTCTATTGGTGCCCATCCGGAGTAAGTGTGAAYGTAGGATACCCAGAAGAGGGCATGGCTGTAGATCAGAGCTGGGCCTGCATTTGCCCAGCATCGTCTGTTACATGCTGTAGTTAGCTTTAGCTGAAGGTAAAATCTACCTAAACTAAGTGTAGCCATCCACATTTTAGATGTCTAATCTGGGCTAGTTACATAGGCTCCCTATGAGCCTATGCAGAGATGGGTGTTGCTAGAGGGCAACTCATCCCATCCATGCAACATGTCTGTTTTATAAACCTTCCTTGACAGGAGATTGTTTGTCTGAATTAGCCCATGAGCCTGTGTTTTAGATGGCTAATTCTGCCCTGTGTCTTCAGCTAGAGGCACTTCGACTCGAAGACAGCCTTTACTATAAGCTTAAGCAAGATGGTCCTGACCAGAGGCAAATGCTATGAAACAGAGGTACTCTCCAAAGCAGCTCTAACCCTATGTTGTCTGCGAGAGCTGAGATTCACAGCTATATGCTAGGTTAGTGAATACTAACCTGGGCTTCCAGAACGGGGCTTTCTTACATACTCACAAGAGAGAAGCAAGTAGAATATGCCAACGAATTCGAAGACCCCTTTCTCTGTCCATGATCTGTGGCAGGTGAGGTGAAGGACAGTGACCTCTGCTAAGAACTATGAGTTGGCAGGCCCATGAATTTCCATCTCACACTGCGCCTTGTTGTCTTCTCCATCATTTTTTCCGAGAATGCCTAGAGCTCTTTGTGGTTGGGGGCTTTCTGTGTCTCATATTCTGTAAATCCAAGCCCTCAAAGAGAGATGATGGCAAACAGGCATGACATTACTAATGTGCCTTGCACCTTACCCCATTGTTGTGAGATAAAACAATACATTTTCCATGAATTTAGACATTATTTATTTGATGGGAACATAGTGCGGTTTGAAGGCATGTGCTAGCCTCCAAGACAATCAAGGAGCTGGCTGCGTATGTGTCCCTAACCCAACAAACGGAAATACAGCCATCATTTCTTAGGATGAAGTTGCCAGTCCCACCTGATGCCCCCACAGAGATGAGGAGTACTGCTGCAGATAACTGCTTTCTATCACAGGAGAGCTGCCTTAACCCCCGTGGAGAGCTGCAAGACCATTGGTARGTGTGCTTCTCTCCACAACCTTGTCAAGCTGTCTTCTATTCATGCGAATCCTGTAGTCCCTTGGGGATATCAAGACAAGTTAACATTGGTAGTCTGAGAGCAAATTGGGTGGGGAACTTTTTGATGAAAATGTTTTTCACTGGAAAATGGCATGCTATCAAAACAGAAAGCTTCWGTGGGAAGGCTTGGTTTTGAACAAATTCTACTAAGGATGGAAATTCTGGGGAAAGAAAGCACTGTTCTAGCCTTTGCCAGCAGCTTGCCGATCTCCTGTATGTGCATGATCCAGTTTAAAGACCCTAGTCTGTGCTCTGATCTCCTGAGACTTGCAGGAACCCTCCGATCACGAAGTCCATTGACTGCCCTGTCACCGCTGATTCAGTTTCTTGCAGACACACTTGCTTGCTCATCCATTTGTTTTGACAGAATGAAAAAAAGCCCTTAAAAACCCCCCATTTGGCTTAAACACTGAATGGGAACAAAATGTTTCTTTAACCAGGAAAAACATTTCCTACACTGCTTTATTCAAACACGTAGTAGTACATAGGCAATTAGAAAATTAATAGGAAGAGGTCTGGGGCTAGCTTAGCCATGGGCATGTTTCTGATGACTTGATGCTTCTCTGTGGGATGGCAGCTTCAGAGGGGCTGGTCAGGAAGCACATACATTAGCAGAGTCTCAGGGCACCTTTTTCCTTTATACATTAGGGGAAAATATGGCAGAAAATGGTTTAATGAATCACCCAAAGCCACAAAGCAAGGCTGAAAGAGGAGGACTGTCACTCTTAACAGCAACAAGGAAGCGAAAGTATGAAGTAACGTACTGCAAGTGATTGTATTTTTATTTAAAAAGTGTTATGTCACACTGGAAGAAAAATCCTCATTCCTATTACCACCTATTACCCACACCTTCCTCGCATCCAGTCAGGCTCTTCCCTTGAGGTCCCATTGAGGCTTGCCACTGCCCGCATCCGTTGCAATGCAAGCCCTGGTCACAGCCCACCCCAGTGCTCTTCCCTCAGACAATTTTCCTTGTGTTTGCAGTGCTGGAAAAGTACGGAGCCCTGACTGAGAACACCTCTTAAACATATGTTCCTCAAATACCAGAGGAAAGTAGAGCATTTCATCCTTTCACTGGAAACACGGGAGATTAAAGGATAAAGATTACTCACCTCCCATTTTACATGACTTTGAACTGGAGTTTGTTTTTTTTTAAGCTCTAACAGGGGGGGAATGTGTGATGTTCCATCTCTTTGTATTTTCGCTCTGAGGTTGTTTTTGAGCATCTCCTTGTAGCTGTTTGACTCTAATCCTTTATAACCGAAGCCACCTAGGGAGATCCTTACAGCTTATAAATATAATCTAGGCCTTGGGCCCATATGGCTCTTAGGAAGAATTAACTTGGAGCACTAAAGAGACTTCTGAGCCAAGAGCACAAAATGAGAGAAATGTGAGGGAAAATAAATAGCCATCAACAAAAACAGACAGGCACAGGGTTTGATCACGATTTTGTTCTGCTGAAGTCTGTGGCAGAAAGTCAAAATATATCCACCTAACGAGGAAGAACTTCATGAGCCAGGTTTCACCCATACATAGCTTTTGAGGTAAGAAAAATATTCCATTCCTTTGAGGTACCTTCATCCAAATCTTCTCACTGCAATGACCTTCCTCAGTCAGAGGCCAGACTTCATGTGAAAGGTTCCCTTAGCCAGAATGTGAACTTCAAAGTGTGAGAAAAATGGGTTTCATCCAGCTGTAGGCCTCAGAGTGAGCGACCAAGAATGCTTGTTTTATTTATTTTTCTTTAGATTCTAATTCCCTCTTACTCTTTCTCCCTCTTTGGGGATAAAACGGAATTTTCTCGCCACTAGGGCTGAGAATGAGAAGCACGGTTCACTTCTGTGAGACTCTGCAGAAGTTGCCTTTTATAGCAAAGGTTTCTGCTCACATCTCTGAAGCACATTCACCTGTGAGACCTGGCTGATTCAATAACTGGAGTGGAGGGAGAAAACTCTGCAAAAGCTCTGTCTAGCTCMCAGATGAGTAGAGCAGAACCTGCAGCAGCATGAGATGTTCCCTTCAGCTCTGATCTGCAAGGCCAGGATGGTTCCGGATGTCCCACGTGTCGTCCAGCAAAGCTGATCTATCCTGCACTAATGCAGTGCTTGGGCCTCGGCTGCAGAGTGTGTGATAATCTTGCAGTGATGTGAGAGCCACTTAATCATGACACTATTTCTTTCTTCGCATTGCATATGCTAGAAGAATAAGCTCAGCACTGCTTTCGTAGGACTGCCGTCTTTCTGTTAGATTTCACAAGTAAATGCTTCTTGTCTCCATAGGACGAGCACTGAGATTATCGCTGGTTACACTAGCTCCAAAGTAAACCAAAGCTACATGACTCAGTGCAGCCAAGCCTGTGGGGCAAAAATAGCAGGCTGGTGTACTGAGATGGCGGAGAGAATCAAAGAGACACTGTCTACCAAAATTAAAATGTCTGCAAATCAACTTTCAGCCTGTGCAGAGCCAAAAGAAATGTTTCTTCCATAGACTTGTTTATTTTTGAAATCTGAAAGGAAGCAGTTGCTGAAGACAAGTGGACATTGTGCTGCGGGTTTTAGAAATCCAGCGTGGTGGCACAAAGACACTGATAGCGAGACTGCCATCACTGATCTTCATTGTGCAGGCACAAAGGGACTGCATACAGGCTTGAGCTAAAGCCAAGCGCAGTGAATGGGAGGATTCCCACTGCCTTTAATGAGTTTTGGCACTGACTCTAGATGAAGAAACATAACTAGTAATGAGTAAACTAGATTATAAAAAAATCCTTTCACCTTTAATAGAACACAGTGGTATTAGTAAAACGACAAAGGGACTCTGTTTATCATGCAAATTTTTTAAAAAGGTGGCAGAGTCCCACATGGTGAATAAAAAAAACCTAAGCATCATGCCTTGTCCTAGGTCAGCGACAGCAGCTGGGCTGAATCTCAGATCTGAGATTCCCATCCTGACTCCTTCCACAGAAGGGAGCCGGCAGGTGAGCAAATCCAGCACCCTCTCGACAAGGCCCATCTCTGTGTGGAAAGTACACCCTGAAGAGGACAGAGTGCCACCATGAAAGGCTGTGGTTATAAGTGCAAAGTGCTTCAAGAAAATAAGCACCTACCTGAGCGCAATTGTGTGTGCCTCTTATGATAGGACAGCCAGGTGCACTGTGCAAACAAGATTTGTTGGCACAGTTAATTGTAAAATTAATGAATGAGAAGCAGAGAGAGATTATGAGAAGGCGGTAGGACAGTTTCATCTGTCTGTTTGGATCCTACTAGCCCCGGGTCGGGGAAGGGGTGTTGAAGGAAGACAGAAGAAATAATATTTCATATTTATTCCTAGTCTATGGTTCGAATAGAGTCCAACCTTAGGAAACCATGATGGCTTTTACAGACGGACAGACTTGGATGTAAGAGTCTTTCTCTGCAAGGTCACCGAGTGAGTCAGCGGCGAGTCCAGGAATAGAGCTGAGGACCAGCATGTCTGAGTGGGCTTCGCGCAGCCGGAGACAACAGGCTCCCCTTTGTCTCCCGGGAGTCACTGCCCCAGCAGTGGAGTCCTGCTCAGGCCCATCTTCCAGCACAGGCTGGGCCATGAATTTCAGAGATAACATATACACTTCTTGGATGCTCTTTCCTGTAAAAAAAAAAAAAAAAAAAAAAAAAAAAAAAAGTTAGTGAGATCTTGCCATTCTCAGGGACTACATTCAGCTATTTTGCCTGTAAAAGAAGTCAGATACATTCTTTCTGTTTGCTACTCTTCCATCTCCAAATTTCTCCGTCAGCAGTCTCATAAACTCAGTGGGATATCAAGCATTAGATGTGAAGAATGATGCAGCGATTAGGGCATTAACCTCCACTTTCATAGCATGAGCCAAGCTACTCCTCTGCCAGAGTCAACCTGTGTATTTCTGGAAAAGTCACTTGATCTCTCTGCACTTCCAGCCCTTGTGTGTAAAGTGAGGTTAAGAGTATATCCCTGAGACACAAGGGTCTTACAGAAGCTGTGTTGCAGGCTCTGTGGTAAAATTGGATATTGAATATTGTAGTTACCCTGACTATGGAGCCTTAGCCTGGCAGAAGACATTAAACAGATCTACTAACAAGGTGGGTGAATACTTACTTCCCTTTGGCTAAATGAAAGAAAGGTCTTGTAACAGGTGCCCATCCTAACGTGGCATTGAGATGAGAGTGGCTACTCCCAGCATGCTGAATTGAACCCAATGAGTTACATGAGCCTGTACTCAATGGCATAATGTTCAGTGACAGATAAAGCTCACAAAAAATCATCCATCTCTGAAAGATAATGCTAATACTCCTTAATTTTGATTTTTTAATTTTGTGTTTTCTAGGCCAGGCACAGCATATTTTCTAACATTAAAGGAACAAGTCAGTTGTTTTTTAAAAACCTAAACATCCCTAGCAATGCCGCGGGGCTCTTTTGTACACAGGTTCTTTGTCTTCTGGAGGACAAAGACATCAAGAAGAATGAAAAATACTGCAAAGATTTTGCACAGTAAAAGACAAAGATGGGAATAGCAAGGGTCGCTGTTGACTGCTTTCAGTGGGAAAAACAGGATTTAAAAATGAGAGTTGGGAAGGTCTGAAAGTCTGAGCTGTGCATTTCTTGTCTCTGTTTTCATCTCTTCTTATCATGTCTTTATGCAAGTATTTGTCTTAGTTTCTTGGCTGGCAAGTTTGACAGTTAGAATTGAGATCTCTGGTCAAGCAACCTCTCTTTTGTAAGGTAGTCCTTTCTTCAGATGAGGGCTAAGCTCACAGATATTTTTTAAAAAAATAAAACATGAAATTGCTGCTAAGTCTTTATTCTTTTAGCAGTAAACTCATTGAGCTAAATGGCTCTTTGCTCCATTTATCCACACAGTGCAGAGCCCACACAGGTTGCAATAGAGAAATCATGATCTCCAGCTAACCAAATGCTAATTCTAAAGCTACTTGTTTCTCGTTACTCATGGCTTCATGGCAACGGTTGCTAGATCACAGAAAAACTCTCTCCTCTTCTTCTCCAGAGTCCAAGGACATCAGATTCATTGCCTTGCTCATCTATTACTGAGGAGAGGGGATGGCTTAAACTTGGGGAGAGCGGATCCTGGGGGAAGGAATTGCACTTCTCACTGTCCACACAGTGTGTCACCCTTACTCCATGCCGTTGTGCAGTAATATAACATTCCTATGGGATCATAAATGCCTTTTAAAGGAGCAATCTTCATTGACTTACTTGTAGTTCATAAGYTGACACTGCAAAGGTGGGACAAGGATTTTAAAGGTGGACAGGGATTTTTATGGTGACCCTCAAAAGGAGGAAACCAGTGACTTCTTTTGAAAGAAGAGCCAGCTTTGGGAAATGAGCCTTTGAGGTATCCTGCCAGAACCACAGCTTGGCGGGGGGGTTGTCCAGCCAAAAGCTGCCACTCCCTTCCTATCATTATCCCAAAGCACTAAGGAAGGCACTTGTCCTTTCAGTTTTTCCAGCAGTATTCCTGACTGAGCCTCCTATTTCTGCCTGCCAAATGCTTCACCCTGGAGCCAGTGGGCATGGAGACCACCACGGACAGCAAAGTGTCTTTAGAAAGGTTTGTTGGTGTTTTCGCATCAGCCAAAGGCAAAAAGACTCTTTTTAGATCTCATTTCTCCCTCAGTTCTCCATGGGCCCAGCACAGCTTTGCAGATCTTCCCCTCAGCTCTCTTAAATTGCATTCAGCCATGTTATTTTACCTTCCTTCGTCCACTTTTGCATGCTATATTCCTGCATGTTGTCCCAGCTCTTCTTGAATCGTGCTGGCCTCCTGCAGCCGCCTTCTTTTCCAGTTTCAATGCCATCCTGTGCATACCCCTGCCAGCTCCTCCTTGACCTTCTTCTCACAGTGTTCCCCCCCATCAGCCTCTCCCCTGTTGTTTAGGTAGTGCTGTGCTTTCACCTTCCTCRCTGGGTCATGCAGTTGTGCCAGCTCATCTACTCCTAGCTACTGACCTGTCCCTGGCTATGCACCCTGCCCCTATTGCTCTCCACCCCTTGGGTTTCATCAAAGCAATCTAAAGTAATTGTGTTATTCTGTGGCAAAATGTTTGACACCTACCGCAAAACCACACTCCAGGGAGCAGCAGTTTTGACCCAGGGGCAAAGTGTAAGGAAAGTACTTCTTCGGATAATAGTGTCACACTTGCTTTCCTTGATTAAGCAGTTCACGTGAAAAGAGGCAAGGTCCAGCACTTGGAAATGATAACATGCCTCCTGTCTAAGGAGAGCTGTGATCATTTTGGAGATGTACTCACAGGGACAGGATTCAGCACATCTTTCTATTCCCCAACTACATCAGCTCTGTTACTCTGCTTTAGAGGTTTTTTGCTATTCTATTACAGGTAGTCTCAGAGAAGCTGCCACTTTCAATGGGACTGTTTCAGCAGTAASGAACTATTCAAAATGCATAAAGGTATCAGAATCTAGCAGAAGGAAGCTGATATGGAGCTGTAACAAAGAGCATTTCAGAGGGTGCTTTCTGCCAATTTTATGCACTTTATTAAAATTTGATAGACTTGAAACCACCAAGGTCCTGTTAGAATCTAATGAYGTTTTATAGAAATTGTTTAAAAATATATAAGTTGCATCTTCTGTTAGTGTAGGCAAAATCAGTAGAGCTATGCTGGTATACACCAGCTGTCTTCCTATCCCATATAATTGAATAACAAATGAGATACTTGTGCTAGACTTTTGCAGCATGATCCCAGAATTCTAGACTAAATTTATTAGCTTATGATAAAGTCTATAGGATTCTTCTAGTAGAGTTTTTCTTTTATTCCCATGAACATAAAAATGGTGCTACAGTTTGATGGCTGAATAACAACATTCTTCAAATCCCTTCTTCTAACCCAAGAAACCTGAAGTTCTAATGTCCCTTTGACAAGTAATGTCATGATGTTCGTATAGCTCTGATATTAGTTTGATTCTGTGTGATTTGACTGCTGTTTGTCTTTTTCACTGAATCATGAAGGCAATGCCCCTGAAAGGCAAGGAAAATGTTTCAGGATCAGCTGCTAATATTTGCTTTTTGTTATCCTGTTTGTCAATAGCTTATTGTAAATATTGCCCTGGACAAYGATAGAGATTTTGCGGATTTTGGAATAGGAAAGAAACAAGTTATGGTTGTAAAGAGTTATTTACTGTTTCAACTATATAGTAATGTTTGATGTCACTCATCCCTCCCTCCACAAAAAGCATGACAGGCAAAGGTCTAGCAAAGAGAGAAAACTTGGATCTCATTTAATAGTGGAACAGTCCAGTGAACACTTCCTTTTCCCAGGTGAATATCTTGGCTTCCTCATTTCCATGGGTTGCATCTTGCTGGCAACTACAGTAGTTGCTTACATGTAAAGTCATGTTATTAAATTACAGTTCTAGTTTCTTTTAATGCAATTTAGCAGCTGGAAGGCAGGAGGAGAGCCAAGAGCACGGGAGCAGCCAGCTGTCTGCATACCTCCAGCAACTGTTCTGCACATTGGAGCAGGAGGCTGCTGCAGTGGCTCCAAAGACTGTGCAGCTTGAGTGAAAAGGCAGCAGATCTTTTTGTTGGCCACAGACATTCCTCCTGCTTTTGCACAGCAGAGAGAAGAGTGGCAGGTTTAAAACTCACTGGCTGCTTGTTTCACCTCTGGCAATGCCCACCTAGGGATGCTCATTAGAAATAAGATTCATTTGGGAGCAGAACAAAGGAATAGGTGAAATAGGAGTGACTTCCTGTGATTTTCCTCATCTAGCACATAAACTTGCAAGAGCGTAAGACCATCAATAGTATATCATATCAAAGATCCATCTAAGTGATTATCCTGTTTCTGACAGTAGCTAAAATTGGAGACATTTAAGAATTCAGCAAGGCACAATCCTTTTCAGGATAATTTTCCCAGCCTCCAACCACTGGGCGCACACTGAAGGAAAAGTGGATCCCCTCTCCTCTTAATAACATGTATACTTTTAATATCCACAGCAACAAATTCCATATCATGACTGCAAGTTTTATGAACAACCGTCTCCTTTGGTTTCTTTTCAACATGCTAGCTGCTAGTCTAATTTGATGCTCTCCCTCAGTTTTCTATTTTTCAGCCTGGAAACTTCCAATTTGTTTAACCAATGCTGGCATGGAAGCTGTTGCACAATTTTAATCCTCTTATCATATTTTTAAAAGCTTTTCTAGTGGACATCTGTCTCTAACTTGATGCTAATAAAAGAAGCAGTAACTTCTTTTGCACCTACTGAGCAAAAAGTCCTGAAGAGTGAGGAAGTAGGCTAAGTCTGAAGAAACAGGAGTTAGTTGGTATGGGGAACGTTTTTGCCCCTATGAACCCATAATATCTTCTAGGAGACTTGTAGAGAGTTTCCTGGCCCATCTCCTAAGAAAGAAGAGGAAAAGCAAAGCAAAAATCCCTCTTGAAACTATTAGTGAAACATAGAGAGCCAGTGGAAAGACTGAAGCAGTTGTTTTCCATTAAATGTTAGCTTCTGAGAAAAAATTCCCAAGTGTCTGAATGTTTATTTCTGCATCTATTTTGGGTTTCTTTTTTACCCATACTCATACTTTGTGCTGTGTTCTTGCCTGAATGCTGTAAGAAACCACCTATGCATGGCACCTCAAAATGAAGACCATAAAAAACTCTTTGGAAACAGTCTCCCCTAGACAAAGCCATGAAACATTTCATTATTTCTTCCCTTCTTACAATTGACCTACCTGACTTTTTGAATGCTGGCAGTGATTTTTGAATCCCTCCATGCTCAGCAGCTCAACCTGACATGCCATGGAGGGCAATTTTTCATAATGTTGTTTAGCTCTCTCTCATGCCTTTAAAAAGACTCAAAATGGACATGTAGAATCCCACAGATAGATCCTGGCCAAAGACTGGGATGAACCTACAATCTGGATAAAAAAATCATGATGGACATCTTACTGCACTCAACTATGCATTTGCTCTGATTTATCCTGGGCATACTACTGCTGCCAAGGATTATTTTGCCTTTTATTCTTGCATGATATGATAGAGAAAAGCAATGCTCTGGACTACTTGATCTTTGTCTTTTTGGATGAGAGCTGCCAGTGGTCAATCTCCATGTGTTCTCAAAGATGGGATCTCTCTGAGGTGACAGTGGCCCTGAGATCCCTTATATGGAAAACTCCAGAAAAAATGGGAAGTTCACTTATTTTTCTTCATGTAAAAATGATTTTTCTGACCCTGCTGAGTCTAGTTCTGTGTGTATTTATATCATGTATTATCATTTGCATGGATTGTCTTGGTATAAGTTTGAGTGGCTGGTGGTTTTGTAATTTGTGCAGTCCCTTGGTCTCTCTGCCTTTGCTGTCCTCTACTGTAGTTGTGGCAGTTTCCTTTTTCATTACCACTTCTTCCTGCGGGAGCAGTAATTTATGGCCAGAGGTTAACCTCATTTGCTGAAGCATCTGACTCTTGTGCCAATAGATCTATAAAAATGGAGAATGGAGTTGGAGAGATGGGAAATAAATAAAATAGATATTCTTCAAATGATGTACACACCTATTCCTGTTGAGGCACAGAAATAAAGGCATTTCTATAATGGCTTAGATCAATATCAAACCCAGTGTTGTGCCTTTGCCATCTGCCTGTAATGTGCTTTGCTCTCTGAGCCAGTTTGCTTCCTGAGCCAAATGCTAACACCTTACAGCCTAGTATTTCCACACTGGTACATGTTTTTACACAGTTTTGTCATCTGTGGGTCCTCCTCTTGTGCTTACAGCCCTGCTGAGTTCTTGACTTTGATGACCTTTCGTGGGAATGAGTTCTACAGATTAGCTGTGCATAAAGATATTTCCTTTCTTTGCCCTGTGATGGGAAGTGGCTGCAACTCAAAGTTGCACATTGCCCTCTCTACCTGCAGCTTTTGAAGGAGTTGTAAAAAAATGCGTTTGCATGACAGAAATGGCTGTGTGTTTTCATACCAGAATGAGGGAAAGGACAGGGTTGGGTCCATTTCTACTAAGGTACCTTCAGTAACCTGGATTTGTTTGGCAATTTGCAGTCATGTTGGAGAGCTGGAATTCTGGGCTTAGTGACTCTTGCAGCGATAGTGTGCTTCCCTTAAACTCCAAGGCCTTGGAGTTAAGTGGATATGTCAAAGGGAGGCTTTTGTTTTTTTCAAGGTAAATTCTAGTTTTTTTGTATGTACATGTTTATCCATGGAGAGCTGCAAAGTGCAAAGCCAAAAGGCAAGTAAGGAGAGCAGGGGAATCTGCCTCCTTTTCCTTCAAATGCATACTACRAGTTGATCTGGCTTGGAAGAAGGAGAAGTAATAAACACTTCATTCTTCAGGCCATAGTAGCTGGCACAGACTTTCTGGCTTTCCTTAAAATGAGATTTTGGTCTATCTATTGTACATGACACTCTGTCTCCAGGTTGCCACAGAAACTGCTTCAAAATATGCCCTCTCTGCAGTCTCTTCATTACTGAAAGTGGACATAAAGACCCTTTGGTACTGTAGCAACATTTATGTTTGTTCCGCAAAATTCAGGAACTATGGCACATTTCTCCAGACCATACACTGATGCTTTATCTATTTAATATTTCTATGTATTTCTATATTATATTTCTATATTATTTTTATATTATTCCATTTAAAAATTTATATAGAAACACGGAACATTTCTGTAATGCTCGTTCTGTGCACTCACGGCTTTCAGTACTGAGCACAAAAAAGGGCAGGATTCATTTCCAAATATTTGTTCCATCTTCTCTTCCCTGCCCCACAATTATTTTTCATGATGTTCCACAGTAATCATAAACAGACAATGTTGGTCATGAAGTAATTATCCAAGTAATCATCAAGCTCAGCCCCCGTTGCTAACGCAGGATCTGAGGTTTGGTTGATGGTGCTTAGGAATGGTCTGTTCTTAAAGATCSCTCACTGCTTGCCCACTAGACCTCTCTGCTGTTTGACCACACATTGTGATTTATTTTCTACTATCCATCCAGCATTTTCCTTTCAGCTGATGTCTTCTGATTTTGTTCCCCAGGAGCCACCAAGAACAATTGATCACTGTCCTGTTTGTTGCTTGCTGGCTATTGATCGGTAGCTGATCGTTCCCTGGAATTAACTATTACTCAAATGTACTAATTTATTAGAAGAGTCATTTAGATAATGACTGTCCTGAGGACTGCTCAGGCAATGTGAGCACAGCAGGAATAACCTAGCTCCCTAGCAGATCTGCAGGATGGGTGTTTTTCAYCAAGCCTCCTTCCGGCTTCCCATGGGTTGGGGGTTCACAGAGCAAGTTCTCTAGTTCACAGCCATGGGTGGGCGTCTTGTGCATCTCAAACAACCTCAGACTTCAGCTCCCTTGGGTGTAATGAAGCTATTTCTGCCTTGTTTCCTTGGTAGGATCCTGTCCTAACTTTGGCTTCAGCGTAGATGATTCTGTTAGCACTTGCTGGCCAGAGCAGCTTATCAACCTCAGCTGATAGCTCGCCAGCTTGGCGATATATAAATCAGTTGATATGTTCTTAATTCAGTTCCCCAAAATGGGCTGAATGTGACAAGGCAATAATTTTAGATTGCAGGAGGCATATTTGGCTAAGATGAGTTGGCAGCTTCCCCAAGGCTGAGAGAAAATATTCTAAATACAATAAAGAGCACTATAAAGCCTGGCTTAAAATAAATATTAGGCTTTGACAGCAACTGGAAGAAGCCAAATTTCCAGTTGTCGATAAGATGCCCGACTCCCAGGAATGTAATCTGAGATTCTGGCTGAGTCTGTCTCAAGAATATAATAATCATTTGGGCTGAAAAAGCCCCAAACTGTTGTCCATCTAAGTGCTCCTGAACATAAGTTAAAATTGTCCAGGGAACTCCTCTAATTAGCTACAGCCTGAATCTAGGTCTACAGTAATACAGTTTACAACAGAGTCTGCAAAAACCCACATTCAAGCGCCCCAGCTATTTTCTCTTCTGCTCCAACCATGACCCTGTCCTGTCCCAAATGGGCTAATGCCAGGATTTGTAACACAGCAGTAACACTGGGCCACATACTCCGGTCCTGTGCTACTCCTCCATGGCGGAATTCCCACGGAAGGCACATTTTTGAGGTTTTTCATCTCTGTGGTTATTTTTTGGCAGGTCCTGTTTGGTAACCTGCCCTTTTTTTYATGTTTACTGGTGGGAACAGGGTGGGGAGAGCTGCCGCATTGAGCAATTAAAAATGTGTGCCACATCCTTTCAGCAACGGATAAAGCAACTCCCTTAGTTTGAACCAAGTGGCTCCAGCTCAATTTTCAGAGCACCCAATTTGCGTGACCTGAAGGCTGCAAGATTCCCTGGTGGCCATCAGAACATCCTGGAAAAAAATAAAACCTAAACAGAATAGCCTCCTGTGACCTAAATAAATACAGATACACAGGAAGAGCTTTTGATCTTGGGTAGACAGTCATAAATGTCTTCTCTTCCTTTTTCCTAAAGAAAAAAAGAGAGTCCTACGGAACATRTTTTACTATCAAAGATGTTGTCTGATAAATGAGAATGGGAGAGGAGGGAGCACCTTAAGAAAGAATGAAATCCTATGCTCGAATCTAGGACATTAATGCAAAACACACACACATCGTATGTTCACAGAATAAATAGGCCTAATTTCTCCTGGAAAAAAAGAGGAGGAGCAGCATCAGTGTAGCATTTCAAAGTGTCTTTCCTCCATTTCAGTCAATTGGTTTCCCAGGGATCACTGAGCACTTTAACTCTTAGAGCTCCCCCCTCTGGCAATAAACAATGAACAGTGTTAAATATGTAAATCCAACCTAAATAAATGCACCTAGAAATACCAGTTCAACTCYGGAGAGGACAGAGGGTGATGACCCAGGGCCTAATTCCATGTGGAAGTTGTGTTCAGGCTACAGGTTCTTTCTGGGACAGCTCTCCTTTGGGATGTTCTGCAAACTCATCTTTGGGTTAAGACACTGCACCCTAGACATGTAGACATGCGAAGGCAGCCTGGAGAATATTTCCTAGCTTCTCTTTAGGACGGCTAAGGCTGTAAGGTCTGGCCAGCTGGGAATTTCCCTTGTGCCAGAGACCTCCTTCAGAGCAGTGGGTTGGCAAGGAGAAAGTAGGCATGCCTCAATAAAGACATGTTTCAAGAGTATTTTTACACTCGGGTATTTTTAGCTGCCAGAATATGCGGAAGTTGCTGTATGTCCTTGTGGAGCATGAATTGGTGCCCTGTTCAGTCCCAGAATCAGGAGTCTGTAGAAAGGAARTCCTTTTGCTTCCCTTTCGGGCTCCGTGCTGAGCAGAGCCTGACCAGCTCTGAGCACTGAAGTGAGGTATCTAGGTTCCCACTGTATTCAATGATACATCACAATTTTTCGTGTCATCCTTGCTCAGAGGACCCTTGTCTGCATCATCTCAGTTCTTCATGTATGACGCCACTGTCCTTCTCCACTGATTGCCGGCTGGCAACAGGCAACTGACTCAGCGTGGCCGTTCACTGTCAGGTGGCAAAAAAGGAGGAAACGCCGTCAAAGTTTGTGTATGGAAGAATGGATGATMAGGAGAGCCACAAAAGCTGGTTGCCTTGAGTCTCATTCTCTGGTCACTTAGTTTAAGTGGGCTTATAAAAATACGTAATAATCTCTTTATCCTGAGTGCATCCCTGCAATTGCATTGCAGGTGCTTAAGAAACAAGAAGGAGGTGTAAAGGAGAGCACAGAGAGATGCTGCAGAGAGTGGAGCAAGGAGAGAACAGACCCTAAATAAAAGCCTGATTACATGTTACTCTACTGTCTTATGAAAGAAAAGAGGTGCATGAAAGGCAGGACCCCTGAGCCACACATAGGGAAAGACTTCCAGGAAAAGGCAGAGGCTGTTACAGGAGTATTTGCAAGGGCCAGATCCTAGCCTGCTGCTTTGCAGGAGGACTGTTTTCAGCAGCTCACTGGGGAACTGAATCAGCAGGTCAGCGACTGAGTTTGCCAAGTAGCTTGGTTTGTGCCGGATGTAAGGTGTGGAACTGGCACTGGCAAGGTTCAATATTAGGTATATTTAAAGAGTCAGTAAAAAAAGTGCAGTAATTGCTGCTCTGGTTGGCACTCCTCTCCAGACTGATAGTCTGCCTTGGACTCTGATCTGCAAGTTTGACCTATGGGTTGGAATTTCAGTTTCCAAATGAAATATCATCAAAATCCCCTCTGACATCTACAGGAACAAAGTCCACATCTTAAGATTTATTTATTTTTCCTCCTGTGAAATGCTGCCAGAGTAGCTTCACCACATCTCTGCCTCATTGCACTTCTTTTCAGGGTATGATGGTAAATGTGTGTGGCCTCTGATCCTGAACTTTAGGGTCTTTATTTGAGAACACAAGATTTCATTTAATTCCCAGGTTAAAATCTCACTCTTGGGGTTGCTTGTCTCGGCTTTCTCCAGTCAAAAATTTCCTACCAGCTCTTTCAAGAGTGTGCTTTATGTAGATAAGGTAATAACCTGGCATCACACCCAGCACTGCACACTCACATATTCCTAAATTAATTTTTAGCAGCAGCAGTAATGCCTCATTCTAAGATAAATAGAGTCAGATGTGGTTTAACCTGAAAGAGCATGGGATCCCCCTCTTCCCAGTGGGGTCRTTGCAAGGTGGAGCATCCAACCCACCATATAAATGAAATGCCTGGTGAACTGWGCTCTAACTTCGGAAAGTTGACTCTCACCTGCTGCTCCTTGAGACCGCCATTTCATCACCACCCATCCCTCCTGAAGTATTATGAGCTTTACAGTGAAATAGTTTTAGCTGTGATGGGAGAGGGAAGAAGAAAAAGTAGAACAAGGAGATGAGCCAGACGCTTACCTGATGTAGCCTTCTTAAAAGGAGCCAAATCTACGTACGTACCAATGTGCCCATGTGTGTGTGTGTGAATGTTCAGGGCTATATCATTAAGGCAAAAGACCTTGTCAGAGTGTTAGAAGTTCTACATGCAAAGAGCCAGGCAGCTGGGTTTTTTTCTCAACTAGATTTTTTCTTCATCCCGAACACGTGTAGCTTGTTCGAGATAGATAGTACTTCTTGCACCTGACTCTGAAGGCACAGCRTTAACCTTTATAAGCTTCAGGGAGGGATTTAAGCTTTCTCTTGATTTCATATTTTAGCTCTTGTTATCTGTTACATAGCAGTATGGTGGGAACAATGCACTGTCCTTTTATAAGGCCTTTTATTTAATGACTTCAAAAGTCTTTGAAACCGCATGGCATTTGAAACAAGAACTGGGTCAGCGCTGCCTTCCTCATTTTACAGATGAGGACAAACAGGTAGAGAGGTTAAATGATTTGCCCCAGGAAAAAGCAATGTATCCATAGCGCAATTTGGAAGAGTACCTAAAATGTTTGGCTCTGACACCTCTGCACTTACCGCAGAAATGGATTTCCTCCTTCTGTGAAAATTACTTCCTCTGTGATCATTGAATGTGAGGCTGCCAGCCAGAAAAATGATAATTAAAGAGACCTCAAGAAGATTAACAGCCCAAAGCTGAACTTCCTCTCTGCAGAAGAACCTCGGAGGACGATTTAGAGGGAGCTTGTAGAAGAGAATGGGACTTGYGAATGTGTGTTCAGCTGATGAGTAAAGTAACCGTAAAAAGGATCCTGGCCTTCAAAACCAGCCTTGCACCTGCTGCCARTAGCCAGCCCAGCCCAGTGCTGAACGTGGGACAGAAATGGAGCAAAAACAAAATTTKGGGGTATTTACCCGATCACAAACTTTAGGAAGCTGTAGAACACCAGTCCATAAACCTGCCTAGCCAACATGCATTAAAAATATTTTTTCTCTCCACTTCCRTGTGTGCATTGCTAGTGAAACCCTAGACATGGAAATCACTGGGAAGTACCTTGCTCTTGACTCTCATTTAGGTTGARTCTCATGATAGCTCATGTTTTCCTGATAGTGACAGTTTCTGCAAAAATGAGATTGCATGAGAGTCTCCGTTTTCATTTAATGGCAAAACTAAGTCTCTAGCCATCATAATTGCATAGAAAAGCCTAGGTGACAGCCSAAAGGATATACAAGCTTGAAATGTTGTATGCTGAGCCATCTCCATCAAATCACCCTGAAATAAAATTAGCATGGATTTCAGTCTGATACTGATTTCAGGTGTTATCTTGCAGAGGGCTTGCAGGCTTGGAAAGCAAAAGCTGTTCTGAAGCATTTTAAATATACCAGATTTATGCACAATTAGTGTGGCCAGACAGTGACAGCAGGTCAATTGGACCCGAAAGCATTTCCATAAGGTTGCAACAAAGTGCTTCAGGAAGCTTAAGATGAGAAAATGAAATGCATGCTTGTGCTGCCCCCCATCTCAGAATTATGGAAAGATTCCTCCGTGTTTACAGCCCGTCTCTTACCCAAGGACGATGCGGTCCCATGCAAATGGTAATGCTGCTGCACTCTGCAACCCGTACTTCCAGTTGCAAAGCACTTGAGGATTTCCTGAATGGAAAAGGTGCTTGCTAAAAACAGCTCCATGCCCGTCCCACCGCAGACCTTCACCTCTGGCTTGTAATCTGCCTATATTTACTTCCCGTTGTGTCTGTATTGTATTTGCTTTCASTAATCAAGTTTTGCCTTAACAAGCAAAGTCCTTTAATATTGAAATTCCTGTGGGAACACCTCAGTGCTACTGCAATCAGTGTGAAGTGGTTTTCTGACTGCAGTGTAAAATGTGCCACACAGGCCCTCGAGGAGGGGCCTTTGGCAGCGAAAGCACTCTTAGATTGAACCTGAGCAAAATCCCTGTCCTAAACATACTGATTCTGTTTCTGCAGGTTTCTTCTTCACGTACATAAGCACATACTGCCAAAATACCTAGCGTGATGAAATGAGCTCAGCAAGTGAGTTGCATTAAGCGAGGGATGCAAGAACAGGCACAGTTATTTCAGTCAGCACTGTTGGACCCGGGGAGCCTGAAGTTCGTCTGCTTAGTGGCCAATCCTCCGGCTTGTTCAATGTGACCTGCAATGAGGGGGTGTCTCCGACACAGCCTGGCTGGCTTACATGCACATTGCTGCTCCCTGGGGTACTATTGCTAGTCCTTTTAGCAGGAAATATCCGCACATCCACCTTGGTTTTGCAATACAGCCCCCCCCAAAAAAACCCGCAGCACGTGGTGCTCCAGGCTGCTGACTGCATTTTCAAATGCTGGCCCTGAATGCACAAAAGCTTGATTTCACTGTCCCAGCGATGAACAAAGATAGAAGRAAACTTCTATGCCGCGGTAGCGCATCATGGGAAGCAGTACAGCTTGTGAAAATCATTCCGGATAGTTTTTCCTCCCTTCTCGGTGATATCCTGGGAGGGGAAGGGAGAAGACAAGGTCTCCAAAGACAAGGCAGGATCTCCAGCAGGAAGGGCAGCAYGTCCTTAGATAAGACACTTACTGGAAGGGGAAGGATGGGAAATGTTGATTCATCAGCAACTGTGGTGAAACAAATATTTAGAAAAATGGCTACATTTGCGTGTTGTTTATAAATAATTGTGCTTTTAAATTCTGTGTCAACAGTACGATTGGGCTGGAAAGCACTGATGCGATCCTGGACAGTCTGGCAACTTTGTCCTCTAACCAGCACCTCTATTTTTTTTTAAGTTGTCTACAGAAATAAAGAGGGTGTGGGAACTGCTGGAGCCAAACTGATGAGTGGCCAAGGAGTTATTTAGAGCAACCGGCTGGAACATTTAGACCTGAGTGGGGACCATGACATATACAGTGTCTGGGAGGGACAGTGTGACCAGTGGAAAATGCCGTCAGTCCCRGCGAGGTAAATGCCTTTCATTCACTTGAAATATGGCAGGAGCTGATAGCAGCTATTGGAGCAATCTTTTTTGACAGAAATCGATTTTCACAAGATTGCCAGTAGAAGCCTATTGGTATTAGCAGAGCACGCACAAAATCCAGTGTCGGCTTCCACCTCTCTGAACGCTCGAAGCACTAGGAATTTTAACAGTGCAGACCCCAACCMTTTGAGAAACACTTTTCAGTGGACCGGAGGATTCTCCACCTATGGACTGAAGGATAAAAACACATGTTTTTTTCCACCTGGTGGTTTATAGCAGGCTGCCCTCCATTTTGGCCTGTGTGCCCAGCATGTCCGAGCCAGCGGCGCCTGGTTAGAGGTTAGATAAACAAGGAGCTGGTAGTTAGGGATGAACGCGTACCCATCTCGGGCACTCTTTTGTATGGGTCCCCGACACAAAAAAACGAGATATAGATTCCCCACAGGCTGCAAAGATGCTGCTTGAAAACTATTGCTGTCTGAAWCAGCAAGGAAAAATAGATTTTATCTTAATGTTTCAACGCGGGCAATAATATCACTGAACTACCTCCGTGTGCATCACTGGGACCTGTCTCATTGCGTCTTCCCTTGCTTTTCCCCCTCCAAGCCGCACCGGTGACGGTGGGGGAGACCTTGCCTTTGCTCCTTGTGGCAGGTCCTGAAAGCATGAGCTCGCGCTCGTGATTTTCRTGTCAAAAGCAACAAGATTTCAAAAGTCGAGTGGGGCTTGTCAGGATCCCGGGTAGTGACAGCGAATGCAAAGTAATTGTCCCCTTTGGGGGAGGTGGAAGACCTRGGCGAGATGGCCAGCAATGAGGCGTTTGCCTCTTGGCAGGGAGAGAGCCCTGAAAGATCCGTGTTAAAACCACACAAAACTGTCCTGAAAGCTTTGCAAATGATGCAGCTGCGTGGCCTGCGCGGCTCCGGCACCGTGTACAGCGCTGAGCGGGGTGCCGGTGGGGCAGAGAAGGAAAGCGGGAGCCCCGCGTGCAGGCAACATCCCTCCGTGCACGGCGCCTCTCCTTGCGGCAGGGCAGCCTGTCCGCAATGCAAGCCGTCAGCACGGCTGAGGATACGGTATTTTACTGCTGATAACCGATGAAACTAGCTAATAAAGGAAAATCATAATTTCAGAGGCAGATGAAAGGTAGCCAAGGAAACCCCACATCTTCCTCTCTGCACTGTCTCGCCTCAGGGAAAACATGTTCTCCGATCCTGATGCCGTCGARATAAAATCACATTTTAAAAATAACTATACCTGTGCTGCCAGCAGTGCTGGATTATCAAAATGATGAGACCCGGCTCTGTTTGCCCGGCTCCGTTTGTCGCCGCGCTGGCGCTGACCGGCGCGTCGCCATCACCCGCGGGGCAGCACCCTCCGGGGCAGCCTCAGCCGAGCAAACCGCCTGTGTAAGGACCCCCGGTTTCACTGAACGGATGAGGAAAATAAGGCTTCGGCGAGTAGGCGAGAGGAACGAAAGGCAACGGCTGCGCGTGGTCGGAGCGCGAGCCTGGGGCCGTGCGCGGCGGCACCCGGGGTGGGAGGGACGCCCGGCACGGGCAGACCTGGAGACTTGACAGAAAATAATGATGTTTCAGGAGGACCGTGGAGAAACCGGGGGAAAGCGAGGGCAGGGCAGTGCGGGAAGAGGTGTCTCCTGGATGGAGCCGGTGGGCTGCCGCCTTGGCGGATGATACCAGGCACTTGGCTCTGCCCGGAAGGGCAACGACAAAGATAACGGGGCTGCGACGTGGGCGTAGGGCGCTTCGCTCAAAAAAGCCGCGTTTCCTGTGGCCTTAAGCACTCCCACGCTGCTGCTGCTGAGTTTTTAAATAGTAATAGGAAGGTCATCGCTACCTTCTTCCTGCCCTGGGACCTCTCCCTGCTCAGCCAGCGCCCGTGGTCCGGAGGTCTCTAGGCTGAGCAGAGGGCTGGCATCGTCCTCTCCTGAAACGCCACCTCGGCTCCCCTTATCCGCTGGCAGTCCTGCAGGCGGCAGCAGTCCCTGCAGGGTCCCGTTTCCTGCACAAGCCCTGACCGGAGGCTTCAACGCCGTTTCGTGCTCCGAGCTCATCTTTGACTCCTCAGCCTCTGCCCTGCTTTACGCTGCTGCTGTCGATTATTGCTAGCAGCTCGGGCTGCCGCAGCGGAGCTCCAGCCAGCGGGACACAGCGCTTGCCAAGCCCGGAGACCTGGCACAACTTGAGCCTTCCGTGCCTCAGTTTCCCTCCGCGCAGCTACCCCATAGCTTTGCGGTACCCTGGTAYGGGCAATGCAGCTGTTCATTCATTCCCAGCACCTTCCTCTGCTTCGCAGTTCCTTGGACCATCTGGCTCTGCAGGTGAACTGAACCACGCTCGGGAGGAGCACCCCGGATGCAAATCAGACTAGGAATAATTGCTCTCCTGGAGTGATTAATGTGGGAGTGCTGGCCTCTCCCCTAGCATTTCATGTTAATGATTTCTCCTGAGAAAAGCAAGGGGAAAGAAAAATTGCAGTGCAAAAGTGAGTTGCTGGAGGCAGGTTCTGAGCATCCTCCTTTGGTTAATTTTCAGACTTAAATAAACAGATGTTAAAAATGAGATAAATAGGGAAAGCTATTTTTTTTCCCATTCCTTTTTTTTCCCCTTTTCATCTTAAGTTCTTTTCACATTAATCAAATCATCCTTGATTATAAGCCATGCGGCACTGAATGAATGGCACAGAAATGACATTCCCAGAAATGTCAGGTGAGCGCTTTACGGTAAGCATTTTAACAGGGTTCTACTGGAGAATGAATATATRTATATATATAGAGAGAKAGACGGCATATAGCATAATGAYCTTTCAGTAATGCAAGCAGAAAGCACTGTCCATCGCTACAGAGGGCTCAAAGCCAAACTGGTTTTGCTGCAGAGGCTCAGAGACCCCATGGGACTCATCACTGCTCCTTCCCCAACACTTGGTGCCTGCTAAGAGAAAACACGGCAAATTGGTAAGCTGATCTTTCCAAAGAGGTCACAGCCACCAGAAGACACCTATAATTTTATCCTATGCTCTGTGCATTTCACAGGTGAATTCTTCCAAATGTGATTCCAGAAGTAGATAAACACCTTCTATTTGGTCAAAACAGTCTGTGAAAATAAAGTGTGTGTAACCATGCCCCCGGCTGCCTGCAATGCCACCAGCCAACAGCAGCAGCATCCCTGTCACAGCACTGGACCGGCACCGTGCAAGAGGATAGGGTGAAGGTGGCGGGACCTGATGAGCAGAGGGCCCTCTTCTCACTGGAAAGAGGACTGCCGTTCCCCCCCATGGTGCTGTGGGACGAGGAGACACTGTTTTCCCAGGGTTCRTGGAGCTGGCTCCCTGCAGCACAGCAGAGGAGCGCTGTGCCTAGTGCTGTTCCCTGAATCTTCCGTCTCGGTAACAGTTTGACTAGATGGTCTCAAGCTTGCGAGGAGCAGTGAGATCATGTTCCTCGACTGCTAGACGCCCATGAAGCATACTTTAGTAGAACATCAGTGCTCCAAAAATCTGCTATCAACTTGTCCAAGCATTAAAGACTTTGCCAGTGAAACACCCAAGACCATCATCCAAGGTGCTCTGCAAACGCCTGAGATACAAATACTTCTGCTGAAGAASTGGCAGTAGCAGCGCCAGCCTGGCTTGGGGACCTTAAAGTCAGGGTGCTACTGAGCGATGGAGGAATGAGTTTCCCCGACCCTTCATTGAAGGGGGGGGTGTTCCTCCGTATGGGGTGCAAGACMCCATACAGACACCACGGGTGCACGCGATTTGGGTGACAGTCCTTTAAAACGTATATCCCAAAGATGAGATAACTGTTGACAGCATCCAGGGACACTGGCAAAAGAGATAAATGGGATTTTCTCGCCATTCAATGATTTTTGTGGGGGAGAAATGTTTCAGATGCTGTCGCTTGATCGAAAAAAAATCAGCTAATCCAGAAGCTGAGAAACTTTAGGACTGATTTCTGACAACAGTTACAAGAAGCTTAGTGGGATGAACTTTCAATGTTCCAATAAGATAAAGTGGAAGAGAAAATTGATGTGATAAAAGAAGAGATTGGTGAAATAGACGTTTTTGATGTGCCACCCTGAAATATCCTGTATTTCATTAAATTATTCCTTTAGTTGAAGGAATAACATTTAAGCGCAGTGAGATTAGGGATCAGAAGACTTCAAGAGAGCCTTTCTTGGAGAATACGTTCAGGGGTGTTCTGTCATTTAATTTCTTAGTAAAATTTAAAGAGAAGCTAGAAAATGGGACGCAATTAATGTTTACTTAAAACTGAATGCAGTTTTGCATTGGTTCAAACAGAAATGCAATCCGAGTTGAGGAATAATTTGGTTTCTGACTTTGCCTCTTTATTTCTGCTTCCAACTGTTTGTGACCAGCTCAAACATCCCTATTCTTTTCTAGGAGGCACCAGTTATTCACCAGATAAATTTTGTGAGCAATTCTTAGTCTTTCCTTGCTTCGGACCATATTTAGCTTTTCCGCTGGGGTAGCTAATATTGAGTGGATGCTCATGTCACCCACTACTATTTCTGTTCTCTGACTGGATGCAAACACACACGCTTCTGAGCACTAGGGCTGTCTTCAAATGTCCTCTTACTTCTGCTAATGTACTCGTCCCCTTGGCCACTGGCCAGAAATGAATTTCAAAAGGAAGAATGCAAATATCAGTTGACCTCAGCACCATTTTGAGCTGCCATTGCAGATATTTTATGGACTAATTTCCCAGTTCAAGTTTTAAATACAGGAGATGCAAAAATCTGACCCACCTTTTAGCAAATCCTCGCAGCCTGGGACTTCTCTTTGTCATTCTCCTCTCTGTGGAGCAAGCTTAGATAACTGGCTTAGATTCAATAGTAATTTTTAGATAACCAAATTTACATGAAATGAATGCCCTCTGAAGTAGAAAAACAACGAAAAATTCCGAGAGCATTTTGTTGAAGAAAAGCAGTTTCCTATCGGGAAAACAGCTTTAGCAGCCACATTTCAATCACTGTTATCTATTTCTGTATGCCTAGAAATGCATGCAGTCCCCTGTATGAGGGCTGYGCTTGAATCTACAATTTTGCCTAGAAGAGTTGGTGCAATTTCTCCTGTTTAGCAGGGATCAGACTGATACACACAAATCTCTGTTTATACCCCAATGCACCCAAATTAACTGTCAGTGTGTCGTTTCCCTTCTGCGGGCTTCTTAAGGGCAACACGGCTGCACACCCCCACGCTGCTGCCCTCTCCCCCCTGCAATTTAAAGCCATTTATTGCTCTAAGCTATTATGGGATGAACGGTGTGTCTTTTGAAATGGAGACATTACAGCTTGGGATGTTTTCTGGTATTACTCAGGGCTCCATCTGGATTTCCAAACTCGTTCCCATCATGAAGCGTTGCACTGGAAATGTCAGGTGCTTTACGCCATTGCTTTATGTCTCCACAGGGGTTGCTCTGAGTATACACATTCCTTTTCCCAATTTAGATGCTGAACACTGAAGTCTTGAGTATTTAATTCAAAAATTCAACAAATAATGAGCACAGCGGGTACAGTTACACACTGACTTTAGAAAGTAAAATCTCCTTTGATTTGTGAAAAACAAGGTATTTCACGATTTTACCTTGGATTCTACACCAGAAGGCAATTTTTGAGGAAGCAGCCAATGAATAATTTTTTATTTTAACAGCTATCAGCCGTGGTCTTTGAAGAATCCCACCAGGACATCCTGATGCCTTGCAGTCAGATGCCCACACTGCATATCAAAGGCAAAGCTAGTGTGGTGACCCTGAAGGGGACCCTCATCGTCTCTGCTGTCTGTGTTTTAGTTTGGTTTGTGGAGCTTCTTCTCGTTCTGTGGTTCAGCGGCATCCCACTGATGTTTTGTTCCTGCTCAGACTGGCTGAGATTGCGGCCATGGGGTGCTGAGCTGGTGCTCAGCCCGGTGCAGTAAGCAGCTCACTCCACGTAGGCTACAAGCTGCCTTGCTGCTGCTTTCCATTGGGCACAGCAGTCACAGAGGAGGCGCTCGGTCCAGTTGACGTTGGCTTGAGGGTTGGAGGTCCCTGTGAAGGATCATGGGTGTCCAGTGTGCCCTGAGGATTTCCCTCCTGGGCCTTGTTTCTTCATCTCTGAAACAGAGATGTGTGTCCCTCCGAAACTCAGGAGGCTGGAAGGAGGTGATGTACACTGACAGCAGCGAGGCATTTTGATACATGGTGATGTGTGTGAGCAGTGACAGTGGAGTATAGACAAATCTATGCTGGGTTTAATCCAACTAGCTCTGGGGTTGGTAGTTATCTAGCTGCTGTAACAAGTCAAGCTTGTGTACTAATGATGTAATTCCTGTAGAAATGACTTTCATGACCTATGGCTATTTGTTCTGCAAGATGATCATGAGCACATCTTTTCTCTAGCTATTTTCTAGGCGGGTGGTAATTTCATTAAAGGCTAGATTCCTCCCACCCAGGTTTACATACTTGACTGAGGCATCTGAGAGACATAAGGACCTGGAAAGAGGGATGCAGATCTTTGGTGGGCTGAGGTGTGGTGTGCAGATGTCTGTCTCTGCAGTGACTACCTAATTAGGTGCCCACTTCAGTGCCTAAATGTGTGTGAGACAAATGCMATGCTAAATGGCTTAATTTTGCTAGCGCCCATGAGAGGTTTAACTGAACCAAGAGGCCTATTTTTACACCTAAAAACCTAACCACAAACCCCACAATTCAGTGAAGGAAAGCCACTAGTCTTGGATCACAGAGCAGATCAAAGGCAGAGCTGAGAACAGGAACCCAAAGCTGAGTCCTAATGTACTGTTCCAAGATTAAAATGCAAATTCAAAAAGCCTTATGATTGCCCATCCATTACTGCAAATCCAGGAACCAGACATATAGTCAGAGACAGCTTGATTGCTCCAGCTGCAAGAGGTTTGCAAAGAGCTCAGGTGTGGTTGCCACCTGAGCCTCATCCCATGTTCATTAGCAGAGCTCTGCAGGGCTGAGGGTGGCTGGATAAATGAACATGGTGCTGGCAGAAGGAGGCTCTTGGGCTTGTTGCGAATGTGTTCAGCCTGGTTGTGTCCTATGTGGAGTGGTAAAATCACTAGGCAGCCCTGTCTTCTTCTGCCTGTGAGCTGTTCCTGGAGCTCAATCTTGTCTCAGCCCTCCATAGCATATATTTTTGTGTTGCTTCTGCTGCGGTTTTGTCTGCAGCTTAGTGAGACAGAGCTGCTGGCTACTTCTGTGCTAAGGCAATGCACTCAAATTCCAAATGGAGGTTGTTTCCAGCTCACTGGAGAGCTATTTGTCTACAGTTTATTATCACTGGCATGTTGCTGGTCTTCTCTTGTATCTTACTTTCTCTTTCATGTGGTTTCCTTTAGTAGGCCAAATCAGAGATTTACGCAGAAGCTGTGTGAAAATGGTTGTGCTGAACAGTGGCTGTATCGGAAAACCTGTGTGTGTTCCTGTGAAATAGTGGTTTTTAGCTTGATGAACTGACTGGCTGCTACAGCTGTCATCGGGCTCAAGTTTTCACTGTTTTCAAAGAAGTTTCCTGACTCCTTACTTGAAAGAGACAATGAAACAGGGACAAATATCAGAGCTTGCCACAAACTATTTTAGAAATCAGTAGTTTGAACTGGTTTGGATCTTATATCTTGTTTTCTGTGATTTAAAAAATAATAATAAAAAAMCCCCAAACTTGCATAACAGACCAAGGTTGTACACCTACAAGTCTTTCTAAGTAATATCCTTCAGTAAAGGCAGGGTAAAATAAGTTCAAAAAGCTCTAATGGCTCTAAGACCAACAGATGAGTTGAAAGGAAGAGTAAGAGAATTAGCAGCAACGACTCACTGGCCACAAGACTGCTGTGCAAAAACACAGTGTCTTAAACCTAAGATGTGCAGGATCAAGGGATCCGATAACTGGAGCTCTGAACCACAGTCTTGAGTTGGGAAATGTTGAAATCCCCATAGTGAACTTCTGAATGCTCTTGACCTCTACAGGAGAACCAAACCTGTTTCAGGTGCTTCAGACAAATTCAGACTTGAATCTAGAGCTTGGTCTGTCTTTGATTTTTTTTTTTTTTTTTTTTGGTCATTGATTTTTCTTTGCCAGCAAGCTTGGGAATCGGTGACGCAGAACACAACGCCGTTCGTCAGCGGCTGGTCACAGCAAAGGCCAAATGACAGCAAGCTGTTTTCTTGGTGTCTTCCACCTCAAGGCAAAGTCAAGAGAGGTGCTGTCAAAAYGAGAAAGATGTGAAGTTTTGCAGGATGGGGAGTTGCAGTAACCTGAAATGACCATTGACGAATAGCTGTAACCATAGCTACCCCTCTCTGAAAAGAAGTGCGTTGAGATGTGTGAAGCCATCTCATGAATTACGAACCGAACGGCTGTTCCCTGCTCTCTTAGAGTGAGACAAACTCCCTTTTAATATAACTTTCAGTAAAGCTTTGTTCCTGGTGAGCCTCTTTGGGAAGAGGGAAGGGGACGGTATGTATAAAATGAAAAAGCCTGCCATGATCTTAAGCTATATTTAAAGTCAATCCACATAATAGGGGCATATTTGAAAGAAAATGTGKCCGAGAGCAGGAAAAATAAGTCTGCTGGTACAATAGATACACAATCCCCTCAGCAGTCTATAAACATGTGCAGGTAATCTGTGAACAAAAAGCCACTGTCAGTTCATGGGGTTGCCTGATGGACTACTTAAGTGTTCCTAAAAGATTGTGACTGCGATTTAAAATCCACCAGATTCTGCTCATAATTCAACCACCGAATCTGCAACAACCTTACTGACCACAGCACAGAATAGGAGTAGGAGAGGATACAAACTTTTATTACTCCAAAATGACCAGCCCTATGAAAAGTTTTTTATTTTTTTTTTAAGCTATGAACAGTATACAATTTTTCAAGTCRGAATTAAGTTCTTCTGACTCTAGCCAGAAGTCAGTCGGCAGTCTAGGTGTCTATCAATCGCTCTTGAAAGAAGAAAGAAAAATTCTTCCGTTTACCAGAGCSTGTGTGAGTTTGAACCCCCCACCCCCTCCTGCTATTCTGCCCAGGAAAGCAAAGAGCGCAGGAAGCCCAAATTCCTGACTTGCTGGAAGACCCTAAGACGACAGGAGATAGAAGCCCCAAGAAAGGCATGTATTGCTGTAAGATAACCACTGCAAATATCAAGTAAATGTAGACAGAGAACAAAAGGGCTGGTTGGAAGGAAGGAGCTTTGTCAGGAGCACGATTAAATATTTATCATTTGTGCAAAGTTCTTATGGAACTGCAGGGCAAACTGAACATCTTTCTTAGGATGCAAATTTGTAGAGCTATTTTCACTGCTTTTGAATCCTGTATGCATTTTCTGTGTGGGATTCATTGTTTTGGTGACAGATTTGTGTAATCTGGTTATTATAGTATGTGACCAAGGATGAAGGAAAATAGTGACTGCAGTTTGCTGTTTAACGAAGAGTGGCAGACTTGTGGTGCATGCTAAGGCGCTGAGGTTTTTGCTAACACTTTTTTATTAATGTAGTGTTTTCCACCCCAAGCATTCCCAAACCAGCTGTTTAGTTGCTTACTCCTCCAAAAAAAACAAAACAACCCCCCCCCATGAGATTGTCTTAAAAAAAGAAAATGGGAGATTTTTGCATAGAGAGAACAGGCTGAAGAGCTAGGTGCTTTGTAGTTCCTGATGCTTTAAAGGCAGCTCTCTGCCTCAGAAATGTGTGAAGTGCTGGAGACCCAAACCTTGTTTTATATCTATCTCCCTGCAAAGATGTGTCCCCTCAAAGGACGGGAGAGCAGGGCTCCCTGCCTGGCTGCTTGGGCCCGTCGACTCCTCAGACAACCGCTTTGCTTCGCTGGAAAAAGAAAGGGCTGATGCCCACGGAGGGCTCGCACAAACCATGCTGCTTTTCTAAGGGAGCTGCCAGGGATTTACCTTGGCAGGCATTGCCAGGCATTTTCACACATCTTTGCTGCATTTGAGGGCTGTAGCATAAGGACAAAATGTGCATTTGGTTGTCCCCAGGTCCAGCTCACTGGGATAAATCCTATCAGCTTGTATTTGACATCAAGATGGTTTGTGTAGCTCTTGGTCTTTCTTCCTGCCCCCCCCCCCAAGTTGATATAACTTTTCTTGGAAACTATCTTCAGCCAAATTTCCAATCTTTTGGTATAGCTCAGAATTTCAACTTTTTTTCTCCATRTTTTCCTTCTTCCTCTGGAGGTGAGTGAGTCGAGGTTCCAGCAAGTAGCTGAGAACTAATCTTCAGTTCTTCTCCTCTGCTATGTGGCCTTTCCTGTAGTTACATGAATGACCAAAAACTGCTGCCTGGAGCCCTATGTTGCTCTTTTTTCTTTTCTTTTCTTTTCTTTTCTTTTCTTTTCTTTTCTTTTCTTTTCTTTTCTTTTCTTTTCTTTTCTTTTCTTTTCTTTAACTCTTTTTGCAATGCATGCAGTGTCTCACACTTCAGCACAAACTATATGGCATCGTTCTCCTTTTGAGGTTGAGGTTCAGAAATTGTTTTTAGGATAGGGAGCAAAGAAAGAAAGGGTCTCCTCATCTTCCCCACCTTTGTCATCCTTAAGGCAATTAACTATTCCCAGTTACAATCTCTGTCTGACCTACAGTGGTCTTCAGGAGTCTGGGWAATCTTCCGTGAGCCTTTCAATGGCAGAACCCAGGGCTATCTCTCTGGAAGGGGCCGTGACATCTGGTTTCCACATGGACTAAAGTTTGACTGATATGAAGTACCTCCTTTAAGGTGTAAAACTTCTGGAAGGTGAGGAAAGATGATTGAATCCTTCTAGGGTGCCACTTTCTGCTTGYGGAACCCCTTCTTGCTGGAGTTTTTGCTCCCCTACTTCTTCGAGGCGACACAGAGCTGCTAGTGAACCTGCAWGGTTCTTCCTCCTGAGACTGGTGATCTCCCAAAGCTGCACCAGTGGCCAGTGAGGATGTCCCATGTTAATCCAAAAACCCCATGGAGAAGGTTTCATTTTCAGCTTGGCAGGTGTTCCTCAGGCAGATCCACTGTGGTCTGGGGCCTAAGCAAGAGGCAATGGATTACTCCACTCAGCTGTACAGTACCAAATGCTCACTGGAAGCATTTTGACATTTCTGTGGCTTGAGGCATTGGTGACCACAGAGAAAAATATGTTCTTTCAACCTAATCTTTAATTATTTTCTTTGCGGAAAGAAGAGTAAAAAATTTTTGGTGATGTATTAGCCTTTGTCCTACTAATGTGTCATTTTAGTAATTGTAGAATCTTGGGAAACTGAGCGTCTGTTGCTTGTATGATGTTTCACTTTTTTCCTTTTGTAGATACATTGCCATTTTCTGTATCTTTCAGTAGTTAACAATGAGAAAAATGACAGTCTTCTGAGAGGTTATAGTGTAATTAGTTGTAAGGTTCATGCTGTTCGCTGTCTTATGTCTGACATCCATGGTGAGTAATTGAGAAGATACTTCCGCACTGACAACAGCAAACATATGTGTCCAGTTCCTTCTGTGGAAAACTATTTTTACACTTATTCCAGAAATTGAAATGACTCTTCTTCTTTAGAAATGGATTATCTTAAACTGCTGCTATGCTATTTCCACCGCTGTTGTCAGAGTCGCTCTCAAGGTCGAGATGTGTGTGTATTTTTTTTTTTTTGAGAGGAGTTTAAAAGTGCATAAGCATTCGGATTCAACCTTCTATAAAAATCATGCTGACTGTTCTGCAGCTCCTCTTCACCAGACTGACAGGTAGAAGGTTTCATCACAAATAAGATGACTTGAGGAAAATTAAAGTCTTCAGCAAATTTTGTTCATTTTTAGCTTCCTGAAAACCTTCTTCCAATCATTCCCTGTTCTCTGCTTTACTCAGCCCCATGAGTACTGCAGTGAAGAATGTTGTATGGGTTCAAGATAAGAAATCTCCATCCCAGCTCTTGTTGCAATGCTCAGGTGGTCCTTTTCTGAAGGCCAGAGTCCACTTCTATTTCTGACTCAGACTCCTAGCTTGGACATCAACCCCTCAGCAGAGGAGGACACTGCAGGTGCTGCTCTGCTTGTGTGCTGGGTGGTTCAGGTACCCAGCTAGGGAATCCATTTATGGGGRTCTGAACTGCTTGTTTTCCACATGCTTCAAGACGCTCAGTTCAGATGCCTGTGAAGGACAGGGATGCAGCAGTTGGGACTCACTTCAGCTTTCTCTGAAAGTGTGGAAGCCTCCTACTGCAAGTAGAGAATAAACCAAACTGCTTGAAAACAACACTCCAGACTTCATGTCRTTATTGTTGGGATAGGACAGAAGAAACTGGAAATGATTGGGCAAACACCATATTTTGAAGTAGCAAAATGCCCAGCCTCTGGTACCCTTGCCATATCTATAACTCGGTGTTACTGAGCTGGAAGGGACCTCTGAAGGCTGCCTCATCTAACCTCCTGTTTGAAGCAGGGCCACTCTCAAGGTCTGAATGGACTGCTCAAGGCCGTGAGACAGTCTACATGTCCAAGTCTCCCTTGCTGAGAGTAACTGGTGACTATTCTGGGTAGACGCAACATGGCAGGAGRCTTGACTGTAGGCGGACAAGTTGAAGCTGACTCTTGATAATTTTTGATTTTTTCAATAAATGCTACTAGGACTTGGATACTTTGAGGAGAACACTCCTTAAGGAAGGAGCTGAGGCAACATTTGTTGCCTCCACCAGGATTGTGTTTTGAACATAGTGCTGAGTGCTGGAACAGTAAGCAAAAGTCTCTGGGAGCAATGGTATTATAGTGTGACATAACTTAGAAAGCGGCAAGATTTAAAAACAGATGATGTTAAAGCAGAGCTGCTACTGTTTGGCTGGCACAAACCTGCACATTGTATTGTGCCTTTCATTTACTGAGGTAAATAAAAATAGACTGTTATGTTTTAGTTCAGCTTCTTCCAGTTCATACCAGTGATCTCCCAGAGACTCCCCCTGACTGCTCATTGCAAAGTCTGAGGACAACAAGTTTTTTTCAAACTTCTCTGTGAGATATTTTTCTCAGTTCTAGTGCCGACATCAAAAAATATATGTACATTGTTAGAGAAACTTGATTTGTTGCCACACTCTAAAAGTTTAACATTGGTCTTGGGATAAACTTTAACATAATGAAAACACCCTGAATTTGGAGTAGGAGTAAATGAAGGAACGGAAAATTTCTCCTGGGAGAAGGCTGTGGTGGCTGCTGTGAATCATACAGCAAGGGGAAGGTCTACAGCTCTTTATTTAGTTACCTATCCTGGGTTTATGCATACAGTACCAACTCTATTAAGTTCAAAGCATGGCAAGAAGCACATTTATTGAGACATACAGAGCAGTATGGGCCTCAGCTTATCCCCAAAGAAGCCACAAGGGAGCACGAGCACTCTGTAGTGCATGAGAACCTGGAACATGCCCTATAGCTTGATCTTACCGAAGTCTATATGAAGGTACTTGGTGGTTTGCAGCAGGCCTGGGTCTAAAGAAAAGTACTGTAAACTAAAACTGTTATTTTAGAGAGCAGAGCAGGAGCAGGTTGTAAGAGTCGAGATGAGCATCTTCTAAATGTTAAGGGGCATGTTGCAGGAGATGCTCAACAGACGCAAAAGGTCACCGTTGCCCGAGCTTTCAGTAAAACAAAGGCCAACTATTTTTAACTTCATTTCCAGTGGGAAGCCTAAAGACATAAGCTGGCCTCATTGTAGAAGGGCCAGACTTCTGATAATCAGAGCTGTATACATAATGTGATGCTATGACCACATATGCATTTGTAAACAGTGTCCAGAATTTGCTCTGATCTCTGATGCAGTAACACTGCCAGTTGCAGATGGGGCCCAGTTGTGCTAAGTACTGCAAGCCATGCAGTAAAAGCAGTGCCTGCCTCAGGGTTACTGAAAGACATGTTGTATTCATGAACCAAAGGTGGGATTGAGCAAGAGGAGACATAAATAATTTGTGTTTCTGAATAATACCATTATCTCCTGCTGCTCATGACAAATGAGTAAAAAAAGCAAGAGAGACCTCACTGATTGCCAGGGAAATGGGGCTGAGGCCTGAAGAAAYTGTTGCTGAAGGAATCTGCTGGGAGAAGCAGGGCTCCCTAGTGTGTCTGCAGGCCAGCTAAGACTGATAAACAACCTGCACCAGACCTCTGAAAAGTCCAACTTGCCTTCTTTCTAGKGTGATGAAAGCTATGTCAGGAAAGAAAAAAAAGTGTGGGCTAGTATGGGCTTCTYGAATTTACAGAGGGCATATCAATATTTGATAGAAAGGTTGGAATCTCTTTCTCTGGAGATATTCAAARCCTGCCTGGATGCAATCCTGTCTAACATGTTCTAGGAGATCCTGCTTGAGCAGGGGCATTGGACTAGATGATCTCCAGAGGTCCCTTCCAACCTCAACCATTCTGTAATTTTTCTGCCTTTTTTAGCAGTCCAGCAATGCAGGTGAGGCACAATTCCACAGCAGTGTGGCTGGAACTCTCAGCTCTTTTTCTGTGCAATTGTGAAGCTGGATCACTATATGATTATGGCACTCTAGGGAAACAGGAACCTTTTTTTAGGAATGAGATTGAAAGGCATTTAAGTACAGGAGCTTGTTGTTTTATTGATGGTCACTAGGGACTGGGGACAGAATGTAGCTCTAAAGGCGACTCCATGGGAGAAACGAGCCCATCGTTTCACTTCGACAGTTCATAAAYGACACTGATTTGTGCCTCTGGGTGGCTGCCAAGTATACCATGAGGGTACTGCCTCCAGCAGGGATGTGAGCGAGAATAGAAAGCTTTTAATATCCAAACTAATAACTAACACAGCCTGGGCCTGTTCTTGGCTGCCTCTCCACCAGCTTCAAAGGGGAGCAGCTATCGGCATGAGCGCTGCATCCACGGCTTTGGGATGCCTGCAGCACGTGGCCAGGAGGGCTCATGGTGCTGCTTCTTCAAATAGGCAAGCTGTGAGTTAGCATCACCCCCTGATGTTACGGCTCCTGTTTCTCAGCTGCTGCTCAGACCCCCATCTGTCCTGTGGCGGTGCGGGTGATCCACCAGCTCCACTCCRGAGTTGCACCTTGTATTTCTGGGGGAAATTCTACTCTTATCTCAGTAGCTATTTTCAGTGAGCAATTTCCCCTCCCTTTAGCACGGGCAGTAAGTGTGCATGGTTGCTCCTATTGGTAAATTGATCTTATGCTGTGAGCCTATTACCTCTGTGCAAGCAGCACAAAATGGTTTTCTGCCGCAGCATTAGAGCTTTGCGGCTACACTCAGCATATCAGCCCAGCTATTTCCAAGACGTTTCAGTTGCCTCACTGTTCTGAAGCACACAGACCTCCTAGGACACCTCTGAAATTACTCTTTAGTGCTCTGTGTTAGTGACTTGTGCTTTTGAGGAAACCAGCCCATCTACAGGTTGTCCAAATGCACAAATAACACACGTTTTCATTTTATCTGCAGTACTCATGTGTCCTCCAGCTGCTGTGGAGGTCACTGAGCAGGTATTTCTCACACTTGCCTGGAAACCGCTCTTGGAGCAATGGTGATGCTTGGAGAACCTTGTACATCACAAGCTGCCTGGGGATCCCAAAGTGCATCAGCATTGGAGTATTGCACTCCTTTTTCTAGAAAGGCACAGAGATGTTAAGATACTTGATAGAAGTCATACATGTCATCTTTCTAAGAGCTGGGGGTTTGGTATAGGAGGCTTCTGGTTTTACTCTTTCAGTGAGAGGCTTAGATCCATGGTGATGTATTTCTTATAAAGACCTCTGACAAATAGTTAAGAACTTGATACAGTCAACAATATATTTAAACAGTTTTAAGTAGTGAGTTAGATTTTTGACCAAGTTATCACTTTTCAAGAAGGTACTTATTTTGTACCAAAAAAAAAAAATCAAACCTTTCATTGGACAGATTAATGCTCCCAAATTAATTGGAATTTTGGGAAAACAAATTCCAGTACATTTGGATTGTACTGGTGATTGTCTTGCACTGAAGCTCAGTATTTTCCACATTCAACACACGATCTTTCTTTAAAAGGAAACCTCATCTTTAAAGGAATAAACAAAAACCTCTCAGGCCCCTTGTCCCACTGTATGCTGGTCAGCTTATGCCCAGCAACTGCAGTAGAGTAGTGAGAGTGACTGGCCCTTGTTTTTTCCACCAAGCCCACAAGTGACTCAAACACTTCCTCCTCCAGGTTTTCTAGAATAAAGGCTTATATGTCTGCACCCTTGAGCGAGGATCTTTCTCATATTGCACCCCGTCTGTTCTAAAGCACAACAGTAGGTGACTGTATGTTTAAAAGAAAACAAAAAACCTCCCTGTGCTTCTCAGGAGAACAGTCTCATCAACCAAAATCAAGCTGCATAGTGTCCTGCAGAGCATCCTCACTAGGCATTTCTCAGGGTTAGCCATTACAATCAGTAATAATTAAAAGCAGCCCAAAGAAGTAAGGGGATAAAGGCCTTTTCTCAGTTGGTGTCAAATCTGTTGCAGACTGCATACTCCAAAACACAGGCTAGAGCTGATGCTGTGGGTGAGGAGCAGTGCTTAAAAAAAGAAACCCTGGCTGCTTCCCAGAGAGCTGAAGTACTAATTAGGGCCATGGACAGTCAGCTAATTCAGACCTTAATGAGCCTCAAGGGACTGCAAGATAACAGAAGCTATACTGCATATACCACCGTGCAGCCTTGAAGCTGTGCTGTTTTATTAATAAGAGCCTTTACAATAGATGTTGCATCACATGTGGAACAGGGAGGAAACTGTGAAAAAGGAGCTTGTGAAATCCAGACAGTGGAGGCAGGTCCAGCCTTTACTAGTGGCGGAGTTCACCTGTAAAAAAACAAATACACACTGGCACGATTTGGGGTCTCCCTACTAAAAGCCCAGAGATCTGTGAGGTTGGATTGCTATTTCTTGAGCTAAAGAGAGAAACCAATGCACCTCAAAGACAAGACTGAGGTGTTCCTCTTGTTTTCTGGAATTTGGACTAGACCTGAAGTTTCTTCTCTGGGTAGTTACTCTTTAGGTTGATTTTTGAAACAAAGCTGTGATGTCTTTCCCAGGCTTCATTTTCTCAGAAAACATCTCATACAGGGATTGCAGGGATCTTCGTGTGAGCATATGTAGGTTTGTGACACACATGGGTGTCCTGGTCATATGTGTGGAAACATGGTTAACTGCTAACACAGCAGGAAATAGGATACTTCCATATCTCTGGGATATAAAACGGATGTGAGGCAGAACAAAAAGAAAGGKCCTCACGGTTCCCCTTGCAACCTGCTCCCTCGGAAGCCTCTACAGAAGCTGGCCGTGGTATTGCACTGGGGTACCTCTGAACTCTAGAGGATCAGGCTTCTCACAGAGCCCCATGAGGCCAGTGTAGCTTTTTACCATCTTCATTCAGCTTTATCTAAGACACTATGGACCCTATGGGGTCATCTATGTGGATCTTCCAGCAGATCCTTCTGGTGTTTGGATTTTCACTCTTTCGAAGCAGAACAAAATGAACTTGAGCGTGAATGACGTGATTTCCTTTCTGGGGGCATCCTGGCAAACGTGGGCCAGCCTGGGCAGCCAAAGCAAATATTCCCGTTCGCTCCACGCCGACAGCCTGACTGCAGGCTCCCGAGTGCCGCCGGGGGCCGGTTCCTCCCGAGGAGAAGCAATAAGCAAAGCCGCTGCCCTCCTCCCGCTGTGCCTGTGCRTGTGCAAAAGCAGTCCTCCTCCTGTCTCGCTCCTGCCACGACTTCTGTGCAGCAAAGGGCAGAATCTGGCCTTTAATCACAGGTTTCAACGAGGGCTTGCGTCTGTTTGGCTGCAGCACTAATTATCTCTGCATTTCACCTACTGAGAAGATAGGGGGAATTGACACAATTCTGCTTCAGAGCTCATTTTTAATGAATTAAATTTAAATTCARTTAACTGTTTCTCACATTTTTTGTRTGTTTTTTCCTCCCTTAGCAAGCTAAAATGCTAATTGTAGAGTGCATGATCATCATGGTTAGGTGCTTTGCTGAGAGTGTAATGGAGGGTAGCGAGAGGAATCTCTTCACACCCAGTGGTTCCTTCCTGCCAAAGGAGCRTTAGGTCTCATCTAAGGTCCTTTCTCCCCCTGTTAATCCTATTTTTGTATACATACATATGTGTGTGTGTATATATATATTTCTATAGCCAATACACTGCATCATCTTTTGGCACCCTGAGGAGGAGCCAGGGGCACAGCAGATCTTTCCAGTGAATTTATATGACTGTCATGTACCCTTTAGATACTGCCTGGCTTCTCTAAATTTTTCAGAACCTACGCTGGCTTTTGTGCCTACAAGGCGTCTTTGCTCTCTCTGTAGGGGATCAGCTGCTGTGGGTTAGCATCCAGCCCCATCAAAAGCAGGAAGCYCTGGCTGGGCTCTTGGAGAAATGGAGGAATCACCTCCAGTTTTCTTCTTCCCGRCTAACTGGGAATTCTCCTCAGGTTCCTACAATTCCTCCCCTATGTAAATTAAAATGACTTTTCTTGCTGGCTGCTTCAAAACTGATCCCACTGGAAGCCTGGGCGCCCCTTCCCAGTGCCTAGCTGTTGCTCCCTTGTTGCTGCACTGCTGAGTCTCTCCCATTTGTCCCTAATCCTTCGGTATTATTGTATGGCATTTTCTTTTCATTGCTGTTACACGTAGCAAACTAGGCCAGTGCTAAACTTCTGGGTGTCAAGCCCCTGTGAGCTGTGCAAGAAAAACAAGAAGACGTGACAGAGGTGTTAGCTCGCCTGGAAAGCTGGATGTGGCCAATGGTGAGAAAGGTTAATATGGTTTCCCTGCTAAAATAAAGGATAGTGCCTTGATTCTTACCCTTATTTATCCAGTTCAGAAACAGTTCACTGCTTCATAAGTCAGGATCCCACCCTTCCTCTTATTGCCAAAGTGTGTTTCCTGAGAAAGTACAACCTGTCTCTTCCATCTGCCGTTGCAATTAAAATAGCTGGGGTGGGAGCTCTCCTCCCCCTTCCCAGTGCCCAGAAGCATTACTCAAGAAAACAAGGAAAAACACAACACCTACTAACCAGCCCCCATGTGAAATTATCTGCCTAGGCATGAAAATCTAAAGGAGCTRTTAGCTGCTGTGCTCCACACGTGGAGGCAGGGCAGGCTCCAGGAGTGGGTGAATGCTCAGGTGGAGGTGCAAAGCATGTGATGTGATCCTGCTGTGACCTGTGTGGTCAACCAGGTCCACCCTTGTGTATGGTGACCTTTGAATCTTTTGCAAGCTGTTTATGTCGTATCTTTATTATATCTATATGTGGTTATTTTTATCTATATTCTCTCTTTTGCATCTCCCCTATGTGAACAGTTCACATCCCCATAATATCCCAGCCTGGTGAATGTGTGCATGGTGATGAACGCCCAGTGGCACCAAGCAGAAGCTGCTGGCACCTTGGGTCTGTTTGTGCATTGTGTATGTGTAAATATAGGGGTATACAAAAGCTGGTTGATTTTACAGCTGTTGCCTTGAGTTGCAGGATGCTTCTCCTAGTACCTGAAATTAGAGCGGGTGAAAGAGCGAGCAAACAGCATGGGAGCTTGGTGTCACCAGCAAGCAAATTGTGGCTCCTTGGTCTTTATTGTTCATCTTTTTGTGTCATGAACACTTTTTTGTTTGCTCTCCTCTTCTCTCCTCTGTTCCTGTCCTCTCACCAAGCTGCAAAGTGCCCGGCACCACGTGTTTTCAGCCAGCATCTTACCACTAACATTTACTGGGTTTCTTATCTGAAAGTAATGGGATATGTTGAAAATTGTGATTCTTTTTTTTGCATGAAAACTCAAAGTTCTTTTTGTTGTGGCTTATGTTCACAATATATGAACTTTGGAAGTTTGATTTTGCAACCTGGAGTTCCTAAATGGAACATAAAATTGCAAAAAGCTTGTAAGAGTTGGGGGACCTGCAAGAGGCTGCCTCATTCTGAAGGGCTTTGCTTTTGGAAGGTATGCGCTTACTCACTAATTTATTTGCTGCAACAATAGAAGGATATTTACTTTTCCTTGTTATTTCTAGTAAAACCTGCTGTATCATGCAGATTTTTCAATCAGAACCTCTCAGAAAGTTCTTCTGAGTCTTCTTTTAGGAAGCAACTACTAGAAATCTCTATTCTTCCCCCCGCATCTTCCAAACTATGTAAAAGAACTATAGTGGGAAGTAAAAGAGTCTTCAACAGAGATGAAGCAATTAAATACCACTGAAGATTTCTATTGTCTTCAACTTCCACTTCTCCTTAATTGCATTGCCACACTCAGCTTCCTCTCATCTCTCTTCCCTACACACTGTGACCTGTCTCTCCACTACATCTCCCACCTCTCCCCTGTCACCTCCTGGATCCCTCTCAGCTTGGTGCTCAGTTGGCCTCAGACTTGTAGCCTCATCTCATCCCACCTAAGGGCAATGTGTGAATAGAGATTTCATACGCTTTTATGGCTGTCCATAGACAATCCTCAGACTCAGTGATGAGACTAGGATGGGCAAAGGTATCGTGTTATTGGTATGAGAGTTTTGTGTGTTTATTGGGGAAGTCTCCACAGCAGCTTGGCCATTGACTCTTGGAAATACTTTATTAAATATCATAAAGAGAATGCTACTTCTGCCTCTATGATGTTTGTATCCACTGCAATGAGAAAAAGAATGTATTTTGTAGTGAAATTCTCTTGAATACTCTGCATCTTATTTTCTGCTGAAATGCAACATTTGTGGCTGCTCCACTGGAGTAGCTTCATCAGAGAGTCTTGTGGAAACAATTATTTTCCAAGGATTTAAGTAATTCTATTATTTAATGAAAATCAGTAGCATCACAAAACCAAAAATAACCTCTCTAAGAACTGTGAAGCAACAGCTTTTCCTCTAAGTGTGGTTTCCTGGCCCTACTTGCTCATCCATAACCATATGATACATGGAGAAACTGTAGAGTCAAATGGAAAGTGAAGGAAAACATGATTCACCAGATATTTTGCAGCCTTATCTATTGTCATTATGGCAGTGACATATTAGGCGAGGGCTGGGCAGATATTTTGTACTATAGCCTCTCATTCCAAATTAATCCTCCCCCCTTTCCCCTTGCTCCCCAGCTGCCATCTTCAGCAGCAGTGTTGCTCCTGCCTTTTGGGCAGTAGCAGGGCTCAGAAGGGCTTTGGTATATAGGTTCCCACTTGGCACCCATCTTGTTCTGGTTCTGCCAAGGGTCTCACCTGGTGAGCAAACCCTACCTTGTATTTTTCTTTTCTCTCCTCACTGGTTGTTTCCCAGGATAACAAAATAATAAAAACAGATTAGCAAAGCTCAGAGCAGTAACAAACCATGAAAGTCTTTGCCCTCTGATTCAACTGCTTGGTACTATCAACCAGAAGAAATGTGAAATGGCGATACTTTTTAATTCATTAATGTATTTGTTTGCCATGGCTCAAAGCATTTTCTGTTCTTGGCTCTTTATAAACGGCAAGTACAAAGCGTAAGTATGGAAGATAAGGCAGGCATTTGCACAAATAAATGAAAATAATGATATAGCATCAGTTGCCTGAAAGCAAGAATCAAATTCTTTCCCATTCTGCTGAATTTGGTATACATCAAAAATACAAACTCTCTRCATTTTCAGTTCTCTGTGCAGAAGAAAAACACAATCTATTTTCCCCATTAATGACAAACACCTAAGCAGCAGTCRGAACAGAATAACAGAACAGCCCACCTTACTGCATTTATTTTTGTCAAAAACCCCATCAGCGTGTTGTCGTAGATGAACACTGTTGAGAGAATTGGGACTCAGAAATCAAATGGAGTTGTTGCAATACAAAATCTGTCTCCTTTCAAAAACACTTCTAGGGTTGTGCTTTCTTTTTTGTTTTGCTTTCAAGAAGCGCTGGCTACACTGCCGGTCTCTTCTGGCATGAATGCCTCTCTTGAGAATATTTTCCAGGCATTTTTTTGGAAAACAGATGTATAGTTGAGAAATCAAGWCAGGAGTGCAGCAGACAAAGGGAATGGCTTTACAGATTAACTGGGTGTAGTGGTTTGGCACTACTTTGTCAGCATCCTTGCCTGGACATCTTAAGTCAAAGATGCCATTGCTGTCAGGACAGCATAATCCTTCTTTCTCACTTTTCTCTCTAAAAGTCTAACCCACATCCGGAAGATGAGAAGTGAAGCTCCTAAAGGAAAAAAAAAGAAAAGTGGTGCAAATAGAAATAAACAGTTTGAAAGAAAACCACCCCCCTTACGCCAACTTTTATTTTAAGAGGAGATGGACTTTAATGAAATAAAGTTGCTAGGCTGGAAGAGATGTGTTGTCTGTTATTTCTGATAGAAAAAAAGGCTAGATAAGTAGATAGCATRGACAGCCGATGGATGCTGTCCTCATTGAAATGAAGTCTAAGAAGGGGGAAGAGATTTTTTTTTTTGTCAAGAAAAATATTGTGTGCCAAACTGACCTTAAAATTGTAATTTTAAAATTTAAACTTGCACATGGTATCTTCCTTGGATTTTTTGTTTTGGGGTTTTTTTTTTAGTTACTTTTCATTGGACAATTATATAGCAGCTCTAGCTGGCCATTTCTGTGCCATCTCCACGCAAAGCCTTGATTTGAAAAGCAGTGTGATATTGAAATGTGACTGCTTGTAGGCTTTAAGGGTCTTTGTAAATTGACCGCCATGGAGGTGGCAGCAAAGACCTACGGACTGAGGCTATTTCTTCTGCTCATTTTTCATCATACATGTGCCCTTGAATGGCATCAGAGGAAACGAGACCCTCTTGGCAGACCCGGGGTGCAGCCAGCACTATTGGCAGAGCCCTGGGATGCCAACGCATGCCCAGACTCTGGGGAGCTCCAYAGGTGCAGCGGCCCAGGCCCAAGGGCAAGGAGGGACCGTAGCATGACTGTGTATCGGGCCTCTGCGATGGCCAGGCACTATCAAAACCTCTTTTTTAATGAAAATGCTATACATCCAGTGTGCCGCAAGACTGGTTGCATCTGGTTTTAACTGGTAATGAACTAAGATTGCCCTTTTAACTCACTGAACCATGACTACAGCCTTGAAATGCATGGCATAGGCTGTAGCCACACACAAGCCTCCACAGCTCCCCCTGACTTTGAGACTACCACTCTTGCTCCGGGAGTGTGGTAGAAGAGCCGCAAATGCCTAGCTCAAGGCTCCTAAAGAGGACTTCTCACGGCTTAGGCCGTGCTGTCCCTTCACCCGCTCTTGCCTCCCGGTTTCCTCATTCGACTGGCAGGAGCATCAGTTTGTCCATCTCTTCCTTCTCTCGCAAGCTTCTGGCATAGCGAGGCAGACGCCCCGTCCTCCTTGGACCTTTTGCTGGTGGGCTGAGTGTTTCCAACTGAACACTTACAGAACATGGCACAGGCAACCCCTAAGCTGCAAAGAACAGAGCACAGTACTCCTGCTACAGCACAGACAGCTAGAAGCCATCGGCAGGCAATCTCAGCTCCCAGAGAGACAAGCCCTTCCACAAACACCCTTGTCCTCCTGTTTGCTGACCTAGGGTAAGACCACGGGAGTTCCTCCGAGAGTGCTGGCCTGGTGCTCGCTTGTTCCTGCTGTCCTGCATTCATAACCACAGGGAACACTTTCTTTTGCAGGAAGCGTTAGGACAAATTCTGTTCAACTGCTTTTCAGATTGGCCCAGGGGAAATTCTAAGTGTTCCACAGGCCCTCAGCCAGCCTAACATTAGGGCATGTTTGAAATCACCGAATCACGGAATCAGTAAGGTTGGGAGGGACCTCTGGAGGTTTTCCCTATGAGGGGGATGTGCCCCTCGCTGGGTCTCCCTTAGCACCCGTTGCTGCATTTGTTACCCCCAAGTTCTGTCCTCGCTTGCTGATGAGGTCTTTCCTTCAGCCCAGGCAATGCTGTGTCACTGCAGTGAAGCCGTGCCATCCTGTTGCGTTGCTACCCGTGCGTGCCGGTGAGAGGCTGAAGCTATGGAGGGGCTTTAGCTCCCACAGGGCGGTACGTTGGTGCAGGCCTGGAGCAGGGGCCCAGGGTCATGGGGGAATTGTCAATGTGGACAGTCACACCTCGATGGCGCCAGGCCCAGGGAAAGCTGACCTGGCAGCAGGAGCTCGGAGCAGAGCTGGCCAGAAGCCCCTTCCCGCTCTGTGTTCCTGTCGCTCAGCAAAGGGGCTTCTCGCCAGCTCTGCCTGGCTCCAGGGGCATTGCCTGCACCGGTCTGGCRCTGAAGAGGTCACTGACACCAAGCACCAAGCTCCCAAGCTTTATTGCAAGCAGGAAGTGGCTGTAGCCTGACAAGCGTGGGGGTCGCAGGTGTGTAGGACTTTGTCCTTGAAGACCCCTGTGTCTGGCAGCATTGTGGGGCCTCYCGAACGGCAGCAGTGCTCTGGGGCAGCGTTTGCGTCGCCTCCAGGACAGAGCGTGGCTCTGGCCGCCCGTCTCGGCCGACAGGTCCTSCYTCTGTGCTGTGAGCAGAGCAGGAAGCGGCACACGCTGCGGGGTGAGGGGAACTCGTCCGGCGCGGTGGCGTGCGTCCGCGTTGCTCTCCCTCTTTGGGCTCCGCGTCCACAGGACCAGCTGCGATGTCAGYGGAGCCGCCCGGCACTCGCCTCCCGGCCCCGTCGCTCTCGCTGCCCCGTGAGACAGCTGCAGGTGAARGCTCTGCGCAGAGCCCGAAGCAGCGTCTGGAGGAGCGAGGGCCTGGGAGCCGGTGGGTGTGGGAGGGCAGCAGTGGCTGTGGGGGGAAGGAGAGCTGTGGGTGAGGGGCTGCATGAGCACAGGGCAAGCACCTGCTGCCCCCCCCCACCAAGGGATTTCCCAGGAGGTCGTGGCTTAGTGCTGCYGACCTCAGTGGCMYTGGCTGGGCCGGGCTGGGTCTTCTGCCCCCAGAACAGCTCTCGACTCACGTACGTACCTGGGTCACCCTCTGAGGAGTCTCTGGAGGAAGAGGAGGAGGAAGAATYTGCCTCGTCTTTGTGCTCAGAGGGAACCTGCARAGGGAGAGCAAAATCCCACAGGTGAGTGCCATCCCCTAATGAGGTGTCAACAGGGGAAGATAGTACACAGTGTGGGGACCYTGCAAATGGCCCTGAATGACCTTCAATGGTCAGTGCCGGCCACCTGCTYCTTGCTCACCTGATGTGGACGGCCTCCATGCGAGGGTGAAGCTGCTGGTCCTCCTTCTGAGGAGCCTGACGTGTGGAGGAGCGTGCTGGTCCCCTCTTGCTGAGAGCCTCCGGCCAAGGATAGATCTTCTTCCTCGGCTCCTGCGGCCACTGCCTGGGGGAGAGGTGCGCTCTGCAGGTTGCCATCTGCCTCTCCGTCAGCGACTGTGGCCTCGCTGTCACACAGGTGTCTCTGCGACATGAGCCTCTGTAAGCTTGGCCGGACCCAGATCGTGTGGACAGAGGCAGATTCGTCCAGCTGCTGCTGTTCTGGCAGGTCTCTGTCCACCTCCTGCTGCCCTGCTTCCTCCTGTGCTTCCTGCAGTGCTGCCACAGCCCTGCTCCCTGCTGCTTCCTCCCRCTCATTTAAAAACTGTTGTTGTAGTGGCCGTCCTAGCCCTGGCCTTCTGTGCCTGCCCAGGAAAGCTGGCACGCTCGCCGCCACGAGCAGGGGGAGCAGGTCCTTGCTGAGGTGCCGCGGCTGCACCTTCGGCACACGGCGCCGTTTGCTGCTGGTCTCTGCTTGGCGGGGGCGTTGAACTGAGCACGTGTGCCAACGGCCCCCGCGGCGCAGCCACGCTGAGCTCCTCCGCAGCATCATCCGCCTGGGGTTGTGTTGGAGGGCTCTCCTGCTCACGTCCGCGGCCGGCTGCAAGGGTTCCAAGACGAGCAGGTCGGCGGCATGCTCCAGGGAGGCGGCGGATGGTGAGGGGCTGCGCGGGGCAGGGCCCGGGCCCTCAGCCCCCTCTGCGACGTCCATGTCTTGAAGGACCTCGCCAAAGCCAGCAAAATCAGGCAGGGAAGGTGACGAGGAGTCGTCCTGGGCCATTTCCCCACGGGGCCTGGCAGCGCTGTCTTCTGCAGAGCTGTGGGCTACTGCAGTGGCGGAGGGGCTGGGGCTCTCGCTGCCGGTGAATCCAGCCTCCGGTGTGATGTCACTGCTGCTGCTCTCTCCACTTTGCGATGCTGAGGACTCAGCTGGCACTGCGTCGTGGCTGTGTGCCCTTGTGCTCGGGACCTGTGGCAGGCTTGGCAGCATGGGGGAGCTTGGCCAAGGCTTGTCCCACTCCATGGGTGCTGGGCCACCTTGGCTTGTGCCTTCAGCAGTGCTCTGGGTTGCCCAGAGAAAAGAGAAGCATCCTGAAGGTTGGCGGCTGATTGGAGGAAGGATGATCCTGCTGCCGTGGCTCTGCAGCGGCCTCGGTGTTGCCAGGGCTGATGCGCTCGTGCTAGGCCTGGCCTCTGGCATGGCAGGGAAACCCTCTTCCCTTGCCCCAGTGAGAGCAGAAGCATCCTGCTGGGGGAATGGAAGGGAAGCGCCACTGCCGGGTGGGAGGTGTTCCCTGGAGTCATCTTCTGCAGAGCTGTCAGCAGGCCATTGCAGTGCCTTGGGCCTGCCTCTGGCAGAGCATCCCAACGACGCTGGCAGAGGGGGCAGCTTGACTTGGCTTGTAGACGCTGCCGTTTGACCTCTGCCCATGCGCAGGGACGCGTCTGCCTGGGTTGCCGCCTTGGCGGGGAGAGGCGGCAAGGATGGCAGAGGCGGCAGCTCTGCTGCTGAGGAACTGCTGCGGGGCAGAGCCTCCCCGTGCTCCACGCTGCCCGTCTGCAACAGAAGCCCAGGAGAAAGGCCCAGTTACCGTGGGTGGGGAGTCCTCCCGCACCCTCCCTGCTTCCCGGCTGGCAAACCTCCCTGCTGGGAGCCCCAGTGGCAGCGCTCAGCCCCGCGGGCGGGCGGGCGGCCGCCGCCCTGCTCCCAGCCGGCACCTGGGGAGGGGGCTGGTCGCTGCTGGGCAAGGGAGAGGCGAAGGCAGTGCCCCCGGGGAGCCCCGCGCCATGCCCTGGCAGCGTGCCGCGCCGAGGCGGCGGTCGGCCTGCCGGGGGGCAGGGACCCGCTGTCGCCTCCCGGCACCTGCCGCCGGCTTCTCGGCAGCTCCGGGCAGTCGGGAAGCGGCTCTGCCCGCGGGTCTGGGCGGCTCCGTACCTCTGCGCTGCCGTCCTCGGGGTGCCGCGAGCTCTCTGGGCGGGCGAGCGGAGGCAGGCTGTCCCTCCGGGGGGACGAGGCCGAGCTCTGGCTCCGCTGCGTCGCTGCGGGTGGCTCCTGGCGGTCCACCTGCGGGGAGAAGGAGGTGYGYGATGGAAGCGGTTGGGGTGCCACAAGCGGCCCCTGAAGCGCAGGAGACACCAGCCCCGCTTCGAAGGGCCCCGAGGAAAGGCCCCGTTGCCGCAGGAGCCCCGGGCTGGCCGTCTCGCAGCACCTCCCCTTCCCCACCGTCCTCRCGCTCGGCTCGCGCGCCCCACGCCTGCTGCCTCCCTGCGTCCAGCCCCACGGCTCACCTCGCCGCGTTCCCGTGTGCTGGGGCGCCCGTCTGCGGCCTGGGAACAGGGGTTCGCCTTCCGCTCCACGGGCATCTCCAAATTCGCTGCCGGACACCACTCACGCCGGCACCGCGAGGAGCTGCTCCCTCCTGACGGAGTCGCTCTCCTCACACTGGGGGCCGCGGGGCGCCCGCCCGGCAGGTCACCGCGGGGACGCCCCTGTCACAAGGGCCGCGTGGGCCCGACGCCGCCCCCATCACAAAGCCCTGGCGGTCGCCGTGGGGACCGGACGGCCGCCGCCGGGGCCGCCCCAGCCCCGCGGCCTCGCCTCCGGCCCCCTGGGCCCGCGTCCCGAGTCCCCCGGGAGCTGGGGCCTGGGCAGCAGGAGGAGGCTTCGTGCCCCCAGCTCTGCGCTGCCCCGTGCCTCGCGGCGGCGGCTCCTCTCCTTGCCTCCCTGGCCCCTCGCAGGCCCCCCTGGACGTGCAGAGAACAAGAAGCGTCCGTGACCAGCGACCAGCAACCCCTAGTGACCGTTGTCCCTGGGTTTGGGGAGAGTTCAGGCATTTGAAAACACATGACTTTAACATTTGGCAAGGTGAGGAGCCGGAAGAGAGCCCATTAAAATTTTGCTTCTCATGAACACAGATTAATTAAATCATTTAGCCAGCACTGCCTGTACTGAGAGCACCCAGGCACCTGCTACGTTGGGGTTTCCCTTGTTTTTCCGCCAAGTGCTAGGCTCCAAAGCGGCTTGAGCTCCAAGCGGGTGCTAAAGGCTTTTGGACATTACAATGTGCCGTCCCTCGGGTCTGCTGAGTTATGGCCGGCTTGTGCAAGCCTTGCCCAGGCAGCCATAACTGATTTTAGGCGTGCCTCATGGCGTGAAGGCAGGACAGCTCTCCAGAGTGCTGGCCAGTGGAGCAGCCCTGAGCACTAGCATTTTGTGTATGAGGATGAAATTGGTAGGATCTCCCCTCAGTCTTCTCTTCTCCAGGCTAAAGATGCCCAGCTCTTGCGGCCATTCCTCATAGGGCAGATGCTCCAGCCCTCTGATCATCCTTGTAGCCCTACGCTGGACTCTCCCCAGTAGCTCCATGTCTCTCTTGTCCTGGGGAGCCCAGAACTGGACACAGTCCTTGAGATGAGGCCTCAGCAGGGCTGAGTAGAGGGGCAGGATCACCTCCCTCGTCCTGCTGGCAACAGTCTTCCCAATGCACCCCAAGAGACCATTGGCCTTCTTGGCCACAAGGGCACATTGCTGGCTCATGGTCAACTTGTCGTCCACCAGCACTCCCAGGTCCTTCTCTGCAGAGCTACTCTCCAGCAGGTCAGCCCCCAGCTTGTACTGGTGCATGGAGGTATTTCTCCCTAGGTGCAGGACTTTGCACTTGCCCTTGTTGAACCTYATGAGGTTCCTCTCCGCCCAGCTCTCCAGCCTGTCCAGGTCTCTCTGAATGGCAGCACAGCCCTCAGGTGTGTCAGCCACTCCTCCCAGCTTGGTATCATCAGCAAACTTGCTGAGGAGGCACTCTGTCCCCTCATCCAGGTCATTGATGAAAAAGTTGAACAGGATGAGACCCAGTACTGAGCCCTGGGGGACGCCACTAGCCACAGGTCTCCAACTAGACTCCACACCACTGATGACAACCCTCTGGGCTCTGCCTTTCAGCTAGTTCTCAATCCACCTCACTGTCCACTTGTCTAACCCACACTTCCTGAGCTTATCTAGGAGGATGTTACTGGAGACAGTGCCAAAAGCCTTGCTGAAGTCAAGGTACACAATGTCCACTGCTCTTCCCTCATCTACGTAGCCAGTCATTCCATCATAGATGGCTATCAGATTGGTTAAGCAGGATTTCCCCTTGGTGAATCCACGCTGACTACTCCTGATCACCTTCCTTTCCCCCATATGTCTGGATATGACATCCTGAATGAGCTGTTCCATCACCTTTCTGGGGATGGAGGTGAGGCTGACTGGCCTATAGTTGCCTGGGTCCTCCTTCTTGCCCTTTTGAAGACTGGAGTGACATTGGCTTTCTTCCAGTCCTCAGGCATCTCTCCAGTTCTCCATGACTTTTCAAAGATGATGGAGAGTGGCCTGGCAACTACATCTGCCAGCACCTTCAGTAGCCATGGGTGCATCCCATTCAGGCCCATGGATCTGTGGATGTCAAGCTTGCCCAGAATATCTCTAATCCTATCCTCCTCAACCAAAGCAAGCTCTTCCTTTCTCCAGATTTTTTCCTGGAAGGAAGGAAGGTAATGATTAATGCAATGCATTAATGCAAATGCAAAATGGAAGAAGGTAATGATTAATGCAAGATAGAAGATGATGGCTAGCAGGAATGGGCTGGAAAGGACTTTGCAAGTGGAAGCCAAGAGCCCTGTAACCTGGAGGGCCCCTTATATCACTGATTGCATTGGGAAGGTGAAACGAGGAGGCTCTGAAGTATGAGTTGGAGCTGCTCAGTCAGGGAATTATGATGGTCTCTGCACCTTTAAAGTCTGCTGACAGCAGTTTCTGGGCTCCCTTTAAGAAATAAAAAAGGTAAAGCACATAGGAAGTACTGAAATATTGCAAAGACAAATTATTAAATCCAACAAAAGTTGAGAAATGCAAGACTGAACAGGGCTTCGGTGTTCCTGCCTCAGCCACTGCTCCCAAGACATGCTAGAGGGCTGTCCTATCTAGCTAGGATCCAACCTCCCTCTGGCTCATTTAAAAGCATCTCAAATTTAAAACAGCTCTAATCATCTCCTTTAATGATTGCAGCTGAACCAACCCATGGGACCCAAACTGCTAAAATCAGAGGTGTTCTTAGCTCCAGCTTGTCGTTCAACCTCGACAGCTTGTACATTAGTACCCAGACAGTGGCACAAGGTGAGGCTGAGCCCTCTCGACAATTTAGCAAGTGCTGAGTAATCAAGCGCAGTGAATATGAAAGGCCTTTCCTGGGGTAGGAGAGTGCCCTGGCCATTGGGGTGGGCTCCCTCGGTTGTGATGGGTTATTCTCCATGCCAGGCACCAGCAGGAGACCTCTTGCATCTTGATGTGAAGATTTGTCTTGTTACTAAAATAAATGGTATGTATGTGTGTGCATGTGTGCACGGTGCCCAGGCGCGACAAGTTCCCAGCCTGTGACTGGGCTTCTAGGCATCATTACAACAATAACAAGAAATAATGTCCCTGGAAGAAATTCCTCTGTCTAAATGACTCGCTCATGGCTTTGCTTTAGACATTACGACGTTGCAGAGCTAATGGCCAATCACCAACATTACGGCAGGGCACTTTTCACAAATGAATGCACACAGTGAGCTTTATTTCTGTAATGTCATCAGGCCGGCAGATAACGAGCAAGAACAATTTTTTGCCTTAAATAACAGCACATCGAAAAAAAAAAAAAAACAAAAATAAAACAACCCACAAGCAGAAAGCAAAGGAGCTTGTGAATCACCTCTCTACTCAGGATTTACAGCGCACAGGCCTGGTCGGAGCAGGAGAACCTACGGAGATGACTGATGTCTGCTTTTTCTCAACAAGCCTGTTTGGAAAGCGAGAAGGCGATGAATCAACCAGAAAAGAAAGAAACAACAGCAAAGAGGAAACAAACAAACAAATATATCAAGTTTTAAGCAGCAAACTGCCCAAAGAGGACAGGAGCAGGTCAGAGGGCTCTAACGGGAGCTCATGCCCCATCCTGATCCCCCGGAGTAAGGCTCTGGTACTACCGTGCCTACATTCCTGCGGGCATCACTCATTTCCTCAGTGTAGAAGATGTCTGGCCATGTGAGTTGGACTGATAAGCAGAAAATAATGGTGTGCTCCATTCCCAGTTGGGTTAGGATGGATACGTGGCAGGTCCAGCAGCAGGATGGTGCCAAGCCAGGGCCAGGGAAGGGCTTGCCAGCAGCATCCGGAGGGCACAGGGCTAGCTGGGGCCAAATTATTGGCTGTCCTTTCCCAGAGAGGGGATGTGGTGCTACAAATGACCAAGAGCAGCAGTTTGGGGTGGCCTTTAGGAGACACGTAGCTGGGTGGCAAGCAGGGTGCTTGCATGAGACAAAAAGAGAAACTTTGGTTTTGGCTGTGCCGGCTTGTTGGGCCTTTGCGCTCGCTAGAGCAGATGCTGTGATTTTGGCTTCGACTTTGATCCGCACTGGCTTTGTAAGTAAGTCCCTGACCTTTCCTTCCCTTTCAGATGCGACTGAGGTTATTTCCACTTGCATGCTCAAAAGTACGTCCACCGCCCTCTGCTACCTTAATCTTTCAGTCTACTCTTTTGCCAGCTTTAGAGCTAAATACTCTTCTCAGGAGACAAGCAACACCAGCACTGCCTCCGAAGCAGCTTTAAGGCAATGACACAAGACAGGTCATGGGGAGACAATTACAAAAATCAATATATTCCACTCAGACAAGCATTGTTATATCATTAGCACTACTGTTGTGTGTTAAAGGTCTTTTTTACCGCCCACTTAGCCTAAGAAGGGGCTGCCGCTGGCGCTGCACTGCTCGACCGGGCAACGACAGTGGGGCACTGGGCTGTGCTGGCTGCTTGCTTTCGGCTCATGTTTGGTGCAGGACAAATATGGCCTTTAATCCTCTACAAAACTGGGTAATACTAAAATACCTTCTCATATAAAGCTAAGCCGAAGAGCTAAGTCAGGGCAAAACAGCCCTGGAGAGTTTCCTATCGCTCTTCTCCAGGACTGTCGTCTGCGGCTTTTCAAGGACCCGATGTTCCTTAACTGGAAAACATCTCTGTTAGCTCCAAATTCCTGCTCCCGGTCTCAGAATGGGTCTATTTTGGGACTGTAAGGAGAACTTACTACTTACCTTGCTACTACAAATGATGCAGTTAGTTAAACTTCCTGGGTTTTGGTAAATCGGAGGGGTCAGCATGCCCAGGGTGCAAGGAACAGATGGGAAGTCCTAGCCATGTGTTTCCCTTGCCAGGTAATACTGTTACCGCTAGCTCCAGAATTAAACCTAAATGCATTATGCACATGACAAATAGCTCGCTTCCTCACTGTCCAGAAATGCCGTTAATTAGAACCCCCTCCCCCCGCCCTGGGTAGCACTAAAATAGGTTACAGGCCGAAATTGCTTGGCTATGACTGGGGAACAAAGTCAAGCTTGTTTAATGGTACAGCCATGCAGCAAACAACAACAACAACAACAAAAGGACAGTGTGACCATGCGAGCAGCGCGGGCACCAGCAGCGTGACACGTCCTGCAACGATGCACGCAAGTCAGCGCTGCGCGAAGCACCTTCGCGGGCAGCCCGCTGGGAATGGGCACCAACAGCCCTGGGAACCACCGCTTAACTCTCACCACGGACTGGGAGAATTTATTACACTTACTCCTATTTTATTTTCCCGGTCCCAAGACTCTGGACATAGAGAAAAAAAAAAATCACTGCAGCAGAAGGACTGGACTGGCGGTGCATGTGTCTTTCATCTGCAGGGGATAGAAACCTTGAGGAAACCAGTGCATTGATCATGTTATCCCTCAAAAATAATCTGTAGGATGAGGGATAAGGCTGGCAGTGACGTGGTTATGGCTCCCCTTGAAGGGAAGAGAGATGGACAACCAGGTCCTGACATTCCCACCAAACTCACATGTCTCTGCACATGTGAAAACACAGAGGGGAAAAGAAAATCAGTATAGAAAACAGAAGTGGGTGCAGAATAAAACTGAAGCAGTTTAGGTCAGTAAGGCAGCGAGCGAGGAGAGATATTTGCAATTGCATTAATAGCATAATTTTGCCTAAGTGGTTCCGTTGCTGGGGTCGGGCCCGAGAGGCTTTGCAACGCGGCGTGCTTTCGTGGCAAATAGCTGGCGAGCAGAGGGCACCTTGTGTGTGGTAAGATTGTGCTTTTTTGTCACAAGAAAAGCATCGGGCAAGTTGCTGGGTGTTAAACTACAGCAATTTGCAGCTCTCAACATTTATCCAGTTTCCAAACAGAAAATAAAGGGCTTGAAAGGGCACAAATTCTTGGAAAAACGGTATTGCTTGAAGGTGTGGAAGAATACCTTCAGCTCAAGAACCACAGTTTTGCTGCTTGGGAATGAGAAATGATGGGAAAGCTGTCGAGCATCCTGGTCAGCAGGCATCAAAGCGACACTAAAATGATGGGGGCAATACGGCTCAGGCTGTTGGTTTCCACAGGAGACTTCGCTCACAGGGACTGGGAAATAGCCCCGTGACCAAGGCGTGCCTGAGATAACCACAGTGGCTGCTTCCAGTTCTGCAGAGGGCTTCTTTGCTCGGACCTGCAGCTCCCTTCATGCTTTTTGCAGTGCTTCATGGTGAATGTGATCTAGCATCACCCCAGTCTCATATAAAACCTGTATTAAAAATTGCTGCTGTTGGGAGAGGTAATCTTAAGTGGCTGAGCTGACCTTTTCCCATGCATTTCCAGTCTGCATTGGTGCAGTCACTAGCCCATGGATCAAATACCACTTTGGGTTACACAAGGAGTAACAAACCACTGGGCTTGTTTCAATCTAGACCAGCTCAGAAAGTCACAACTGTGATTTTTGCCCTGGTTGTACAGTTTTTGGGACAATCCCACCCGGTTACAGGCGACTAGAGCTGGCTGTTGGACAGGTACGAGGAGCCCCAGCTCTGCTGGTGTAGATGACTTGTACGTACACCCAAACACACTCATGAATGCACGCACATAAAAGTGAGCTAAAAAGAGAGGCAAATGAAGCGATATATGCTTTTATTTCCACAGATGATAAGAATAAAAGCTCTTTATTATCTGCGCTGAGGTTAGTTTGTAACACAGTTTTTCTTCCGTTGACTTCCTGGGGGAGTGCAGGTGGACTGGCCAACAAGATACCACTTCGGTTCACGGCATGTGCCTTCGCAAAGGTTACATATAGCCATTTAGGCACAGGATTTATTCTGAAAAAATCTCAGCAGCTGCCTAAGTCCTACCAAAAATGCGTTTTTTTTTTTTTTTTGGCCCCACATCCACATGACAGATTAACAGCCAGCCTGTCGCTAGCTGAGATGGAGATGCCGAGGCTCTCCGCTGTCACAGCAGCGGGGCAAGAAGGAGCATGAGTGTTAAGAGCTGCGTGTCTGCATCCATCATCACTGCTCTAAATCCGATTAGCAGCTCTTTTTCTCCAGCTGGTGAGCAGAAGGAGCAGGGAGGTAGCCAGCGTGACGTATAGATGTCCAAGAACAGAGCGCTTCCTCCAGCACTAATGTTTTCTTTGAGGCAATCATTTCTGCAGGGGGTTAATTTTTTATATATATTGCCTTTAATGAAAAATTAAAAAGAAAAAAACCAAACCCATAATGTTCCTGTCTTAAGAGGTTTGGTGGTGATATGGCTGCTGCTGTTGTACCCAGCACTGAGGGAGGATGAACCGTCCACGTCCATCAAGCGACGCATGTCGGGCTCGGGCCGAGCGTGGGTGGTTTGGTGGCCCCAGAGCTGCTGGAGGGCGGCCGGTTCGGCAAGGGGGCTGCCGGGCGGCGGGACCCGCTGAGAGCCGCCGCCGCCGCCGGCCGCCCGGCCCCRGCTGACCACCGAGGCGCCCTCAGACCCGCAAGAGGTAACGGGCTATTTTGGCTCTGAAATGAGAGGCAGCAAATTTTCGCAAGGACGCTTTTTGCCTTGAGGGAGCTAAAAAAGGAAACAGGACGTGAGCATTAAGGAAATAACGGCTACTTCTTTCCCATAGCAAAGCTAAAAGAGCCGCAGGCAGATGATAAACACTGTTTTACGATTTGCACTGGCCGGCTCGGGCAGACGGACAAACGGACATCTGGGCTTAAACGGCTCCTCGTAGCCCGGGAGCAGGGCGAAGCCCTGAGCGAGCAGCGCCCTCGAGCCGGCCCCGCGCCGGGCGCCGCCGCGCTCAGCGCCGGGCCCGGCGCCGCCGCTCGGGCTAGGCCGGGATCCGTAGCGCGGGTTCACCGCGTGGCTCCTTAGAAAGGACCGGCTCGGCCGCAGCGGCCCGACGTGCGGGCGGATAAAACGGAGAGGGCTCCGCATCCCCGGCTAGTCCCGCGCGTTGCCAGCGCTCCTGCTCCCGGAGCCGCGCGGGGCCATTGCGTTTCTTCCCCTTCTCCCTCTCTGCCAGGACTTTTTTTTTTTTTTTTTTCAGGATACATCCTTACCCACCTCGGACAACGCATGCAGCCAGCATCCCCCCCGACCCTCTCCCGAAGGGCACATCCGCAAGCCCAGAGGTGGATGCRCAATTCCGGCAAAGAGCTTTTTTCTGCCCCGTAAAAGCCCGGCGGAGCGGAGATGGCGGCGGCGCGGGGAGGCGAGGGAGAGGCTGGTTGCGCAGGAAGCTCCGCTCGGGCCCTGCTCCGGCCCGCAGGCTCCCTCGGGAGCGGTGCCGTGCCCGTGCCCTCGAACGAACGGGACCGCGGTTAGGCGGGGGAAGAGCCAGCCGGGCCCGGGCCTCGCCATCCCCACAGCGAGCGGGCCCGCGGCGGCCGAGCAAAGCGGCAGCAAGCGCAAGGCCACGAAGCTCCTGCCGCCGGCGGGTGCGAGCGCCGCCGCGAGCCCCGCGCACAGCAAGCGCGCGGCACGGCAGATATATATATATATACACACACACACACACACACACACACACACACATATATATATATATATCTTTTTTTTTTTGCGGGATAGACCCGTGTTTTGCCCCAGGCATGCTGCTGGCTCATCCTTGGGGGAAAGAGGGAGACCGCCCTGAGGAAAAATGATTTAAAAATGCCTTCAGATGCCTTTTCACTTCTTTTTATTTAATTCCATAAATATTTTCATAAGGCTCAGTGTCTTTACAACACCATTTTTTTTTAAACACTTCTTTTTGTTTTATACACACAACTTTGACACTTGTTTGACAGGGTCAAACAGTCCAATATAAACAAAATAATAAAACTGGCAAGTGCGGATCAGCTGGGTTACCAAAATCCTTTTTTTTTTTTTTTTTTTTTTTTTTTTTT
>NW_028187089.1:1084488-1174431 GCF_003343005.1 Rhea americana
TTTTTTTTTTTTCTTAATCTCTGCTACAAGTCCCTGTCGTCATAGTGCCTTTAAACTCCTACAGCCTCTTCTTTTCTTCTCAAGGAAAAATAAGCTTGGTGATGCCATGCAGAACTTACAATAGCTACTAAATATACATGTTCCCTGAAATGTAGCTGCAATGAAAAGATGACAGAGCATAAAGAGAACAAAACCAGAAACCCAAAGCACCACAGTGTACTAGCAATAACATTGCGAAGGACGGCCAGCGACCGTCCGGAAACTGAAACAAAATTTCAAATATATTTCTCTATGTATTATTCTCTATTTACAACTGTTAGATGCACCTAGGTTGGTTCTTGTTGGAGCTTTTCTGGAGAGGGTGGGGAGGCGAAAGTCTTGAATTTAGAGCCTCTGTTCTAGTGTCTAGGTCAAGGGGTGATGCAAGTCATTTACCTAGGGAGGAGGGTTGGTTTTTTTCTTTAATTATTTTTTTATATATATATATTTATATATATATATAATTTCAGCCAGAGAAATACCGTAAACATGTAGGTTTATTACAACTGTCTCGTTCTCTGCGTAGGGAATGGTAGGTGGGTTCCTCCTGTCTGGCATTGCAAGGGACGTCTGTGGCGRCTGCTCAGTCAAAATTACCCCGAGCTGCTGGCGGCCGAGCCGCGGCCGGAGCGCCGGAGCCCGCGCGGCAGCCCAGCCCTGCTCCCTAGCGGGAAAGCCACGGCAGGCAGCAAAAGTGGGACCCGGTGCCGGTTCTTCTTCGCGATAACGCGCCATCTCTCGCAGCACCGCGGCAATTTATGGAGGGGTGTGAGCTTGCGCGACCGTCCTGACCGAGCGCCAAGCCCCCTCTTTCCTCCGGAGCAAACGCCTGCATCTGCTTGGCCGGCCGCCCGGCTGGGGCAAGGGCTAGCAGCGCTAGTCTGGTTTGGCTTTCCGTTTAAGAAAGAAGCTGCGAGTCCAACAAGTGGCCTTGTCAGATCGAGCGAGTCTTGATTTATGATGCAAATAATGGTGTGGCGGTGGTGTTTCTTTTTTCCTAGTGCTGAATATTTAGGAAGCATCTTCTCATAAAAATTATGGATGTCTCATTCTCACTCTCTGAGGCACAAAACAGTAAATTAACAGGCTTAACTAATGTGCTTGTTACTTTCTTTTTTTCTTTTTCTTTTCTTTTTTTTTCCCCTAAGCAATTAAAAAGGCAAAGGAATAAGTGAAATTTCATCATGCTGACAATATTTTCTGATCTCTCTCTCTTTCTCTCTCTGTCTCTCTGCAGCTCTCTCCAGCCACTCAGCCACAGTACGCTGCTTCGATTCACTTCTGCGAACCAAACTCATTCGCTGCTCTAAATACCCACCCTGTTCAACAGGCAAAACGACAATCGCTGCAAATTCTGTATTAATATCCGAGCTTAAAAATGCAGAGATACAAAAGAGCATAAAAATCTGTCATAATTTAAAAGTGTGTGGCCTCCTATATGGAAATCCTGGCATTTAGCTGTTGCTTGCTGCCGGCTGCAGCAGGGAGATGCTTCCCCTCTGAAATCCTGCTCTGGCTTTGCTAGTTATCGGTAATTTCTAGGTTAYTAAAAAGTGCTGAGATAACTGCTGTTGCTTAAATAAAAAAAACAATACAGATACAGTCACTGCCTTGTAGCATGCCCTGAAAGGGAACATGCCTCATGGAAATACTGAAATCGCACTCTTGGCTGGTCTCCCCAATTTCTTGTTTTTCTTCAGAGAGAAAAAAAATATATCTCCACACTAGGTGGCCTGGGGTTGCCTAAAAAGGGTGAGACTCAAGTCAAAGCAAATACCATGATCAGTTGCTTCAGCCCATGTTTGCAAAGGAGCTTGCAAAACAGCTCTGCAAAGCTTTGAGTTCATCCTCTAACGCTGGCTAAACAGTCTCATTCAGCCAAGGAAAAAAAACCCAAAACCCACCATCCTAGGGCACGACCATTTCCTTTACAAGCTTAAACAGAAGCTTTTGGGCTTGCAAAGAAATGCACCGAAGGCTGAAATCGTAGCAAGCGGCTTGGAAAACACAGCCGTGAAGCTCCACAGYGAGAAAAAGAGAGAGAAAGAGACCCAGAGATCTTAGCTAATTCCTATCGAGCCCGCTGACAGTGCTACACCTCTGCTCAACCATGGCCCCAGGTTGGATCCAACTCATCGCTGCTCTACATAAGGTCACGCAACCACGGTCACGTGGCGAGACTCCTCCGGTCACATCCGTACCGGAGCAAGCCTCTCTGCCGCTACGGCTTGCATGCATTAAATAGCAGGTGACTGTTCCCAATTACTTAAGCAATGATCCTTAAGCTAACGGGTCGCTACTGGCAGCTAAGGGCTCGCTTGGCAGGTCAGCGCCCAAGGCCGAGCCAGGGAGCTTATACGGAAGAGCGAGGAGCAGTGGTGGCTCTCGCTCTGGGGATCACTGCTCCTGTAAATAGCAATTAGTGGCTCGTTAGAGCAGTGCTGTGCAGGCGTGAGCGTGGCCGACAGGATGGGACCTTAGTTCCCGAAGAAAGAAAACTGGCCATTTGCTGGAGGGTAATAGCCAATTTTCCGCTAGCTAGAACGGAGGGCTTGAAGCCACCAATTTTTAAGCTTTTATCTTTGCATAGAAGACAAAGATAGCGGTGGGCATTTCGGAGTTGTGGCTCGGCTTAAAAAAAGAACACAAAATCCAAACTGAAAACAACCCCACAGAAATAAAACGGAACGCCAAAGAAASGAAAGCCCCCGCTGCTCTTTTCTCAGCCTTAGAGCAAGTGTGAGCAACTCACACCGTGCTGGGAAAAAGACAGCGCTTAAAAAAAATAACAAAAATAAAAATAAAGTAAAAATAAAATAAAGCAAGACATCAACTAAGGAAAACCTGCTCACTTCTTACAAAGCCCTTCGGCTTGTTTCCCCCTGCCCACGAGAAAACAGTTAAAGCCAGAGAAATACTGCGCAGCAGAGCATGGTGCACGACAGAGCACATCCAGACAGGCACGGTCGGRCCAGGGAGTGCGGGACAGGCGGGGAGGAGGGCGAGGGACGATGCTCTTCGGTGACACGACAGCTCCAGGGACAGCCAGGGACCAGGGATGGAGAAGCAGGCAGGGGGAGCAGAGACCTCCCGCCGCACCAAAAAAAAAAAAAMCCCAAACAACGCCCCCATCCCCGCCCCGCCATAAATAAAAGCAAATAAAATATACACCAACGCAGTCCACGAGGAACTTCAATGACGAGCTCACACAAGCGAGGAAGCACTCTGGGATGCCGATGGCGACTCGAATGGAAATGAAGAAGAACAGAACAACAACGACAACAACGACAAAAAAATTACGTCCGACCAATGGAATAAAATAAAATAGGTCACATGAGTAGAAATCATTGGTGCTTCCTAGTATCTAGTAGCAGATTGCTTCCCAAAAACAACAAAAAAAGTTTTTGGTCCTTCTATATATATATACATATATATATATATGTGTGCATGTATATATATAAATATATATGTATACATATTTAGTTGCAACAGTGCTTCTCCGAAAAAAGGTCCATCTATAAATATAATTTTATTTATTTTTATTTTTAATTTTTAGGCTTTTTTTTAAGTTTAAAACTCTCCGTCTCACTCTACGTATTATTTTTTGAATGGCGTTAACCTGCTGAAGTTTTGCCAGAATGGTGACTGGCTGCGTTTGGGTTCGGTGAACTCGAAGACCTGGGCCTGGGATATGCCATCTGTCACCATGTACTGTCCCTGATTTAATGGATCCTGGGGTGGTGGGTAGGCTGGAGGAACCGACCTGGAGTAGCTGACACCTGCATCGATGATTGGGGGGAAAAAGAAACAGATCAGTCAAAGTGCAATCGGGTCAGTAGTCRTTCTTCGTCATGCTATCGCTTCTTAACAACCAGGGTCCCGAACGCCGGGGAGCTGCGCTAGAGACGGCAGATCTACGGACGACAGCGGCAGCTACCTAACGTCTCACCTCGAAGGCTACCTAGGCTAAGCGACGAGCGGATGGTCTGGACACGGCGCGTTACTCCTGCGGGGCTGGCCCTGGCGGAGAAGTCCTGCGGGACCGGCCGAAGCGCGGACGCAGGGCCAGGCCCTTGGGAGCATCCCTCCGGCCGGGCGAGGGTGGCCAGCCGTGTCCTTCAGCCCCCGCTCCCAGGGTTCACCCTCGCCGGTTCCAAGCTCGGGCGCGTCCCCCCGCTCCCCTTGGGAAGCTGTTCGGCCGCCGGCTGCTGCCGAGCGCCGCACCGMCCCAAAAATCGCTCGGCCCCGGGTCCTCTCGGCCCAAGCGACCTGGAGCATCCCCTCGCTGCAGGAAGGCGCCCCGTGGGGGGCCTTTCCCACGGGGAGAGGCAGCTCGGGCAGGACGGTGTTGGAAGCYGGTTGCCGGAAGCTCTGGCCATCTCTGGATTGCCTCGGCGGCACGCAGGACCGCTCTTCTTTCCGCGGGGAGGGCTGCCCCCGGCCGCGGGACGGCTGGCCGGCTTCGCACGAGACAACCTCGAGGCGACTGCCTGCCCTGGCTTTAACCGCAGGCGCCAGGCGACTCTGCCCGAGCGGATCAGTGTCCTCATCTGGAAAGCGGGGTAGTGAGACCCACCTACCTCACACGAGGGTTGTGAAGCTAAATTAATTAATGTTTGTAAAACACTTTGAGATCCTCGGCTGGGAAGGTGCTAGAGAAGGCAAAATACGGTGATTAGCACCCAGGTACCACAGCAACGTGTGCACAAGAAATGCGACTCTTCTGTGCATTCAGTTAGCGGTTCCTAGCCACACACAAACGCATGCTTTGCGGGACCAGCGCTCAGTGGCCCTGGGACGGGAAGGGCTGCGCACAGGCAGGTACTTACAGGCAAAGGGATAAGCCGCACAAAGTGCACTCGCCGAGTTCAGCTGACAACTTTTATACGTTGCCGCCTTGTAATCCAGGACCTCTTTTTGATATGAAGCTAGGGCTTTAGCATGGCAGGAGAGAGAATTAATTCGCTTCCCCTTGCTAGAGAATTTACCAATCATGAGTTGTTAAAGAGCCCCAACGGTTCAGACTGAACAGAAATATCATCTTGACTATGCCTGACTGGTTTCTTCTTCTTTACAGCAAACACCATCAAGCCATGCAGCTCTCTGTCCACTGCAGGGAGGAACAAAGACCTTTCGGTGGGCAAAACCCGCTCCATGATTCATTACTTTTTAATCTTTAACAGATTCATCACAGGTAACATTTCAAAGTTAGCTGGAAAGAACAATCCGGAGATGCATTTGTAATTGGATTCTGGAATCTGAACCTACTCATCAGCTAGTTTTCTGCTTTTGTATTTTATCTAGCTCTCCACTTTATCTTTCTCAACCTCCTCTCTCCCACAAAAAGCCTGCCGAGGAGAATGCAAACSCAACAGAGCCCTTGTCATTCTGAGGACAAATCCAAAATGGATTGCTTCCAGGATGCCTTGGACAGCTTCTGGACCATCCTTGCTGGCTGGGCTCAACTGTAAACTTGAATTTGCCACCCTGTGTGATTCAAGCCAATGACGTCCCATAAAGGCAGGACATGAGCTCATCTCTGCCCTCTCTCTTCCATCCCTTATTTTTCTGTCACAGTCCTGCTCTGAGTTTGCTTGCCAGAGGTGAATTCAACAGGTGGCCAGTGCAACCAACTGCAGAGTCTGCTCTGGAGAGCAAATGCTATCCCTACACCCTCATGACAGTGTAGACATACTCCTGGGGACAGCTAGCCATTAGTGCTCCAGGATTACCATTTCTCTCAGGTGAGGAGAAGTTGGAGAGGACTTCCAGGGTCTTTGGGGAGATAAGGATCTGGAACAGGTCCCCTACGTGGCTGGAGTTGGGAAACGTATCTTATTCTGTCTGGTGTCTTGGCTCTTTGGCTGACCCAAAGGACCATATATTACCTTAATGGGAAATAGTCCTTGTGTAACCAGGGTTATTAACTAATGTTCCACAACGCTAAAGAGCTGTGAATCTAAAGCTGCTATTAAGGGCCATAGAAAGCAATTACTTCTAGCTTTGGAAGACCTCAAACCACATTTCTTTAATGACATGGCCCAATGGCTTTTGTATCCTGTGGCTGCAGAAGAGCAGCCAGTCTTGTGAGGAATCCAGTCTGCCACGCTGAGCAGGCCTGACCTCTTTAATCTGTGGAGGGTGAACTAATGCATTTTAGCCAAGACACAGAAGTGCGGAGAAACCTCCTGGATCAGAAAAAATTTATGTGCTTCGAGGGATGAAGAATTGGACAAAGAACCATCTGGTTGAAGTCCACTGAAATCCGTGGAGTTCCACTGCAAAGCAGGTACTCCATAGTCTGCCTTCTCCAAAAGAGAACAAGGCAGACTCCCCTGGGAACATACATGTCCCCTTGGAACATATCTGCATATACACTGCTGCTTTCCTCAGTAAAGAAACTTAGACTTACACTCTCCAAGCTGTTTATGTGGCTCTGCTCAAGACCTAGGCCTTTGTATTAATCTCTCCATCGGATGAACCTCAAAAGCTCCCAGCTGGTTCTACTTGAATAAGCAGCCAAAGGTTTGYATATTTACCAAGTGACTCCCGTGGCCTAAATTACTCCAAACTGTGCATTTCAATCGCATGCAAAACTGCTGTGTGTTTGTGGGCATGCAAATAAAAACATTTGTGCTCTGGAAAATTAGGCTGATAAGTCCATAATAATATATTTTCTTGTGAAATTGTCATACAGCACTTTGCGATAGCTAGAGATGCCACAAGAAGAGCTTTTAGAGCTATCCGCTTTCTTGACAAGGTGGAACACAGGAATTATGTGGTGGGGAGGAAGAGGGAAATTCACCCAATCCAAATACCTTCAAAGCCTGAGAAAGAGCAMTTCTGGGAAAACCTGTGACAGGGTGGTATTTTTGTATTCTGCACTGAAGTGGTTTGTTCCCTCATCAGAACTCGGGGCTATTGTGCAAAACTGTCTCTTGGGGGATTTTTTTGTATGCAAAGCCGTAAGGCCACTGCAATTCAGCTGAAAAAAAAATGAGCAAAGCTCTTTTCCAATGCAATTTTGGGCTGCTTGGTGAACAGAATTCAAAACTCAAAGGAGAAGAATCGATAGCTAAGTAATGATTTCTAGACATAGCCTCTGTGCTGCCTTGCCTAGGCATAAAAAAGCAGCTATATAGCAACGCCCAGACTTGGAGCTCCTTCTGCTGGTTCGTACATAATTCTGCACTATAGCAGACCATGAAGTTTGCAGCTGCATGGCAAGATCGTTCAGTAGGGTGGGGGGCTGTGGAAATCTGTTCAGGATGAGCAAAAAGAAAACTCTGGGGCTTATAATCTGGCTAGACAAAACTGGCAGAGAGAGATGATGCATTGTCAGCAGAAATCACGGCTTTTTTTAGTGCCAGACAATGTCACTTTGAATCATTCGGATTTCTCAGGTCAGGGAAACAATTGCAAGGATTTAAAACTGTCTCTTTTCCCCTTTGCATTCCCATTTTTCAGAGTGTCTCTCCTCCTTRGAGTTACCATAGGAACCCCAAACAATATTGCCAACAGGAACTAGCACTGGAAGATTTAGGAGCGAGCTATTAACTCGCAGGCATCCCACACGGATGTGTGCCGACAGGCCCAGTTATAATCCAGGACAGCTACGTTAGCGCTGTGCTGTGCCAGAGTTAATACAAAACACACACGGGACACACTTATATTTGCCAATATACCATGAAACCTTCCCCTGAAAGATGTTTATTCCATCCTCAGCCTGTTAAGATTTTATCTCATGTTTCCATGAGTTATTTCACATGCTTTTCTTCTACCTAGCCATCTAGACATCACCCTGTTCATTAGTCAGGGTTAGGTAGGAGGCAATAAAATATCAACATCTGCTCTCTGCGCTGGCTAAACCTGGGACTCTGCTGGTGGAAAAGGAAGCAGTGCTACACCGGGAACCCTGCTCTTCTCTTCACTCTCAACAGCACCTTTGGCAACCCGCATCTCTCTGGAGGCATGCKCAGAAGTCTCACAAATCCACCCTCCTCACGGATACCGTGACTCAGACGCAACGTGGGGCAGCACCTCGAGAACACTAGCCGTTGTACGCTTAAATACTCCTGCAAGAGCAACAAGTGCAAGCCAGAATAAGAAGCGGTCACGGCTGAAGAGCCCTTTGCCCTTCTTCAGCACATTTCAACAGAGGATCTCAAAGCACCTCTCCACTATTTCATTCAGTTGCTGTTACATTTAGAGTTGGCAAACTGTTCTGTGTCCAATAGCATTTCTGCTCCCCGACTGCAGAACTAGCTTTTAGCGCAAGAGCTGTAGCTAGGAGCTGGGAACAGGAAACGCCGCCTCAGACGGCAGGTCTGATCAGCCACCTACCTCCTCGGGTTTTGCTTGCATGCTAAACTATCTAGCTCAAGTTTTGTCGTACTCACCCAGTTCAAGAGGAATTTAAGTGATGTATTAGCCATGGCTCTTTAAACAGCAGGAGATTTTACTCAGCAATCTTGCAGAGGTATTACCAGGAACGGCACCCGGCAATGAAAATGTGCCTCAGTTCCTTTTTCTAACCACTAGCCTCTCTCCTCTGTTTGGAGGAAAAGGTAGGGAAAAGGGCCAGCTGCTCCTCTGGGGGGACTTTGCAGCCTTCAGAAATGTGACAGAGGAAAAAATGGTCTCATGTCCTGGCTAATGCACAGCCAACCACAGTATCTACAAATACTGAGGTACCTTCAGCTTCCTGAGTATATTTATCGAGCCTGTTACTGCAACCTGTTGTCATTAGACTAGATGTTAAGATAATGATTCCCTGTGTGATAAGCAAAAGCTGTGAGGCAAGATGGAATAAATGATACCAGGGCTTTATCATTCAAAGCCAGGTGAAAAGTAATTTATCCTACTTTATATAATAGTCTCCTTCTCTTCCAGTGCAGTGTACACTGATAGCAAAGATCACTCTATCTGAAGAGTGATATGAAGAGGTCACTTCATTCACTACTTCCCTGAAATGCAGCCTCTCCTGGGCTGAAGACTGCACCCAGCAACACTATCCCCTATCTAAAATACCACATCAAACTGAAACTGCGTGAGAATCTGTGTTGATAGACTTGCTAAAGTTGGTTTCTCAACAGGAGTTGAGAAGTGTCAACAGGACCTCAACAGGAGTGTCAACACCTAGATTCTTCAAATAAGGGCTTCAGGATTGCTGGAAAACCCAAGACGTCCATTTCACATCTCACCAAAAAGATCCCTCTGGAGAATTTGCTCAGAAGCACATGCCCACTGCAGAGTCACCAATGCCAGTCTCACATCCAGGAAATTTTTCCCTGATTTGCTTAGTTTGCAAATCTGACCAAATCTCAGATAAAACTACTGACTCCAATCAGGTTAGTAATTACTCCACTGTGATCTATCTAGATGATCACCAGTGAGACTAATAAGCGCTTTGGTGAGCCCCAGATAGTTACCGCATAATCACCATGGCTGTGTTTTGGAGGTTCTGGCTCAGGTCCCTGATTTACAGGTGATGGGATGAGCCCCAGGATTTCTCTGAATCCATGGGGAAGCAGTACTGAGAACATGATTAGCTCCATTCTTTCACCTACGCTGTGGGATACTTTATTAAAAAAAAGGCAAATGACTTTGATTATCTGAAAATGCAAATGCCCCCCTTCGTTTTAAAGAGGTGGGTTTGTGTGTTGCTCAGTCTCATGCATTGCCTCCCTAGGCTATGTCTACATGTGAGAACAGGATGCAATAGCATAGGCTTAAACACTCACAAAGAACTAGAGGATGCACCTAGAAACTCTGTTGCCTGGCAAGACCTGTCCTAGCCAGTCAGATAAAGTCAGCAGAGGTACCTCAGCACTCAGTCATCTCACCTTCATTCTTCTAGGCAGATTTGCTGTGGGACAGCTTGAACTGCAAAATGTTTGAGATGGTATCTGAGAAAGGGTGTTGGGTGTTTGGGTCAGGGCTTTCGTGGGCGAGTTAGCCACAAGCTCAAGCCTTTGGAAGGGAAGAAGGCAGCAGGAAAATGCAGTGACTCAGAGGAAGTTCTACTGGAGGCCCAAGCAGTTCATGCTGGCTGAAGAATTAACCCCTACTGGGATATGCATAGCTGAGTAATTATGGGCAGACTGAATGACAGAGCTCAGCATCCATCTAAGTCCAAGGCTAGATGAGGGGGTCATTGACCATGTGTTTCCCTCCTTCCAGGAGTGCCCAAACCACCAGCCTGAAGACTCCTGAGGGTTGGAGGCATCTGCTTCGGTGAAGCTGTGGCTCAGCACAGAAGAGAYAACACGGGACCGAAGGGGCAGACTCCTAGCAGGGGTTTGCAGCGCTCACCTGTGAGGGGGAAACCCTCCCATCTAGCACTTTCCCCTAAAATCACTCGTATTACTTTGAATCGCCATTTCACACCAAACTGGAAACATTCATGGAAACAGTGCTTTGAGACTGGGGTCACGTCACTAGGCACTGCAATCTCCAATCACTGATAGCTTCTAGGATCGAATGCAAAACCGCCTTATGTGCTCGAAGGATGGAGACAGGCTACATGCAGTCCTGTGTGGGGACACACGGGGACATAGCTGGGCATCCAGAAAGGGACTGAATGCTTCTGAGAGCTGCAAACACTAAGCATTGCAGCAGAGATTAAAAGGGGGMTATTGCAAAAGCAGCTCTTGATGGACTAAAGAAGCACTGGAGCCCAGTGTTTTCAGACACTTAGAAATGGAAAACATACCCTGGATAATCCTGGTCTACATTAAAGATGGACTGGAGATCCACAAGGGATCCATTTGCAAGGCAACTTTAGCCTTGTTGTCACTGTTTTAGTCAATTTTAAGTGTAATTTTGGAAGCACAACCCAATGAGATCTTAATGTCTCRCTTGTCAGTGCAGGCAGCAAAGGTCCTCAGTGGCAGCTGGACTGAACTGCAGAAAAACTGCACACTTGATTGTCTGTAGCGTAAAAAGGGTTGTGGGGATTTTTGTTGTTTTTGTAAATCAAGCCAAAAAAAAATCTCTTATTTTACTATTCCTAGGAGACACCACACTGAATTCTATTCCCAGTTACTGCACTGACATTGAAAGAAGCTAAAGGGCTATAACCAAGAGGCAAAATCGTAAAAAAACAATGCAAAAACAAATAATAATAATAACTAAAAACCCCCACGAACACCAACCCTTTTCCCTGGCTGCTGCGAAGGAGCACAACCAACACTACCCATTCACTTTATGTCTAATGGACTTAAAGAAGGCAGAAAATTGCTTTGATGCTTTTAAGGCACCTGGTTTAATATCATTCTATATGGCCCTACCCGATACGTAGCGCAAACCCTGGCGCATTGCCGAACTCTCATCTTGCTCATCGTGACATCGATCTGGCAGGGATCTTGGCGCCGCGGCGTGCACGCGCCTGTGTGCGCGCACGCCAGCGCTAGGACCCTTTCATCCCCCAAAACCTTCCAAAATGCAAGGAGCTGTGCTACCCGAGTATCAGTTTAGAGGGCAGAGTTTTGGTTTCTCCTCTCGGTACCAGCTAATCTCACCGTCTCTCCCTCCTGCAGCAGCTGAAATGCTGCTTTCTAATGGGCACGGCGGCTAACTCCGGAGTAATCCTTCGGGGAGGCAGGGCACAAGGGCGCAGGAAATAAGCRGCAGCTTTATACTATGTGAAAAATGCTTTTCTGCTTCACCTCTGCCAAAGCTGATTGCGTTTTTCCATTTCACCTCCTTAACAGCTTTTCTCTCTTCCTTAAGTATTCCGTGACAGGGAAATTACCACTRTTTCCCATCAAATAAGTGGAGGGAACAACTGAGCTAATCTAGAAACAAGCCTATAATAGACATCCGCTGGCACAGGAGGACTACTGAGCCCTCGAGTCTGGCTTTAGCCACTGTCCACCCAACGCCTGGACTCAAAATGGATAAACAGTTCTGCTGGAGTCGCAGAAACGTTCCTATTCCCAAAGTGCTTCCCTACTCTCAGATGTAAGTGATGCTCCAGAAGCAATTCAAAGCCCCTTGCAGCGCCTCTGCCTTGCTGGCTGGAAAGCCAAGGTGCCCGCAGCCAGCACCCTTCCCAATGCCTGCCCGCCTTTCTGGCAGAAATCCTGCGGGCGCTGCAGGTAACACGCACGTGGAACGATGGCAAGAGTTGGTCCCTGAAACACCGCGTCGCGGGAGCGTCCTCCTGCTTCCGCGCAATGCCGCGGGCTCCCCGCCGCAGGAGCTCGCGCCTCTCGTCGCCTTTGGGGCAAGCGCACCCGACAAACCACCCTCCTCCGAGGAACAGAACCACGCGTTTGACCTCAGCAAAACGTTCGCTGCCGGCACCTCCTCTCCTGAATTTGAGATTGGGCTCCGATTACTGCGGCGTAGGGCAAGAGAGGCAGAGCGGCCAGCGCGCTTTTGCTGTTACTCCACAATTCCTGCGCTAGGCAAAGCAATCCGGCTCCGCTTAACTCGACGCTCCCAGTCTGACGGAGCTGCCGTCGGACTCGAGGACTTCATCTCAGAAAAAGCRTTCCCAGTGCTATAGCATAAGCTCATTCTGCACAAAGAAACGCTGACTGACGTTCTGGGGAAGCAGGAGCCAATTAATTTTATAGTCAGAGGAGCCTAGGATAACACCCTCCCATTTTTTCATCTCAGAGAGAGAGAGAGAGAGAGAGAGAGCAAAAGAAAGAGAAAGAGAGAAAATAAGAGAGCAATTGCTGTGTAAGAAATAAATACAGTTAGGCATATTATGTTTGTCAGGCTGCAAGTACAGTGATTTAATTGGGAGCACTGGTAGGCATGCTCAGGCACTTTGGAGTTGTGTCAGTCAACGATAAGACAGTAAAATTATTAATTAATTAATGGCTTAATTAATTAATAATATAATCAAATGATTAGATCGCAAATAACAATTAAAACTGGTTTTGTTAGGGCCACCATGCAAGCCAGCTTCTGTAACTTTCCAGCTGCCATAATTTCAGTGATTGCTTCCGTGCTAAGGGAAAAGCATGCAAGAGGTGAGGGGCAAATCTGCTCAGTGGATCTCGTGATAGTAGCCTGTGCTACAGGTACGTTCGGTGCGATAGGTGTTCCTGGGCCCACTTTTGGATGTATGCCTATTTTGAGCTGAGAAAATCTGGCCAGGAGAGCTTTTAGAGAACATTTCAGAWGACAACATGGGAAGTTAGTAGCGAGGAGAAGACCAATGACGATGGAGAGACACAGCAAACCGATGTGTTTACAGTTGGCCTAGCAAACCACTACTGGACCAGCAAAGCCAGTAGACAACAAATAGGTGAGGCAGAAAGCAAGGAGCTCCTTCGACTTTTGCAAAAAAATAACTCAAAGCGGGGAAGAATCAGCCTAGGACTAACAACATCCAAGAAATGATGAGTTCTCGCAAAACCCATTTAAAGGCCTGGGTGTGCCAAGGTACTTTGGTAACTAATCAATATATCTGTGACTCTGGGAAGCTTAGGGAAACCTGAAAAATGTCCTCCCTGACTTTCCCTCCATAGTTCCTATTTCAAAACCCGCAGCTGTAAGAGTTATTGCAAGAGATGATTGATTAGCGCTGGCCTTGCTGCCAGTTGCAACTCAGTTTAACATCTAGCACGGCATTTCTTAGTTGGCTGTAGTCTGCCTGGGTGGGGAAACGAATCTGATGTTAGAGATATAGCAAGTCTGGACTAGGATGCTTTATTTCCTACAGCTGCTGCTTCTCTGCTGTCCTTAAAAAGTCACAGGGAGCCCAAGGAAATATGAGCCTCCCCTTTCCAAAAGCAGGAAAGGGGTAGATCTCTCACTATCATCTCCAGCATTTTAACCATCTTCCTTTCTTTTCTAACGGGAGACTTTGGGCATTAGGAAAGCAGCCTCCTCCCGGACATCTCCGCACTCACTCCCATTTCAGCCTGAGATAAACGGCTGCGTCTGGTTAGTCCGTGGATCGGCGAGCGGTTCCTGCCCCCGGGGCAGCTTCCGGACACGAGACTGGAGACACGACATCAAATTCATCTCTGGTAAAATTCCACTGGCTCCAACCGCGGTAGACCAGAGATTAATTTGGCCCACAGATACATTAAGAAAGGATACAAAGCACAAACGGTGTTTTATATTAAAAAAAAAAAAAGGAGAGAGAGAGAAAGGGAGAGGGGAAATTCAAGGGGAACGCTGGACCCTAGCCCAGCAGGATTCAGCCCAGCCCGCTCCACCCTCACATCACCTGGCACAGGGCATGTTGCCGGTTACCTTTTTGCTTACTGACTTTCCTTACTGTCATTGCCGCTTGCCGCTTTTGATTTTCAGAAATTTCGAAGCCTGGAAAAGGGAACACGGCAAACACAGTTCAGAAGCTTGCTCAGGAGGCCGCTTGTCCTTTCGGGGCGGCGGTGGGGGACCCTCTGCCCTGGTTAGCAAGCACAGAACCCCCTCGGTGGCCAAGCCGCCCCCCGCAAGCCGGGCGTACGGGCAGGCGTTTCAGCGAAAAGCAGATCGGCCTTGAAAGGAAAGACCTCTTTATAATCTCCCTTGTGCAGGGACTGCATGAAAAGTCAGATTAGACCCATGATTATTTATACAGTGTCGTAAATATGCCCAGTGCTCTACAGCTGAGCAGCACAAACTGATTTCGGTTACCGCCAATTTATGGGCTGAGGCTGGTAAGTCATCGCCTTCCCTGCRCGCCTATCCTGCACAAGACACGCTTAACCAGAGCAAAAATGACACAGCCAGGGGACTCTGAGGTCTCCCTGGGGGKAGATGGCTGAAGACTTCTCCCTCCCGCAATACCCACCGAGGTCCACTGGGTCCAGGCTTGAAGCTACAGGCAGAATTTGTTTGGGGATGGGCAAAAATTCCAGTAACTGACTGGGAAAGATACCTGTTTCATGACATTGAGACCAGCCAAAGACATTTGAACAATTTTGAACTGTAATTCCACAGCAAAGAAAAAAAAAACAAAAACAAAGAAACCCCCAAAAGAGGGTTTCTTCAACAGTTGGGGCTAAATTTAATATTACCATCAACCTCCTTTCAGATTCATTTCAGATTCCTCACCTATCTTTTCATCTTCTTGTACCATCTTCCTTTCTTCTCTGAAAGCTCTGAGCCATCGCAACTTCTCTTCCAGTTTCTTGGCAAAGAATAAGTGCATTTCCTCAGTCTCCTTGTTATGAAGTTTGAAGGCATTCTTCATGCTGACATTGAAGTCATCATCTCTCCCRTCCTCTATATCTACCACCTCGTACTTATCCATGTCTATGCGACCTTTGTAATACAGGATATCTCTTCGTATCAGGTCCTGCAGAGAAAAAAGGAGAGATGGGTTGATCACCAGACCCTTACAGAGCCTGAACTCAACAGAGACTTCATGGGAGGGTTGAAGAAAACAGAGAAGTAGTGGTGAAATATGATCAAATTCTTAAAACCTCATCTGCGGTGAACACATTTGTTGTTGGCTAAGCGAATAGGGTCGATTATAGGCATAATAGAAGAAAATATAAATCGTCATGCTGCAGGATTTTGCTCGTGGGCATGAAGAAATGCCTCTGAGTAGGTAATGCACTTCCATCCTTTTCCACGGATTCGATATCTTCTTAGGAAGCACATGCTGTGACCCTGTTCCATGGTACAAGAGGCTCGAAAACAAGAGTCTCACGGGATTCCTATGCTGCAGAAGAGGCCGTGTAGAAGGGCAAGACAAATCTAAATGCCACAGGAGATGGAGTTGCTGCCACTTCTCCCTGGAGCTCATTTCTCAGTCTTTGAGAATGCATCAGTGAGAAAATTACCCTGATTCTCAGCTCAGGGAAATCTTAGCTCATTTCCATCCTATTAGCCGCTGGTTATAACCTCGTGGTCCAGCTCAGGTTTCCTTTTTCCCTCCTTGATGTTTGCAGCCTTTAGAATGAAACTTATTCGTCCTTGGCTGCTTTCTAAGTCGATCATCCCTGGCCTTAGGTTTTTTCAGAGACAGCCCACAGGAAGGGGAAAGAAAAACAAATCCGTATTATTATTTTTCTGAACCGCTCTGGAAAATGAGCCCACTCAGGCTCATTGCCAYGCTGGCGGCCACCTGCGTGGTGATGCCACGCAGCGGCTCCCCTCATCCCCACCACCGAACCGCAGCGGCTGCTCACGGCAGCTGGGAGACAGCGGTAGATGGAGGTGGCAATAAAAGTATTTTGAGCTCTGTGGTGTYAACTGCTCAATCACAGATGGGAAATTGCAGATGCAGACGAACTGCAGCAAAAAATAGTACTCAGATTTTTTTTCTGTTTCCTTCCTTCGTATTTACTTTTCGCCTGGTCCATCAAATTTTGTACTGCCTTTAATGGAACGGCTCCTGATGTAAACTGGTGTAAGAGGAGAATCAGACCCATATCTATACATTTTTTACAGGAACAGGGAACAAAAAATTATAATCAGAAAAACAGGATATGAATTATATAAAAGCATGACCACATAAAGTGATTCAAGTAACAAGGCATACATATTTAAAAAGCCAAATTCAGCAAGACACAATTAAGAATCCCTTTTTCCACCCACTCTCATAACCCAATATTTAGCTGTACGAAACTCATCTAACTTAAATACCTTTCGATTTTTGAGAGTGCCATAAAGCTAAATGCTATGTCAAAGGATTCATTCGAGAGGAAAAATAAAATCAATGCGTCCGGCCTTTATTTACTCGAAAAAGATTCAGAAGTGAAGTTTTTTTTAAAGATAAGCAGGAGGTATTATTTTAAACAGATTATTAACTTCTGGAAAGCAAACGGTACATCACAATTTTTCAGCTCATTTCCTCATGGGTCTGTCAGGCAGCATTAAAAACCYTGAGCCAGGACACCGTCCAGGAGCTCAGAGTCTTTAACAGCTGCCTCCCTTCTCTGGAGCGCTCTACCAAAAAAAGAAAAAAAAATTCAGTGACTAACATACTGTAGAAATACCTTCCTCTAGTATGTAGGCTTTGAACTGTGATGCAGTCCAAAACACAGGAAAASGATATTTCAAGCTGCATATGTAATAAAAAAAAAACCCTTTTCTGTACTGTGCTAACTTGGAGAATTGGTTCTTTCCTCTCCCTCTGCCCCCCAAACCGTGGAAGTGCTGAGAAAAGGCTGTARAAATCACACTAAACTTGTTCAATTAAATCAATACTGTGCATTGTGTTTAAATTATGGTCTTGGMTTAGTCCTTAGAAATAGCATTTCTCTTTATCACATTCTCAAAAAACGTGGATAATAAACCTTATGGGGGGTGGAGGGGAGATGAGCTCATTAAATTAGCTCTACCGAGAAATATTTTTCCTCCTCCAGAGGAAGAAGCAGACTCACCACTTAGGAAAACTTCCAAAACAAAACACTGAACAGACTGTCCTCGTAAGTGAGGGAGCTGAAGCGGGATCAACCACCCTGTGCCATGCAGATGATAATACAGATAYTTGTCCGTAAAAGGTAGGAGGAGAATACAGAATTGCAATCCTAATCTAGTTCTGAAAATACAGCCCTTGGTGCATTAGCTTTTTTCTTGTATATATTAAATGCATTTTTTTCCCCTCCCATCTCTCCAATTTGCATTTAGGAAACACCCTGGGTTATTTTCAACGCTTCGAGAGCACGGAGCGCTCGGACCTCATCTGGTCCGCGCCTATCGACAGACGCGCTACCCGCGTGTCCCCTCGGAGGCTGCAGTCGCTTTGGCGGCGCGCTGGCAAGGCTCCCGCGCTGCAGGGGGGCCGCTGAGTCCTGGGGAGGAAGATAACGGCGCTGCCTAGCAGTTACCGAAGGAACAAGAAGGAGATGATGGAAGCATCGAGCGCCTTGGGGAGCAAAACAGCCCCGCACGTTGCTGCTGCCGGTGCAAATGCAACCGCGGGCAGGAACGTGCTCAGCGATCTCCTCCAGACCGCGCGCAGAACACGCGCGAAGGAGAAACATCACGATTTTTTTCCTCGGGCACTAAATAAGCCCAGGTGAAAATCAGCAGGGGTATGGAGTGCAGTTTGGAACAGACTTGGTTTCTCAGAAAGTTCAATCCATATTGCAAACGCAGTGACTGTAATTAGATCACACAATTTTTAATGAGTTAGTCACGTCCTATCGTCATTTCTCCTTTTTTCCCCTCTTCGGACCTATGCTCAGTGGATGGATGCTGCTCACTAATAAACGAAATTTTAATATTCACAGTATGGGAACCATAATAAGTATTTAATCCAATGCTATTTTATTACAAATGTTCCTGCAGCTCTTAAAAAGTAACATATATTATTTAGCTCACCACTGAAGTACGGACCCGTTCAAATGCAGTTGGTTTCCAATGCAATCAATTTTAACAGAAGTTAGGAACCCATCTGTGCTGCATGAGACATACACCAAATAAAGCCAAACCTCTGTTTTAAGGAGCTTCTTATGCTTGTGAGCAAGAGAATCAAAATTCAGGGAAAAATCTAGGGAATGGAAGCAATGCTGCTTTGCGCGATTGGTGCCAGCGCCTGCAAGGAAGCCCATAGCAGTGCTGAGAAATGAACCCTGCTGTTCCGGACCCCAGTTTTCGCTGGGCACAGGACTATCGTCCTTGCTTCAAGAACGTAGGCTGAATCACGCAAGTGCACACAAGATAAAGGAAAACAGATGTGTGGCTGAGGATGGAAAGAGATTACTTAAGGAGACTGGCATAAGTACATGGGAGAAGGACAAAGCAAATATATATATATATACACAGCATGGAGTCTTGCTGGATATATGAGTTGCCATATGATTAAAAGGGAAGGCACAACCGGCAGCTGGAGCAGTGGCCTGCTACTATCCTGATTATCTCAGGAATATCATACTAAGGAGCGGGGAAAAAATTACTGAGCTATGTTTAGTCAGGATGAGGACCCATCTGGATTGCACTGCCTCGTTTTGGATGTCATATTAAAAAATTTTTTTGAGTTAAATCAGATGAAGTGCGAGAAAAAGTACAAAGGAAGAAACCTTCAGAAAGCAGGATCAAGGGGGAAAGGCTGAAGGAACAGAGTGTTTTAACTTAGAGAACACATCAATGAAGAAGAACATGCTACTGGTATTTCTATACGTGAAATCTTCTTGTAAAAAGGCCAGTGATTATTCTCCATCTTGATTGTAGTGTGACTTAACTTACCACAAGGGAGAATAAAATTAGATACTTGGGGAAAAAAAACACCCTTTCTGGCTATAAGGGTAGTTAAGCACCAGAACAGACAAAATAGAGAAGTCTTGGCACAGTCTTCCTTGGAGATTTTCAAGAACAAGGTTAGACAAATATCCATCAGAGATGATCTGAGGATACTTGATCCTGCTAAGGGAATAGCTAATCTCCCGGGGTCCTTTCCAGCTCCACTTCATGGTGCCTAGGATGAAGCGACAGATGGAGGAGGAGAAGGATGAGAGCAGGTAGGATTGCTGTGGACTTTAGGGGCAGCATGACAGAAGCCCCAAAGCACAACGTGGAACAGCAAACACAAGGAGCAGCCACGTAACAGCATGGTCTCGGCAGACCGCAGCCACATTGCCTTGTGCAGCTCTTAAAGAAGCGGATGCATTTAGGTCATTTGCCCTTATTTTGTCTAAATACGATCCGTCTTACCCTACAGCTTCTGCAATTTTGCATTCTTTCTCTAGCAGAGAGTTAATTAAGCTCTTCTGAATAAAAATGCTCTGCAGTCTGTTCACATAATGCGTATGAAGGATTTGCAAGGAAAAAGATGAGGATCCCCTCCAAAAAAATATTGATGGGAGCACAAAACAAAAGTTTTGACACATTACGTAAACGCACCACAGCTCTGCTCGCTGCAGTTGCCTTTTTGGAGGGTTAGAGCTGGGGTGCTGATGCCTGGGTAGCGGCTGTGCTCAGGGAGATGGATCTGTGCAGATGACTTGCTTGGGCCATTTTCTCCTGCTTTGACTTAAATCTCCCCAGCTCGCTGTGCCCTCTCTGAGGGCAGAAGGGGGCTTTCACTAGATGGGCTTGGAAGAAAAAAAGAATCTCATTTGTGACTGTCATAAGGAAAGCAAGACTTTAAATTGAAAACATCTCAGCCTGCAGATCTGAGGCTGCGATGTGGCTTCCGCAATGAATTATCCGCCTACCTCCCAAATCATTGGGCTGGATTTGGCTGTCTAATAAAGGACTGTGTCTATAAATCAGTTTGTTCAATAAATCGACTTCTATTCTACCTGTCTTCTGTGCTGCTTTCTCCTCCTGCCCTTTGGCTTTAATCAATCAATCAGTTGTTTCCTGCTGCGAGCGTCCCAGCCCGTAGCTACCTGGGACAGGWGTTGCCTTTGCATGGCATGTTTGTGCCGTGCCCTATATGACTCAGACCCTCCTGTGCCGCTGCAGAGGAAATATAATGTTAATCACAAGAGGGACAATCTGCCTGCGTAGTCGAGTGCTAGTGCAAATCAGCTCCAGAATTAGAAGCCGCCCTGCAGCTTAAAGGAGCACGTAGCTACAAAATACTCCCCTCCGTCAGAAGGCACAGTCGAGCGCTCAGGAAACTCCCGCTTCACCTCGCACAAGGCTCTCATCCCTTGCGGAAAGGGGCACTAAGTGTTTCAAGTACACAGGGGAGCAGGTTTTTGGGTGAATTCTGGCTGGGAAAAGCCCAGGAGGAATCAGAGCTCCTTTCGGGTGTAACGAACCCATTCCGTGCCTGGGCTCAGAGTCCCACTGGTGAAAAAAGAGGATTTGTTAAGGTCTAAAGGGAGCTGAGGGGAGACGGAGGAGTTGTGCTGCTTGTATTTGCTGCACTACGCTGGTCCTCAGCAGCTCTTTTGCTTCTTGCAGTCRAGGCCACTGCAGATGGACTGCAAGATGGAGTGGAATACAGTAACTCCCTGACTTCTCCCCAAGGCAGAGCCCAGCCTCTAGAGACAACCTGGCCTAACGTATRTGCCAAATAATTTTCACCTGGTGCCTTTGCAGCTCCCCATTCCRTCCTCTCTATGCATTTCAGAAGCTCCTCCTATATATTTCTTTGGCCATGACATGCAAGAGACTGTGAAGTCTTATGCAAGYGTTATGATTTTAGGATGGCCCATTTTTTCAAGTGCCATGTTTTACTCTATGCTAGGTCACACTCTGTTTCTCATGTGTAAAACAAGTCATCTGTAAAACACAAGCAGAGAGAGAGCCATTTCCAGCCATGACTCATTAGATCTCTTTTATGAGCTGACAATATAAAAGATGCTACCCTCAAAATCATCTGCTACGAGTTTCTCGTTGCACATRTATCTTATTGGTCTTTCTGATTACCAAAGTCTTGCATATTCCAAAGGTAAAGCAGTTTCAAAACGACCTAAAGAGGAAATATTACGCGCTGTAAGTACATGGATACAGTCAGATCTTTTGAGCTGTTTTCCTGAAGCACTGACTTTGCTGTACGCCTTCACGTGACTTGCAATTCCTCCATGCATCTTCCCCCCCCCCCCTTCCCGTGTCTATAATGGGATAATGGTATTTGCTTATTTTACATGGCAATTGTGAGCTGTAAATAAACAATCACCTGCGAAAGACCCATTGAAAGCCTCTGATGGAAGTTCTTTAAAGCCTCAAGGCAYGGTAAGAATAGCTTAGCACTGGGCTTACAAGTGCTTCATGGTTTGGAGCTAGCAGACCAAAAGGTCGCAGAGGGAAGGCTCTGCAGGCTGCAAGCACAGCCCAGAGATGGCAGATGGGCAGGTGGCATCCCCCAGTTCCCTGTGTCCCTCCTGCAAGGAAAAGGGTGGCCTTAGTGCTGCGAGGAGTAAGAAACTGAGATAACACATAACGGGTGGCTCTTCCGCTGGGGACCATGGGCTCCATCCCCAGTAAAAATCTATTTTTGAGATATTTTCCCTCTTGCATGAACATGGGTTACAGTGCAAAGTCACATGAGGGCTGTTGGGGGGTTTCTCACCTCACTGCTCCTTAACCTAAGTATGTACTCAGTATGAGGAGCATCATCTGTAGGGCAACAGCCCTCATGAGGCTGAACGCCTCGTAGTGTTAGTCTAAGTAGAAGGCATGAAGGAGAGCCAGGATTTGCCCTAAAGAAGTAGCAACTGAAACCTAACACAGACAAGGTGGCAAGACAGCAATGCACTCACTGTGACTGCAGATCATTTGTGCCTAGTAGGTGAYGGGTTCTTCAGCTACCAAGGGGAAATAGGGCTTCAAGAACRAGATTGAAGAAAGAGATTCTGTGCAACTGGAAACTCTGTAACTTGGCCAATAGTTGATGTTATGCTGAAACYGGGAAAGACTAAAYTAGGGTCYGTAAGAGCTACATCCTAATCCTACMAAYGCCTTGGGAAAGGCAGAGTTGGCTTTTGAACTCAGCTGTGGGTCTCAGACCCATCTCTGGMGATTTYTAGTTGACCTGAACAGTAACCAAAGTACAGAATGGAAGGCAAGCAGAGAGAGTGATCTGAATTTCTCAATTTACTCCTGAAATTACTCCTGATTTTCCTGCCTGCCTGCTCTCCATCTTCATTCTGCCCAGCCTGCTGTGAGCAATGAGAGCATGGCATGCTGCCACTTTGCCATGTCTTTGGGTATCTTTAGTCATAAGGGCTTTCAGTGTTCCTTGGGTTTTTTAAAAAAGACTCAGTGCCTACATTTTCAAAATCTAATTTACCTTTAAGCAACTCTTTGAAGAAAGCAGTCCAGCCTGCTTTTCATGAACACTAAGGACACAATTTTCCATAGTATTTGCTCATTTAACTTAACCCAGCTGTGGGCAGACGGGGCAGTAACACACAGTTCTCACTGACTTTCCCAGAAGCCGAGTGCATTGCAAAACTGGGCCTGCTTTCTGTTCAGCTGAGCACCTACAAATTAATGAACCCTTTTGAATGTTTTTGTCCTAAATAGTTTTGGTATCAGAACTAAATCTAAGCCCTACCACACTGCTGGATGCCAGTGACAGTGAACTTTGCTATCATCCAGCTGTTTGGGCTGAGCCATCATTGAAGAGCAGCTCTGAAGTACCCTGGGGGACAGGTCATGTTATAACCTTGGGGAGGTACCACCACCTCCAGGATAGAGCCTTGGCCACTCCTGTCTTCCCACAGACCTCCCACGCTAGGCTAAATTATCTCTTACAAGTTTCCCCAGGGGCTACCATGCAAAAATGGGAACTGAAATCTCCAAGCACGCGGTTTATGTAATCCCTCCTTGCACAGGGACAGCTGTGCTGGGGAGGCCAGCAGATTCCTGCCAAATTATTCAGCAGTGTCTGTCTACTGAGTTTGGAAAGAGCCATTTGATTCATCCTTGCCAGTTCCATGAAGCTGCAGTGTGGGATCAGCGTGGGAGAGGATTGGAGCTGAAAGCGTTTGTGTGGAAATGCTATTTTTGTTAGACATATTTGTTGGAACACCAGTGGCATTTTGATGCCTTGTTCCACCTAAAGCTCAGTCACATCGTATCTGAAGGAAAGGGGCAAGGGTGAGTGCATTTCCAAAGAACTAATAAATGGAAGAGATAGGAAAGCTTTCCGCAGACACATCAATTTGCTTTTCTGCTCTCTGCAGTTTGTTCTCAGAGTCTGAAGATCGCCCTGGTGAAAGGGCAYGGGAGGAGGAGGGGTCGACTTGCAGCTTTTGAGGTTTTGCTCATGRGCCAAATTTACACCCACCGCAATTACAGGCATGACAAATGGGGCCCCATGTGTACTGTTTAGCATCTCCCATATCTATAGGGTTATATGACTAGGCTCAACCTGCTCCCCATCCAGAAAAGGGAGCGCAGAGCGCGAGCAGATCTCCAAATTCAGCCCTTCCTGGACTGCACCATGGTGTTACTACCAACAGCCCTTGTCCCTCTGTCCTCCGCCTGTAAGTCTCCTGCGTCCGGCTGACACGGGTGTTTTCTCCCCGCAGCCCAGCTGCCTCTCCGGGCACYGCGCTCCCTCCTCTGATGTTGCACACCGAGCACCACAAAAGCAGCACCCGCTGCCGTGAGTCAGCAGCACATCAGCAGGTTTCGGCAGGTCACGGGGTCCTGCCAAGACGGAGGATTAACCTGAGCCCTCCCGCAAAACTGCATTCGGGGCAGGCCACAACCGGCACGCGCGCCGCCCTGCAAAGCGTTCACCGAGCAACCGCTTCAATGACTGTCTTCACTAAATATTAAAGCTCTGTTTCATTTTCTTCAATCTGCCAGATCTGAAAGCTAAAAAACAAAACAAAACAAAAAAAAAAAACAAAACAAAAAAAAACCCTTTTCCACAACCATTTTTAATATATATTCTGCCAATTGCTGGAATTTATTGTGTTCTGCTCTTTGACGTTACTAACCGAGCAGACTGACAGAGATGAATGAGAAGATCAAACCGACCGGTGTTTTTTCCCTTCTTATGCTGTACGGTCTGGACCCACAGAAACCTCTCGTCTGCTGACGGCACCGACTGATCGGCAGGGCTACGTCACTGGGACTGTGGAACCAACGCTCCYCAAAAATTTAATTTTATACTTTGCTCTGGGACTCTGACCAGGGCATCCTCAGCCAGGCATGTTTTCTTTGGCTGTCTTCATGCTTGTGTTATCTCACAAGATCGAAGAGCATAACACCTTGCTTGGAAGGGCAACACACAACGGAGTCTCTACTGAGCTGCGGGGAAATACAGCCCGATCCAGTTCTGCCACCTCGCTGCAGCCTGGAACCAGGTCTGACCCGACACATGGGCTTTTATTAAGAGCTGCGTTAATGGGAGGAAAAGAGAAGAGGTGGGATGCAGGGAATGTCCAACCATGTTCCTTGTGGGTGGAAAACCAACTTGAAGGAATAAGAATAAGAAGGAATAGGAATAAGAAGTGCTGCCTTCTGTTTGCAAACAAGATTTTAGGCTAAACACATGAGATGTAGTTAGCYTGCAATAACAGCAGGGTCTTTGTTTCGGTGCAGAGATTACCTCAGTGGTTTCAACTGGAGTGATACGGGAACTAGACCTTCTCACACCGGAASGGCTCTGAAATGTCTCCTTTATCTTCCTACTTGGAAACTCAAACTGCAATGGGGTTTGACAGGATTATTTTATTTACTCTATCTCCTATAGCAAAGYTATTTCTGGCTGCATGTCTGGCTTTTGCTATTAAACTGGTTTCATTTTGCCTCTCATCCAACCTGCTTCGCTCTGAGAGCTCAAGGGAAGGCAGCAATAGCAATAAGCCACAAGCTGGAGTTTACATTGCATCTTGATTGCAAGAGACACATAAAAAGTGCAAATGAAAACTAAATGTGTTTCCTGCAGTCACTGATCTTTCTGCTCTGTCAGAAAACACTGAGCATGGCACCCCATCAAAGCCTGTTCCACTATGGGCAAAAGAAAAGCGTAAGCTGGTGTGAAAACGCTGTTAACCCTTCCTATTTCATACTGTTGTTTCCAGTCCAGTTCCACTCTTGCGCCTGTTGGGGAAACCAAAATTATTACCCAGAAGAGACATATGAAGATCTCCATCTATTATGCCTCAAGCATCCCCCAACATAACAAGCTATKACCATAATTAATACTGTGTGTCACAGCCCTGGATGTTAAATACTRTGATTTGCAAATTTAAAGCATCTCTGTGTCAAACTCTCTCAACCTCAGGGTGATAAGAAAAGCAGGCGTTGTGCCTTTAAGGCAACATCATCGAGGATTGACTTCATTTCTTGGTAATTTCGGTTAGCATACTGGAATATGTATTCTTATTTCCTGATTATAGACATATGGCAAGTCGAACAGAGGCCAATACTTGCTTCCTACACAGTTTATTCCCTTCTTCCTTTCCAAAAGGGATTTTTGCATTATGGAAATGAACCTACAGCTTCTTCTGAAGAAAGCACCACTATGTCCTCATGCATACAGCAAACACCCAGCCTCTGGTTCAGGAAACACGGATAGAAAATTCATTAGGAGAGTCTRATGTTAATCTAATAGCCTGAAGTGAGCTGGCTTTGCAAAGAAAATCTAAATCATGAGTTTCACCCGTGGCTCTTAATTAGGAGCTGTAGACATATAAGCTAACTCAGTCCTCTCCTGGTTCTAGAAATGTTCTGCAGTATCTACCTACATCCCTTGGTGTATCAGTATTCACTTTATTGAATATTGAAACAGTTGACACGGTCATTTCATCTGACTAAACTTCTCACACCCTAGCACCAGACAATAATTCAGTAGCAGTATCAGGAAGCAATCAGTACTGTCTCTCATGGCAAAATTTGAGCCAAAAAGATCTATTTGTAAATTTGTGACAATTTTTCCACACAAGTTGCTTTGCAAGATGGTTGCCAAAATGAAAGCTGGCTGCCTCAAAAGTCAGCTCGTCCATCTGCTGTTACTGCTCTTATTCATACAACTCTTGTAAATCTGAGTGCAAGTTTCCTACTTGGAAGRAAGACTTAGCTAGATATCCATAGTGGCTCAGGTAACGTCTTGTTGGGGGCATTTTAATATAGTCCTTGATAATTACTCATAGTCACAAACTAGGTGTCTGTGCGAAGTACTCCCAGTTATCCAAGATGTGGTGGTCATGGAAATGCATTTTGGACTTCTCTTTCTGAGGCAGTGGAGCTTATGTTGGTATCAAGGGAAGGATATTGAATCCAGACAGCCCCGTGATTCCTCGAATTTCCTTGCCTGATCACTGAGCCACGTATCTGCCTTGCCAGTTCTCTGAATGCACACAATCCATCGACCAACTAATCATCACCCAAATGCCCCTAAGCACATTTCCTAAAAAAGACCCTTGGCTCAGCTCCCATTGCAAGAGCCCTTGGAAGAATCCCAGAAGATTAGGTTACTGGGAAGACAACAGGGACATTCACGCTCAAGGTGTTGCTCAAACCAGCAGCTGGGAGTCCATCTTACCCATCTGCAGAGCAGCAGATCACCTTTATGAGATGAGTGAGAGAGAGGATACAAGGAGGTAATTCCAACCTGCTGAGGTCTGCGGACACCCACAATTTCAAAAGGCCAAGCAGATGCTGAAGCCTTACTTGAAACATTTAGGAGCAACTGTTAAACGTATTGAATGATGACCAGCTTGCTCGTGGCTGTCAGATGGCCTGCCTGGCATTACTGATGATCTTCTGCAGGTGTATCAAGCAGGGAGCCACTATGTGCTAATCACGGGAAGAATCATCCTGAGAGTTATCCTCCCTCACAGAAATGTTTTGACCAGATGTTCAAAAAAAAAAAAAAACAAAAAACCCAAAACCCAAAAAACCTCAACCTTAAAAACATTTTCAGGCATCAAGAGAAAGAAAGGGGATTGCAAAGCTTCAGGAAAGTAGGTCATTTTCAAAGCAGAGAGGAGTTTATTTGGAAAAAAACACTAATTGCTGCCAAAAGCAGATAGCGGGGTATCAGAGAAATACTGGCATACCTAGTAGGCCTTATTCCTTAGGCACGGGCAACACTGGGTTGATCAGTGGGAAAAAGAAACCTGGTAACTCTTGCTAGCATATGATAGGTGTCCTGCTGAAACCTTCCTAGGCTATCTGCCTGTATTGTTGATGTAATGAGCCTGGTCCAAAGAATAAATGGTGGAAATGAACGCATTTTAGAGCCTCTGGAACGTGCCTTGCCTCTAGAGCTGCACACCGGACACAAAGCAGCAGAACTGAAGCAGTCCTAGCAGACAACAAGACTGCTAGGAAGAAACTCAAACTTGAATGGGGAGAGGATGTGTTATTTTGCACGTAGCCCTAGCCTGGAATAATGAGTACAAAATGAGCTGCTATTTCGGCTGAAGATAGATTTTGTTATATTCTGCCATGGGTTCAGCAATTACACAGCTTGCCCAGAGAAGGAAAAGCTTGGAATACAGATACATGCAATGGTTGCTGGAATAAATGTGCAGTATGCTCTCCTAGGAACGATACATCCAGTGCATGGGTTGGCCATCATGCCTGCTGGAAGCAGAGTGTTGCTGTTACTTTTGCAGCAAAAGGAAGACTGAGAGCTATAAAATTCACGTATCAGTTTGAGTTTGGACATGCAGGAGAGCTTTCAGTAGCTCTTTTCCAGATATTGCAGGAATTCATGTACCATTTTCATGGAGCTAAAAATGCATCTGTTGGTATCACTGAATGCCACAATCACCTCTCATTAGCCCAGATGGCTGACACTGATTACAGCCAGTTTTTGCCACATTTAGACTGTTTATTTCATCACCCACTGCAGGAATKAGAGAGCAGGAACCTGATGGTCTCATTGAAGCAGCCCCAATTTTTGTAGACAAGTGAGTTCAAAGGGAAGGACCAGCAAACCAGCATCCAAAATTGTCACRGAGCTTATGAAAGCAAACTCTATCTGTTCCATCAGGAACAGATGTATCCATGTCTGCCAAACTGTATCTGCCAAACCACAGAATTCATATGCATTAACAGGAGCTTTGGGAGCACAGAGCTTTTCCAGCTGCAAACCTGTAYCCATGAGACAACAGATAACACAGGTGAGGGTGATGTGCAGATAACTTCAGTGGAGATTTGGAGCACTGGGAAATCTTTTCTGAAATACACTCTTATCGTCCTAGAGCCTCTCAAGATACCTGGTTTGCTTTCACCAAAGTAAAAAGCTTGTGATACATTCAAATACAGAATTCGCTTTAGTTCCTTATTGCTATTAAAAATCTCTTTTTGACCAATAAATAGGGAAAATTTAACCATTATAATTCAAGAATATAGGTATTCTCAAATAGACTGTGTCATGATTAAGGATGTGTCACACCTACTAATTTACTCTTCAGCTAATGTTATCTTATCTAAAGAAAGCCCATAAATGCARAAGATCTTCTGAAGAAGGAGATTTACTGTGATATGCCTTTGTAAGTGGTATCGAAACAGAAACCTTTGTTCATGGCTCACCAACCAAATGAATCACACGCAAAACATCGGTCGGATCCTCTGGGAATGTTCTCATTGTCTGGAAGAAGAAGGGTCCTGTTCAAGCTGCCTCTTTGGAAACCTCTGAAAGGCTTGATTTTTCCTGCAGATGAGGCAGAGAAGCTGGCAGCCCTGGAGCAGTGTCAGCTCTGAATCCTTCTGGAAACCAAAACTTGAGCTTTTTTTTTTTTTTTTGCCCTTGTGCACTTAAGCAACTCTGATTCCTTGCGGGCTTGTGCAAGTGTGATGTGAAAGCAYGTAGCAAGCCACACGCCACCTGGGAGCACTTTGGTTCCCTGACTGCAGCAGGGCTGTGCTGCTGAGACTGACCCCAGCAGATGAGCCTGGGATGTGGCAGCTCTGCCTAACCCCGGCCAAACCGAGCTGGAAAACCAGGACCCCGGCAGACCTGCTGTCTTCTCCGAAGTCTCGGAGATGTGTAGCTCATGGTTCATCTCCCTCAGAGAGCAGATTTAAAACATAGGGTAGGGAAGGCCAGCCACCTTTGGCTTCCAGCGCCTCAACTGAGACAACCCCAGGCTGTCTGGCTGTCTGGCTCTAAAATAGAGGCTATCTTGCTAGATGGTTGCTTGTTATGATCCATAGCAAGAAATGGTCTAGACAACACAGGTTGTAAATCACTCAGATTTACTTTATACAGAGTATGCAATCCTGAAATGTGAGCTAACACTCCTATTAATTCCGTATTTAAAATTTTTTCTTAATAAAGTTCAAGGAAAATGCTATCAGTGCTATTGGGAAATGCTACGGGAAAGTCCTGCTCTAGCCCCCTCTCCCCTCCTATCCCCCTACTCCAAAAAATAAAAAATRCAACTTGACATTGGAAAGGCTGGTACTGCAGATGTAGGAGACACTGCAACTTGGTATGGCCACTGTGCCTGTGACATCAGCCTCAAGCACTCTCTGCCCCATCACCCCAAAGCTCTGGAGACTGTCCTACAAGGATCTCAGCTAGCGGCACAAGAGCTTGTCACATCTGCGACACGGAGCCAATCTCCCTACCATGGAGACCTAGAACCACCACAGTGTCTCCAAGACAGAGCTAAAAACTACAARGTGTTTTCCTGTGAAGACACCTCTTCTGCGACATCACCACACACACACTACATAACACCTTTTGAATACATACGGGAAGAGGATAGTGTCACACCATCAGTGCTTGCATACTGATGCAACCTTTAAGCCCCCAATAGCCTCTTGGGAATTGCTGAAGACTCTGCATCCATACTGACGACCACAGAAATCCCAGCTCTGACTTTACTGGGAGGCAATGCTAGAAACCTCTCTGGATCAGACCCAGTGCAAGCCAAACTGAATGCTTATGAATTGGAAATTCAGGGTCATGATCAAAGTTCAGGAGGTCAAGATTAAAAATTAAACCCAGCCGCTTATTTCCAGCCTCATCTTGACAGTTCTCTGAACATCTGACTGTTGTTGGGTTTGGGGTTTTTTTTTCAGAGCTGAAACAGGTGTAAAAGGGACAGAAATGAGGGAAGAAAAATAAGCATACACATTCCAGAAGGCAAAATTTCAGCCAGCCATGACTCAGGGATAAAAGTGYCACCCGCTGAATCGCCCAGGTCGCTTGCACCCTGGCAGTGGGCAGCAATGGCTCAGTGAGTCAGGAGCCACCCACTTGCTCACCCGCACGGCTTCCCGCAGCAGCAGGGCATTCCTCAGAGGGCTGCCACGCCAGTGCCGACCTCCCTCCACCTTCCCACCACATATGAGATCCGACAGGAACACGGCCCTGCTGTGTWCGGCTGCAGGCATCTGCAGCTTGCTCTCGTTCACGCTTGAAGTCGATCCAGGGGACTCCCTCTGCAGCGCTATCTATATATCTGCAGTGAAAATGTCAATGAATCCAAGTGTGTCAGAAGACAGAGGCGTCCAGGATTTATGAGCTCCATCACTTTACACGCTGACGTCTTCTTTAAAGTGGTTTGATAATAAAGAGCTGGGATCACCTGAGTGAGGCTACAGCAACGCAACGGCAGGAGGCTCATAGCACGAGATGATGATACTGCTTAGCGCAGATGCTCCCAACCACAGTTCATCCGCTGCTACTAATACTATACTGTGTTAGGATCAGTATTCTCGATTATCTTTCTCTGCTTTTGTGATGGGTTTCATTGCAGAAATATGCTCTGTAAGCTAGCACTGCAGCTACCTAAAGATGAGGCTTAAAACATCCCACTCAATGACAGCACGTATACCCTGGCAAAAGCCACACTGCTGCCTGCTAGTTCTTCAAGAAGCAGAAATTGTCATTTTAATGCAGCAATTGAGTCGTCTGCTTATGTGCCAGGCTTCACAGTCCATACAGAAATTCTAGGGCTATCTGATTCCAGACCACATGCTGCTGCAAAATGCTGAAGGAGAAGCAAGGCAATGAGCCAAAACGAGGGGCACGCAAGAAAAAGAGCAAGGCATGAACCGAGCAAATGGATGCTGGATTTGCCACTGGCATACAAAACCTTCTATGTTATGCTCACCATCCTGTAATTCAGTATTCCTAGGATTTGCATTGCCCTTCCTCGGTGCTACCCACGTCCTCTTCTGCACGTGTGGGAAATGGCCTCCTTGCCCTAAAAACCACTCTGGGATGGAAAGGCTGCAGCCTGCCTGCGGTGTGTCCTTAGCAGTGCTGGTTTCTCCCTGGATGTCCTTACCTTCTTGCAGAGAACCATCTGGTGATCAAAGAGAAAGAAAACACGCTGCTGGTTCCGTCCATAAGGCTGGTAAATCCAGGACATCTCCCCCGTGTAGATCAACTCGGAGCTCCGGTCCAAGATATCATCTCCCTAGAGGGCGTAGAGAAGGAGGTGGAGTGAGTCACTGCTCCCCCCCACCGGCGCAGCAGATACATTTCTCCAGGGCAGCTGGAGGGGAGCAGGAATTAAATGACATTTGGACCCTCCTGCATCTCTCCAAGCTGCCCCTTCTGACCAGAAACCAGATCATCCCCACCAGCTGCCTGGCCGCTCTGCCCTTTCTCGGGGCGCCCGGCTCGCTGAGGCAGGCAGGAGGTACAGCTATGGCAGCGGTCTTGCCACAACCTCTCAACGCCTGTCCTCCAAGCAACTCCCCCCTCCTGCGCATCCAGGGCAAGGAATGCCCCTGGGGGCCCCCAACCTTTAAAAGAGCTGCCCAACTCAAGCCCCCCGCCGAGCACCTCAGGACATCCCCCACCACGAGCGATCAAAGCCATCCAAAGCACGCTATCAATTTTCTCTCCCTSGAGGCTGTCAAAACTTCTCCCTCCAGATTGCTGCCTCTCTTCCCACTCTTTCAGGCAATTGGATCCCCTTCTCCCGTAGGTCGTTAGAGCTCCCCATCTCCAAAGAACTCTCAGGACCACCCTGGTTCTTCTGGCAGCAGGCAGCCCCAGGGGCTGGCGAGGCCTCCCCGGCAGCCTGCCAGGATGCCCTCACCCCTTCTCTGCCTCAGGCTAACGCTTGTTTTCTTCTCCAATTCTCTCTCCCCCCCCCCCCTTTTTTTTTTTTTAAGGATTCATGAGCAGATGGTCTTGGAAACACAGCTCGCTCTCTCCCACTCTCGGAGAGAACAAATGCAGTCACCCTCYGCTAATTGGGATGAGCTGGACTTTTTTAAAAGTTAATTAAAATCTATTTATTAAAAATGGGCGAATTCGCTGCCACCTGCCCCGTGGGCATCTCAGTGTATCTCACACTCTGAAACGCCGCAGAAGGAGTCAGAAGGACTTTGGCTGAAAGGTAAGGAGCAGGATGAGGGAGCAAGGGAGAAAAGCTTCCTTTTTTTTCTTTTCTTTTTTTTTTGGCTCCCAAGCTAGTGCAGTTCTAGCTTTGATGCTGAACGAGAGCCAATCTTAGGACAAGCCCCTTCCAAAATCTCGGCAAATAACACATAACACTTCAGCCAGCTACAGGGGGCATCTGGAGAGATGTGTTTTTCTGGTACCACTTAGACTTGCGGGTGCCAAGGGACCCAAGAGCCAACCCCCACTCCTAATGTTGTGGTTCAGATTTCAGGCTGCTGCTCAGGTAAATGTGTAATTAACCTCTCGGCATTGATTGCAAATGAAYGCCTGAGTCCCTGGGCCTGGTGACAACAGCAGCTTCATTAAGTCGCTGCATCGTCATGCTGCAGCAGAGACTTTCCAATCACCTCAGCGAGGTATACAGCCACCCCTCTGTCTCCCTTCCGTGGCTGCGGCACCCGAAGGCCTCGTTAGGGATAACTCGCCAGGAATACCGAGGCATATTCCCAGGGAGAGAGGGGTTGCGCATCCCACAGCATCTCAGGAGCGTGGTGTTGGGGTCTGACCTCAGCTGCACTACCTCCTGGTCAGATCTCAGCCTCTACAGAAACTGGGTCTGGCTGAGACGGTACAACCAAGCCCTTGAATAAATGAGCTCCAAAAGTTGTGGGCCATCCTGACTAAACATGAGCTAATGTGAAGAAGACTCGTACCAGCCCATGGACGGAAGATTTTACAAGAGGGGGTGAGCCTAGAAGAGGCTGCCTGCTAAAAATAGAAAGCCAGTTCTATGTTTTACTCCTGTGGTAGCATCTAAAGCCTGAGGACACACAGAGGACTCTGTAAACACTTCTACTTGATTAGCTGAATCCAAACTGTGTAGTCCCTGCAAGCAATATGAAGGAAAAAAAAAGATAGGATCTGTATTGCATTTTTTATGTTGTGAAAATTATTTATATATACAGTCTATAGGCTAGAAATAGATGGTTTCCAACATCGTGTTTGCAAATTTGGAAATATATATTGCAGATAGCTTTAGATTAGCATACAGCTGGCCAACTTTCAGCCCCCAAGAGCAGCACTCTCCATGGCCCTGCCTGTTCCTCAAACCCTCGGCTGCTGTAGCAATACTGGCTTGGTTGTGCTGCCAGAGCCTCCCAGAGCAGACACAGTGAACCTTGAAAGGAGGTTTTATGCCARCACAGTTATACCACCTCTCCAAACAGCATGAAGTCTCTTCTGGCGGTGGAGCATCCATATGGGTGGGGTTTACTGGAACTGCGRGGTCAGCTGAAGAATGGGGCAAGGAGGGAAGCGTTTGCTTTTCTGCTGAGGGCTGATGTGACCACCCCAGCTGGCCTCTCTACATGTCTTGGCTTGAGGCAGGCTTTCCTGTAATGCCTCTCCCAGCCTTTCTCTAAAGCCATGGTAGTCTGCCTTCAGAGTTAAACTAGGTAGTGGAGTTGAGGATGGGTACGCATTTGGGCTGCCTGATCACACAAGCAGACTCAGCCAGCCTTTTTTCAGCAGTAAAAAGCTCTCTGAGGACTAGTTGTCCAGCACTGAACAGATTGTCTGAGGTCTGGCTTCCTCCAATCTTACACAAAACTAGGAAAAAAAGTCATTTCCCTCTCCATTTTTTTGCAAGCAATTCCCAGAGAGGCTGGATCTCCTATATCCTTCTGTAAGTTGAGAGAAACACCATTAAAAAAGAAGAAGATGGATTTTCAGTAGTTCTGAACTAGCAGATGTCTTACTGACTTTGCAGAGCACAGCAGCAAAATGGCCAGGACAAGACGAGAAGACCTCCTGAGGTCTCTTCCAGSCTGAGCTATYCTACGATCCTGTAAACCAGTAAGCTCAGCCCTCTGCAGCCTGCAACACGTCTGCACTGGGCATCCTGCTGCAAACGAGGGGCAGGGAAAAGAAGGAAATGTTACACCTCCCTGACTGCTCCGCTGCTTCTCTCCCAYGTGAGCAAGACACTACCCTGGTATCAGGGGCTCCGAAACACTCGGCTCATTGGATGTAGGTGCCCAAGCCCAAGCCCACCACCACACACGGCTCCTTGCTACTGCTGCCGGGCAGAAAAGCCCCTTCATTAGTTAGCATTCAGCAAGCAGGGCTCTCTCCTGCCCGACACCGCTGTTCTTTAATTAGAGATTGACAGGCTGATTAGCACTCTGGGCTACGGAAAGATCAGAAAAAAAGGAAAGTGAGAGAAATGTTGTCCTTTTCATCAGGCTCGTTTTCAATACCTTCTGTTGCTGGGAAAAAATAAAAAAGGATCTGCTCCAGCCCCTGATGTGATTTTTCCCAGGAGGATTTCTCATCAGGCTGTCCTCACTTTGAAAACACTACATTGGTCGCATGCATCTTTTCTTTTTTTTCTTCATGTCATTCTGGGATTTAACAACGTAATATTAGGATCAAGCCAACTATTCTGCGTTACATAATTAAGGGCATCCAGTCTTGTTTTAAAGGATCCGTAAATAACAAGAACGAGAGGAAATTTAAAAGGACAGAGTTCATTATATTTCTCAAGTATAAGTATTTCGCCCTTTATGTAAATTTGATACTCTCAAAACCTGCCAAATTGGCAACCCAAGGGAATCAGGGCTAGAAATATCTAGAAATCTACACAAACCAATGTCATTTGTTTAAACTTAAGGAGGAGCAGTTTAAGCTGTCTCCTAGCTGAGGAACTGGGCTCTCTCCTGCTCCTGCCACTGGCTCAGGGTCCTTCAGCGATGCCTGTCCTGTGGACRGCCACCATGGGCAAGAGGAGCTGGGCCCCTTTGCCTCCCTCCTCCAAGCCAGTCTGGGCTGAATGGGAGGAGAGCAGAGCTGGCCATAGCCACAGAAGCTGGAGGGGCTCCTCTTGTACCCAGGGGCTGAAGTTATGGTCATTGCTGCCTCTTYAGGGTTTGAGTTTCTTTTTTTCGACTTGGTTTAAGAGTTTCATGAAAGGGAACCATCACCCTTCCATGGGAATAAAGCAATTCCGAGGTCCATCAAAGTGAAAAGCTGTTTTCCATCACTGTGTCTTCTCAGATGGGCGGTTTTGTGGAAAAAATCTCTTTATATATATATAAAAAACCCACTAACCTTTGAGAACTGTAACTCTCTTTAAGAGGACATGAGCACAAGAAGGGACTGAGCCTCCAAAAGCTGCCCASCATGGGCTTTGTCTGGCCTGTTTTAAGTCTGATTTAGAGGAGACTTTGCATGCTGCTCTGAGCGAGCTCCAGCTAACCTCGTGTGTCATTTCAGCCTTCGTGCTTTTAAATGTCACTGCTTTGATCCAAGGGTATGTAACTATGGGCAAGGGGATGATGCTGAGCGAAGGGAAATGCAGGCTGGACACCAGGAAACACTTCAGAACAAGGAGAGCTCCCAGACGTTGCAAGGACCCTGTGGGAGGTGGTGGAAGCCCTATCCTCTGAGCCATTAACAACTGCAAGGACAAAACGCAGCAGGGAATCGGTGTAGGCRGGGGCAGCATCTCTCTAGGGCTGTTTACATCTTGGAAATTCATTTGCAAAAGAAAAAAAAAGAGAGTCTCATATGTGTCACCAGTTCAACACAGACTTTTCAGTCAAGACCACGTTCCTGTGAGTTCTGCAGGACCACATTTCAAAGAGATTGGGATTATTTCTGATTTATGACAGTCAGATCAGCATCTTCCCTTCAGATTTTGCTCAGTCATGACTTATATGAAGCTGCCAAAGCTGTCAATAATTCCTTAGACTTCATGCCCTGGCTGTTACAGCACAGTTACCAGCTACCGCTAAAGTCAGGCCACATTTGCATGGTCCCATTTGCGATTTAAACCATGAAACCCTGCTTATCTGACATCRCGGAAAAAAAAATCAGCCTTGTTTAAGTAAAGGACACTTACATTTTTCAAATGCTGACTCTGAAATCAACCTTCAACACAGGCCATGTGGAAAATCATGAGAGAGAAAACCATTCCTGACACACACGTGCACAACTCCCTGGGATTCAACGGAATAGCTTCTGCTTACATTAGCTAGAATTTGCCCCCTAGTTTTTATTTTATTTTATTTTAGGATCACTATTAYGCACACACTCCAGATAACACCCTCTACTTGTGAGAATATGTGTAAACACACTCTGTTGTTTCATGTCAGCATTCTTTGAACATTCATGAACATCTCAAATATTCACGCGCTAAGCACTGTTTTTGTTTGGTTTGGATTCTTCCTTCTTTTTTAAAAAAATCTTTTCTAAGATCTCATTGCAAAACATGGGTAAATTTAGAAATGAAAACGCAATTTCCAATCAGCAAGTCAACATGGTTAGTCTAGAGATGTGGAAGAAAAACATAGACATTTCTCCAAATGAAACATTTCAGCAAGCTTAAACATTTACCCTTGGTTTCTGTTGAAATAACCCACCAAATGCAATACACTGTAGTGTAACATTAGGTGGAAAATTGGGATTATCTCTATTTTGTGCCCTTGCTGGATTGCTAGTAAAAAAAAATCGACCTGGTTGTTTTTCCCCTGATTCCTGCTTTCTCAGATTTTTCTCAGATTTTTTTTTTTTTTTTTTTTTTTTTTTTTTTTGTTTGTTTTTTCAGGCTAATTTTAAATGAGCTTGCACCCCTGGTCTACATCGCTACAGCCAGTTTGCACTGCCGTGCCAGCTGCAGAGCAGATGAAGCCACTGTGATGCCCACAGGGACAGAGAGGGATCACCTCTGGGCGCAGACTTTAACTAGAGCGGGARTAGGGCCACGGAAAGACGGGAGGGAGAAGCTGCAGGTTCCTGTCGCTGTTTCAGCGAGCACTTAATACAAGCTGTATAAACATTTATAGAAGCACAAACTGGATGTCAGTCAGGTCACCCTCTTTCACCCAAGTGTCCTTCATTGAAAAGCTAGGTCTTCTCCCATGCTTTGATCCAGATAATACTTGCATATTCCCCACAGACTGAAAGAGATGGGGGTGGGGGTAAGTGCTGGGAAATCCCTCTTGCATCCCACAACAGCTAGGAGATGAGGGCTTGACTCCCTTCAGSTGGGGGAAAGCAACCCCAGATTGCCTGCAAGAGTGTTTCAATTTGTTACGGAAAAAAGGCAACTTCTGCCAACTTTGATCATTTTTTATGGAGTCAGATATGCTCCGAGGATGAGCTGAACCAGATCTCCAGGCAAAGAGAGATTGGGAACAAGTCCTAAAAGTGAGATGAGTGCATTCAGTGCTGCCTCTCACACAGCACTGTCAAGGCTCAGGGGCTACCAGCACACTGCAAACTTTACTGGCAAAAGCAAAGGCACAGAAGGTTTCAGACAGTGCTATAGATAGAGATCAGCTGAGTGGGATTTGGGAGGCTAGCAGCTTGGGTTTGCAACGCCTAAAGATTGTTTGCACAGATCTAGGACAGATCTAAGCATCTGGCACTGCTTTTGATCTCTTCTGCTCCCTTTTTGCAATATAATATAGATGACTTGCGAGTATTTTGTTTTTTCCTGTATCTTCCTGGCCATTACAGTGACATCTGTGCAGTGGGGATTGGATTTGAGGACTCAGAGGTTACTTCTGAGGCAAAAAACAAGCGGCGAAGACCTCTGCTGGATCTAGCTCTTATAATCTAGCATTCCTACCACAGTCCTATGACTCGTGTTGATCCAAAATACAGAAGTAGAAATGGCAAGAATCCTGTTTTCCTTTGAACGGGGGCAGTATCTGTATTCCCATTGGAGCTCTGAGCAGTAGCAACAGCAGATTCTGTTGTGTTATGAAAAGCAGGAGGATGTTGCTGCAAGAATGTGCTTTAAAAAAATTGGAAAAGTAATTGGAAAAAAAGCCTGGAAGTATGATTTGGAAGTATGATTTGGCGAGTTCCTAAGGACAGGATGGGGATAAAGAATGGGTACAGCTAAGTAGGAATAAATTATTAAGGATATGGCTAAGTAAAAATGAAAGATCAACTGGGCTAATGGAAGTAAAAAAGAAACTACTACACCAGAGATCTTMTATGGAGGTCACCTTGGCCTTCCACTCACACATGAATATTAACTGACTTGGAATTCATCCGTCCTTAATCTAGATTTATTTACAATGACGGTCTTGGCATTTCTTACAAATGACACCCATTTGCTCATCACACAGAATATCCTGAAAGCTGAATATAGATCTGATGGCCCTCGGCCTCCTTTGGAGCCGTTTTCTAGTTCTGAAAATAAGTCTGTGTGTCATTATTAGAGAGAGTTTCCTTCCCAGTAAGCAACAATAAAACAATCAGGGGAATCATCTGCAGTCTCCGCTCTAACCACCACTCAAAATGTAAGAACCAACAATGATTACTGTGTTTATATGTTTTATCCAGAGATCCAGGGTTGAATCTAACCCTCATTAGACCAATATAACTAATAACGCACAACTGGAAGGTGACTGCCTTTCTCTTTGTCTCCTCCCAGCCTTCCTAGATCTTCCACATCTAAATCCGGAAAAATCTATTAAAGGACTAAGGATTCTCCCTCCATCTTAATTTACATAGTGTGGTCCCATTGACTTTAATGTTGAGTTAACTAACTGTAAAGAAGACAGAAAGCTGTTCCACCACTATATTTACTTGCTCAACACATGACTTGATGATTTAAAGTAGAGGGGGGTTCACAAAAACATTTGACTGTGGTCTGATTCAAAAACCCTGCTCACAAGCAACAACAATTTTWAAATTCAGGGAGGAAAAGAAAAGGAGAATGAAGGTTTATTTTGAATTAAAAACATACACGTCTAAAGTATAGATGACTGAAGGCCTGGTAGCGAGGAATCCATCTGCTGACTTTGCCTTGATTTTATTTCTCAGCTCATTGATTATACCATGACTACAGGCTTGGTTCAAAAATATCTTTAAGTATTAAGTATCTGCTCACTTTAAATATGCAAATAGCATTGCTAGCTTCAGCTTAGTATTTTGGCTGCTAAGCATGAAGTGACCACCACAAGAGTTTTCCCCATTGTCTTAACCTGTCACAATTTCCATTGGTTTCTGGTACCTCCTTCCGTACGTCTTCCCCAGAGGGAGAGAGCACAAATACCCATAGAGAGTTTGATTCAGAGCTCACTCACTCCCAGCACAACAGCACTGCAGTCACCAGAGTTACTCTGAATTTATATCAGTGAAGTTAGAACTGGACCCTAGGCTACCTTCACAGTACCACTAATGCTGTTTTACATCTTAAACGCCATCTCCAAAATCCATAAATATGTCATCTTCTCTGTCCTGTGAAGTTTAATCCTGGTTCTGGGGTCTTCTCCAACATATACCCCAAGCACATCGCGTGAAACAAACTACACGCTCTAGGATGATTCAAAAAAGTGCACAGAATTTACTTTTTCCAGATTTATAGCACCAAATCAGGATGCAGTGGGTACTTTACCTCCCAGTCCAGAACAGAGGCCTGCCACTGAGCTATCTTGTCGATGTTCTCCAATCTCCGCTTCCGCTCATTGATCTGTTGAGTCACGTTCCTCATGACTGCGAGTGCAGCAGCCACATACCTGTAGTCACTGTCAAACACAAAAAGGAGTCCATGAACTGGAGTCTGAGATGCAATGAAAACGTCCAGGAGTCTATCCTTAGTAGTGGCATAATCTCACCACCCTTTCAGAAAGAAATGCAGGTAGGATTCACCACTCGTTACTACGAAACTGYATCTTTTCCATCAGCAGTAACTTTCTCAATCATCCAAAAAGGTCAGCTTGTTTAAAACTGAACTTGTGTGTTCGTGAGACAGACAAGCAGGCCAAGTCCTCAGTTGGTTAGTATGAAGAGAGCCCAATTGAGTTTGGTCTGGTTTCTACCTCTCTAACCTAAAACAACTGTGGATATCCGTCCTTAAAATCTTAGGATGCTCAGGTGAAGCACCCAAGAAGAAAGTCTGAATATTTTTATAATTTCTTTCTTTGGTCTTAGATTTTTGCATTTTTAAAATGAACATTGGAAATATTTTTAACATCAGCTTTTTTTCTTTTGTAAAAGGTATCTGAAGAGAACTTCTGGGGTGTAAAGGTATCCTCCCATGGTCTACTCTTGCATGGTCAGGCCACAGGCTTCTCCGACCCCACTGTCTGCCCACATTTGCTGTGGTAGGTGAAAGGGTGGTGATGTCCCAGGAGAATCAACCACCRCAGTGAAATCTCACTCTCCCAACTYGCTCTGCCTGGCTTGAACCCAGAGGCTGAACACWGCAGAGCCACCAATGGAAACACTACAAGTAATTGATCTCACAGYCTTTAAGATGTAAGGCCAGATCCGTAAGGTGATTCCAGTAGCATCACCAAGCATTCATCCTGTGGCATTCACTCCTACTGCAGACTTCAGGTGAGCAAATCAAAGTAATTCCTTCCCCCCYGCCTCCCCGGCCTCCGAACAGGCCTGTGAGTGCAATAACACAGAGTGAAAATAGCCTCCTGCCAGAGCCGGCAAAGATGATGATCAGTCTTTTCAAAAAGTGATGCTGGAATCAATGTTATTGATTTCCACCCTGTGCTTTCTTTTCCATTCCAAGGAACCTTAATGTTCATTTCAATCGGAAAGACAGACAAGGCCAGCTGCCATAATGCCACCATAATTTATTATTAACTTAAGGGTTGATATTGACTGCTGACTAATGAGAAAAACTGAGATCTTGGGCAGCTGCTGGGGGAACGGCTTTATTGATTATTGTGAAGAACTGCACTGATAACAGTTAAAATAGGGGTGAATGCTGTGAACTAGAAYGAATCTCTAGATCTGTTTCCTTATGTGACACAGATGGGATTAATATTAAGAAACAATCACAATACATTATACAACAGAATATTATTTGCTTTTTTGCCATCCTTTCTTGAATGAAATCCTGASATTCATTCTCAGTTTTTAACCAATTCTTATGTCAAATTCAAGCTGAGGTTAAAAAAAGTCTTACAAAATCCAGGAAGTCAGGGCTAGTTTTTCAAACAAGCAAGGATAATAGAGGACAAGATAGCTGACTTATAAACAGTGATGCACAATGAAGAATTTCTTATGCCTTCCTCCATGTGAACCTCTGTAGGATGTGTGCTTGCCTGGGTGGTTAAGGGAGAAACTGAGCTATCCCAGAGACACGCTAGTCGGATCAGTGAAATATCCAAGAGATCTCACTGGAAAACTAGAAAGTCACTATGGTCAAGAAGGATCTGTAAAGGTAGGGAGAGGTGTAGCAATTAAAGAGAGTCACAAATAATGTCCTGGCAGCTACGCTCATGCAAAGAAGAGAGGCGAACTTCATTTGCACCCATTTGCAGAGTCTAACCTACCTCACCTAGCACGTTCGTGCAGCTCTTGACTCTGACTCAGATCTGCAGCGGGAACGCCGGGGACATTAGTAAGCTGCACTTATGACCTTCCTATATTTAATTCATATTAAGCTGGTGTAAATCTTTAGGAGGTGAACAGACATGGCTTTGTGAAAAATTCAAATGAACCAGGCTCAAAATAATGAGCAATTCAGCAGAGCTGGGCTTTGAAAACATCTCCATGCCTGCCTCCATGCRGAGTGGGCTGATGCCAGTCAAGCTGGGTTTTATCTTGGTAATGTTAATTCACTAATTCTAATGTTCTGGTTGAAGAGAAACCCCCATGCACATTTTTTCTTTCATGCAGTAATGAARCAAGAGTCAGCACTGAACTTCTTGGGCTCTTAGCCCATGTCTGAGGCTGAGGTGGCAAAAACTTAGAAGAAAAATAATAAAAGCAAAGCATTTGGCCAGTGAATTAATAATAGGATAGCATTAACTATGAAATTAAGGTTAATAAATTGTTTGTTGTTTGTACTTGGGATGCAATGACCTCTTTCTAGTGCTCAGTCAGGATGCAAATGGCAGGATGCCAAATATCACATGCTATCTTGGGAGAGAGTGATCAGGTTTCTGGTTTYAGCACTATTGCCCTGAACTGGTAGAGAGAAGACGCATAGCTATACAAAAACAATATTAGTGAAGAGGAGGAAAAAAAGAGAAAGAATATAATGTGCCATCTCAGATGAAGCTAACTCTCTCGCCTTCACTGGGACTCCTGGTCCTTTCTGAGTTGTGTCTTAACCTGTAAATGGTTCGATTGATTTTTTTCAAAATGGTCTYTTCTGCATAGTGCAATACTGATCAGAGTGTGTAAGAGACTCTCACTCCAGCCTGTGGTGGGCCTGATTTCATTGCATCCGACTATTCTGTAATTTTACAGCTTCTGTTTCAGACTCTCAGTCAAACTGCAAGCGTTGCCACATTGCCAGCGAAGGAAGACACCTCACAGCCTGATTAATGGGGCCACCTGAAGCTCTCCAGTTGGCTTCTCCATATATATCATTCACAGCTGACACTGACGGCACCACGACCAGCAGGTGCCTGTCTTGTTCCGATGTCTGATATTGCTTCAACATGACATTCCTCAAACATTATTCACTTTCCCAGTCCCAGGCTTTTCTCTTCTCAGCCCTGATCTCAAAGCGAGTGATTACAGCAGCAGCAAACATTCCTATTTCAGGCATGTAATCAGGGAGCCCTGGGCTTTCTGCACAGCCCTGACGCAGAGCCGTTTGATGCTGCGTAAGTCCCACTCGTTGTATCTCACTTTCCCTACTCGTGGCATTGAACTTGTCCGAAAAATGAGCCACGTGACTTAGAGGATCAGCAGCTTTCAGGTTCYTTGAACGTTTCAATCAGAGGAGCTGGACCACGGGGAACTGCAGTATAACCCACCACACTTCTGCATTATGATGCCATTTAACACGAGGCAATAAACTCTTTAGGGCATGCCCTAAAAGCCACTAACTGAGGCACATCACACATCTCAGGTGGAGATAAGGCACAGACCTTTTGCTGGCTCTCTGTGCAGGCATGAATTTCATATACGCACTGTGTTACAATTTCAGAGGGTTTACATTTTATTAATACCAAGTAAGTAAATATTATCCTGGTTTCTCTTTTCAGAAAATGGAGAAACAAGAGAAATARAGTATCCAAAGCTCTGTCCTGTCACAGACACAATCCAGGACAAAAGGAGATCTCAGTTTGAACCAACTAACTGTTGCTTAGCCACAGGAAAGGTCTCAATCTCCTCAGTCTGATTACATAGCAACACACTGATTTTAGGACATCCCAAAGAAAAAGAAATGTACTGACAGAATAATTCACCCTTGGTGCAATCATACTGCCCATAAAGTGCCACTTTGGTACTGTTAGCAATAAACTCAGAGGAGGTTACTTTAAAACATAGACCTCTCCTCTGTGCAGCTGCTAACATCCTCTTGTCGCAAGGTCACAAATCTAAATTCACATCATAAGCACTGTGGAGACATCCCATGGGTTGGGTCTGGCAAGGAAAATAAGCCACAACATTTGGGATTCTAGAGCTGGTTTCAAATACTCTTACGTTCCCATGAGTCCCCTCCAAGTTTGATTTGGCCTTGCAATGAAGGGAAAACCAGAAACTAGATGTGGAGCCAAATGCATATCCGAACTGGTGATTTACAGAAGGGCATTTGGCTAGTATGAATGAGCAAAACTAGTGAACCAGCTCAAAACATATCAACGCATCTCTGCTCGAGTCACTTCTCTGTGACCAGAGTGGGATTAAAAAAAAATCAAACACTCACAGAAACTTCTGAAATACTTGTGGTCTTATTTTTCCTCTGAACCATTTTCCCTTGAGTGGGTTTTGGTAAGAGAAAGAAAACTGGTAGGGCAGGGAAAAAATTGTTCTTAGGGAGCCTGATTAGGGGAACCGATTTCACAGGTCTTGATTTACACYAGGTCAGGGAATCAGGTTGACGGCCCTCACCACAAGCAAGAGATGTTGGAAGTTTTAGGAAATAATCAAATTGCCAGTGCTCCTCAGAACCGAACCTAATGCCAACATGAGCGATGGAGTCAAGCTGAGAAGCACAGCACATTCTGAATTATCCCCACATCTGACAGAATTCAGCTTTGAGTTATGGGTCCTGGCTCTCCATCAGATCCACGATGAGGGCCTCTTCAGGGTAAAAGAACGAGCCTCTCTGACTGCTGACTGCTAACTAATTTTTCTGGTGTAGCAGGTAGCATCAGACAGTATATCCAAGAATAATTAGTTCACATCACTGATTACAACAGAGCTCAACTGGCTCCACTGAGAACCAGTGCTTCGGAGAAGCTTTCTGTCTAGTCTGCTGAACCTCTGCCTTGTTTCAATTTATACAAGATGTCATGAAGAGAAGAGTTGGACAGAAAATGCCAAACCTCTGTGTGCATGCAGAGGGCAACGTAAAGGAGCAGTGAGCAAAACTGCACGAAAGAAAGAGCGTTGCAGTACCTGTGATCCTGCGCGGTGTACTTCAGTAACTCTGCTAGCTGCAAGGGGTATTTGCAGATCTTCTGCACCGGTGTCAGAAGGAAACCGTCTATGGCAATATCAATCATCTGCTGCAACAGACGGCACGCTTCGAAGAAATGCTGGTACCTGCCATCCTTCATCAGCTTGGAAAGCTCCATGCATGCATCCAAATGATTGTTACAGTACTCCGAATAGATCCAGAACCCATCTTGCTGTGAGAGGCAGGAGGGAGGGGAAGCACACAGAGAGGAGCACACATCAGATGAGCACTGCCAACACTCAACCATCCAGCCAGCTAACGAGAACACGTTCCAACTAAAGAGAAAATGATACCCCAGTAGGAAGAGGAAAGGCTGATCCTGGAGGATTCCCTCTGCTTGGAGGAACTGCTGTATGGGTGCTCGGGGGGAGCAAGGGAGGCAGAGAGGGTCACTGTGTCCTGACACACTGCTGAAGGTTGTGTGGGTAGAGGGTCTATAAAAGYGATCCCCAGAGCAGTGTTTCAAATTGAGCGAGGGATTTTCTTTTTTAAAAGCAAAGGTGGAACCCAGTTGSAGCTCTGGTCTTCGGCAATAAAAGAGGACAATCTTGTTATCTCCAGAGCTCTTTCCCTGAAAGAGTATGACACCCCGGACAAGCGACAGGGAGCTGAGCCTCCCTCCTGTTCCGCTGGGCAGACTTCAGCGACCCAAGGCACTAACCACTGTGTGGGTTTGCCCGTGGCCTTAAGGGCACAAAACACCAAAGCTGGGGGGGGGGGGAAAACCCACAGAGGAAAACACACTGGCAGATGCGTGCCCAACCATCCTTGAGCTGGTCTAACAAGTGGTTTTGGCTTGATCTTGCTGGAATCTCCCTTTTCTGCCTCCATTGACCACAGATGGGGCCGTGGCAGCTGATCATCTCCTAACTCAGGCTTGGTTCATCTGGGCCTCACAGAGCAGGCAGACTATGGAGAGGGAAGCCCCTTCCTTTAAATATACTTGCCCAGCAATCCATATTTCYCAGCGAATGTACTTTGCTGGGATGGGGGAGCACGGTTTCTTCCCCCACGCCTGCGGCTGGCTGTGAGCCATGCGCTGAGCACCTCTCTCTTACTAAAGTCGCTGAGCAACAAGACACTTTGCAGATCCAAGTAGCAGAATCTTAACCTCCTTATACTTCAGCTTCCCCAGATGCTTATACGGGGATAATTTAGCAGGGATTTATTAGCCCGCTTTCAACCCCACGGGAATGACAACGGATAAGGATCAGCCCTTCGAATAGCAGTAGCAGTTCTTACTGTTGTCACTACAAATGCATTGCCAGCACAGCCCCAGGACATGAAGTTTTAGTTACTAAGTCTCACGAAGATTTGTTACTTCTTTTTAGTGCGGAGCTCCAATATGCTGCTACTTCAGAGACTGCTGGCTCTGCCTCCAAAAGGAGCAACAACTGAAGTGGCATTTAAGTTATTTATAAAAAAGTATCTACTAAGGGGCAAGCGACGAGGTCAAGCTGTGTGAACTTGCACCAAAGAAGCTGGACGGTGGACATCTGGTTCAGACGCCGTGGGCAGCGTCCACGAGCTACCCGCAGCCACGGCTCCCYGCTTCCAGGCTGGGCAGCGTTGTAGGATGGTGTCATGCCCGGCACATCGCTGCTTTGCCACGTGCCAGTTATGATTTTCGTTTCGTTCGCAGAGCACGCAAGTTCAAGAGAGGCCAGTAACGCACAAGCCTCGGCGTGGGGGACAGCCTCCCCCAACACAGCCCGCAGCGAAAGGCATTTCATTCCTCATTTTGCAGCGCGATCTTTCCAGTCTGCTTAATTTCTGACCAACAGAATTACTGTTTCTGTACGTTGCTACCCCCTCCCTAGAGCACCTAGCCCTAAAGATACACAGAGTGATGCTAATGCCATAATGCAATTTCTCAAAAATAAAGTTCCTTTTCAATTAGAAGACCAGTGCTGCTTAAGAGCAGCTGTGAACCTTTTCAGGGATGCCCTGCTGAAGTTTCAGGACCGTCTATCATAAATTTCTCTAATAATACGTGAACGTGGCCAGCTCAGCCCTGACTGTAAGTAATGAAGTAATATGTTATAGGATCTGCATCCTGGGTCTTATGTAAGCTCTGATATAGCACTTCATTCTCCCTGAAGGAAAGCCTGAAAAAGCTGGACTCTAATTTTCTTGACATTTCCTGACATACTTACAACACCGGCCAATTTATCAGCTCGTGTAATATGGGGCTTATGCAATGGCAGGATGGGGTGGGCAAAAGCCTCCAGGACTATATCGTCAGCAAAAACGTCCTCTTCGTTTTGCATACGGCATGAGTAAGCTATCTGCTGCCCTGCTGCCACTCAGCACGAGGCACCSACCGGCACCTTCCCACCCGGCACGGGCAGGGGCTGCAGCTGGACAGGGTTTTCATCCCTAGCAAATGCGTCTTGTTGCCAGAGTGAAGATCCTGAGCGTTTGCTTTCCTCTCCTGCAAACGAGCCCCCGACAGTCCGTAYCTCTTAGCAGGAAAACTCATTTCGTTGGGAAATGATAGATGAAAAGACCTCTGCTCTTTTTCTCAATTTTCTAGAAAAAAATACTGCTTTACTTTTGGATCAACTTCTCTCCTAGGAGGGACAAATTTAGAGRTAAAACACAAGCAAGGCCTCCTTAAACTCCTTTGGACTCCCTTATACCTACAAGGTATTAAATTCAAATTCTTGGGGAGAAAAAAAAAAAAGGAAAACCAACAAAAAAGGCCAAGTGCACTTACATGTTCAAGAAAACATGGTCCAATTTCGCTGAGGTGGGGGTCCTCATTGTTGTACTGTTTCTCCAAGTCCCGGACAAAACCCATCTGAAATCTGTAGATATCTTCAATGTTGCCAAAGATGACCTTTAGCTGTTCATCACTGAACATATCCCTCCTCTTCCGGCACTGCTTTAAGTAACCCTGTAAGGAGTAAGGGAGAGCAATGCATTAAATAACGTGAAYTCTGGCAATCCCAGGAGAGCAGCAAGAAAGCAAACACTTCTTGTTTTAGACTGTAAAAAAAAAGGGGGGGAAATAGCTGGACATTTTTACTAATGCAACTCCCAGATTTTTTCCTGAGGAAATAGTAAGTAAAACCAGAATCAGAAGATAGCTCTGAAGACAAAATCCGCTTGTTATGGCATGATAGTCTCCATCCACTCCTGCCTATGATTCGGGATGCAGTAAGCAGATCAAGCCCCTTTTTCGGCAGCTGATGCTTCACGTGCAGCTTTGGGCACTTAGAGCCGCTGTTCCTGCTGCAGCCAACAGCACTATTCTTGCTCCGGACCCGCCAGAACCACTATCCGTGGGGCTGGCCAGCCCGTGTCGGCAGMGACCCACCGGAGACAGCGTGCGTAGGGGAGTAAGGAGCATGCAGAAGACAGCGCGGAGTCCTCAGCCTGCCGCACAGATCGGTTCTGCAAAGGGAAMGTCTCCCCCCCAGCACCTCAATCAGCACAGCCTCAAAACCGCTCCGTCCCTCCCCGCGGGCAAAACTTGCCCGATAGCTCCAARGAGACGGAGTTTCGCGCGCCTGCTCCTGCAGAAACGACCGCCCCGCAGCGCGCAACGTTCAGGGGAGCCACCACAGCCGCTGCGGGGGCACGCGGCCTGCCCAAGCTGCACACGGCGCACCCTCGCGCCGGCACCGAGCGAGACCGCTCCCGAAGCCTGCCGCTAGCCCAAGGAAACGCATCAAAGCACGCCAGCTTTCCCGGATTCGTTAGGCAACGGGGTTTATGCCATCTAGAGGAAAGCAGCGTTATTTTAGCTTTTATCTCCTGCTCTTCAKTGGATTCCCCCAAACCCGCTATTGCAAGCAGCAGAAAACGAGGGAGAAATTTTGTCCTGTTTCTCAGCTCTCGCCTTCATTTGGTTTTCCTCCTTTCTGAAGTGGGACTAGATGAAAAGGCTTTGTGCCCTGCTCTGTGCAAACATCGGGTTCTCTTACTGAGTCTATAGGCATGAAAGATAAATGGTGAAAGAGAGAGGAAGAATTGGGATCCGGAGAGTTTAAGGACATTCTCCAAAATCACCAAATAAATCTGTGGTGGAGCTGCAAAAAATTCAGGTCTCCTGAATCTCAGCCCAGTGCARCAATAAGAAGATCCTCCTTATTTATTCCTCATCAGCCTATGGTACATAMTGGTACTGTGGCCAAGATCAGCTGGACATCACACATGAACTTGTCCATGAACTCACCATCCTGGTTTCGTCTGAATCATGAGGAATTCAAACACACTTGCTTGGATCACCCGTGGTCTAGGGGACGGGGTGGCACGCTGCAGCTCGGGATTGCCTGGGCTGTTTTTCTGCCTCTGCCACTGGCCTATGTGACATTGCGCAAATCACTTCACCTCTCTGGGCTTTGCCTGTCTTGACGATTTAGACTAGAAACTTTGAAGGGGCCAAGTATCAAGTGCTACATGCTGTCCTCGTCCTGCTTGTGGCCTCTCGACTGAAATGACRACATGGGGGTCATCCCGAGACGACTTTGTCCTTTATTATGTATGGAGAGTTAAAAAAAATAAGGGAAAAAGTGCCAACAGCTCCGGTTAAACTGCTATATTTGGGAACTATAGATGCTTAGTCACACAGATGAGCAGCCAGCTGGTGACATGCAGCTGCTGAGAGACAATGCAAACTATTGCAACGCTATAATAAACTGTCCTTCAGCCTCACCATGTGGTTCCCGGGAGGGAGAACTTCAAATAGACGAATGATAAATGCAACTTTGGCCAACCTGGCGAAGAGCCAACCTCTGAAATGACCACCTTAAAAGATACCATATAATGAACTGGCTTGCTTCTTCAGTTGGGTTATGGAATACCTTTTACATTTGCTAAATCTAGGTCTCTTTGCTTTCAGGGTTTCCTTAGGAGCTCCTTGCTGACTCATTTTCCTGGGTTTCCCTCTTTCTTTTATCAAGGCGAGGAGGAACGGGAACAGGCTGGTCCCCAGGTTGCAGGACAGCTGCAGGGCAAATGAAAATCCAAGCTAGCAAGGAATAATGCAAAATGCTTTCTGCGCTGCTTTTTATGATTACCTGCTGATCCCAGAACAGCTGAAAAAGCCACGTGGACTCGTCTCAAAAAGTCAGGCTCTCGGACCTCRGCTTTGGTGCCAGCAGTGCTGAATGACTGCTGCAAGCCAGCCTCCCTTCTCGCATACACTGCTCTAAGAAATCAGTCAATGGCTGATTTATGTGAACATCTTTCAGCCCTGGGGTTGCTATTGGCTGTGACTACTGTCTTGAACGTTCCCYGTCCTCTCCACGACGGCTCATCACTTTACCTAAGACACGTGTTGCAGAGAAGCTGAAGCAGCACATTTCTGTGCAGGCACCTATAAAACCACAGGGAAAAATAAATGCATGCACGGAGTTCCCAAGCCTTAACCTGTACCTAGTCTGTGCATTTGGATGGTTGATTTCCAGCACAAGCAAGCAAATGGGAGACTAAAGATTTATTTATAAAACACAGCAAGCACCAGCTAGAAGGCTGCTGCATTGTTTCTTCCAGTAAATTTACTTCTGTTACATAAAACAATGTCATCTTCCTCCTGCTTGTTCCATCAGGTTTGCTCRGAGAACGGATAGCTGACTGATGAACAGATGTTGGAGAGTGTTTTGCTCAATGAAATACCTAAAAATAGCAGTCAAACTGTCTCCCTTTAAAGTGCTTTTCCATGTAGTCCCTAAGGCAKAGACCAAAGTTGGAAAGTATTTGTAGGAGGTTAAGTACTAAGTTCTCTCCACTCTGSAGTGGGTACAGGGAGAGTCAGGAGAGGTGTCCAATCCGTCCATCCTTTTCCTTGTCCAGCTGAGAGCAAGGTGAAAGAGGAGACGAAATTCCGGTTTCTTTCCATTTCTGAGCCAGCTTGGATGAAAGCTTGCCTTTGTGAGGACCCTTCGATTTGGACAGCACGAGGTTATCTAAAAATACTGCTCTCTAGAGCAGTGGCCACAGCATCTGGGCGAGCATCATGCATGAGTGTGACGTGCTATGCAGATACTCACATATCAAGAATAAGCACAAGAGCAAAGTTCAGGCTGTTTGAAYCAGAAAAGCATGCTAGAGCCACGTCTGCCCACAGGCAGTCAGGACTCCAAAGMGCTTATTCAGACATCTGCCAGCAGCAGATACTGAACATCAGGCACATAAGGGTGCATCGGTTCCTCCCCGCTCCTATTCCCCACAGGCACCGCTGATTCTCGAGCTGCAGACTGGGACTGCCATGGGGCCCACCYGAAATACATAAAGCCCAGCAGTAACATGATCTGGTTCCTTAAAAAGGCAGCCAGCTCCAAACCAGAAAGACTAGATGTACGCAAGCAAGCTGCAAAAGCCAGCTACAAATTGTGCRTTGGGGAAAATATTTATACATATTTTATATCTATCTATCTAACTATGTATATATAGAGAGAGATATAAAAAAGTTGAAAAGTTGTAGGTTTATGCATTCCTCTGAAATGCGGGAATGCCTGCTAACAATTCAGCAATCTCTTTGCATGCCACCAATTCCCCATTAATCCAAAGTTTTCCCCTGAGCTTCCCTCCAATCAGGCACCCACTAAGGAGCAGCTGGTCATGAAGGGCCAGCAGTTCCTCGTCTGTGGCCCTCTGGAGATGGACAGCATCTCTGCCAAGAATGTTTCGTGCTGCTTGGCTCGGAGGCAGCACACACAACTGGTCGCTCTCTGTCTCTGGGAATGAGTCAAGCTAACGTCACTCAGACCACATGAGAACTTGTCCCGTCAGCTCTGCACAGCAGACTCAGCTTGACATGCTAAGCTGCAGTGAGGAAGTTTGCCCCACGACACTCAGAGCTGGCCTGGCACCAAAGCAGTGCTCTGGCAGAATCCAGTCAAAATTACGAAAAAAATAAAATCAAAACGAGACTAACTGAATTCACCCTTGTAACCTTAATCTGTATTCTGGTCTGAATTCTCCATGGCTCTCCAAGCTCAGCAGCATCTTCCTTGGAGCCCTGCTGCAGCTTCTCCTCCCGCTGCAGCTCACGTCACCTCCTCTGCCCCCGCTCTCGTGAAGGTGCCCCCGGTTCGAGCATCGCCGCTGCTCTCCCCACGTCACCCCRCATCAGGCACAGGCCCGTCAGCCTCCTGCTCAGGGCCGTGCACGGCGTGTCCTCCCCACGTCCCTGCCCTTTGCAGCGAAGGGAGCTGCAGGTGTTCAGGGCATCTGCGGATCACGACCGCAGCCTGCGGGCTCCTGGTGGCAGGGAGGACATCTTTGCGCGCCGGGAGATGCCCATGCCTATCCACGGGTTTTACAGGATGGAGAGCGAGCAGTGATGTCTACCATTAAAGCTGGCTACTGCTACCTATTATAAAAGCTCAGTTTTCAGTAGCTTGTTATTTTCCTAAAGGTCTAACTCTGAAACCCTAAATTGCTACAGCTGGGATATTTCCCTGATGCAACAGTCTTTTTCTTTTTTTTTAAAAAAAAAAAAAAAACAAAAACTTTTTTCCCCTTGGGGATGTTTCAGAATAATGACCCAGCCACTCCTGATAACGCAGTCCAGGGAAAAGACAGCGTTCTGCCCCCTAGTATAAACCTTCACACAGACGGTTTCACTGGGCAGCAACCGGACCTTCGGGCTCCGAGCGAGGGYGCAGCAGCAACGGCCGTGGGGGCTGCGGCGCTCTGCTGCGGTGCGGAACACCCCCCCTCCAAGCCAGCTGCGCTGCAAAGCTCTCCGCTTGCACGGGTCGTTTCTATTCCGGCGCTGGCTAGCTTTGGAGCTCCTGACTTGGCAGGACTAGTGCGATGGGTGTCATGAATAATAACACGGAGTATCATAATACACCAGCAGGCACCCGGAATGCACCCGAAAGCAGAAAAGAGCAATCTGAGGGCTCTTAATCACCCAGTGGGAGCTACAGTCTTGTGATAACAACCACCCATCTTAAGGTGTTCCACTGCTGGTAGGACTCGTTATTCATTACAGCACTGAGGATGTAACTACATGTTGCTAAACTCAATACTAAAYCAGGCTCGACCTTCACCACCCGGCCAGAATTCCTCTTTCAATCCCTGCAATTCATCATAACCCAGCTGTTTGCCCTGATGTCTTAAAATAAGGAGCAGAGGGAAAGGGGGGATTTGCCACTGTCAACGGCGCTTCTGCCCCTTGTCACACTTGTCTGGAGACTACTTGTTCTTCGGCACAGGTAACACCTCCAGATGAATCCAGCCACTAGTGCCTCTCCATCTCCAGCCACCCTCCTCTTACGTGCAGATACAGTCCCATCAAGCCGTGCAGGGCCAGCCATGATTTAGCTGTCTCTGAGCCTTCTTGGGGCAGAAGGGATTGCTCTGATTAAACTGAGCAAAATGAGATTTTCCCCAGCAATGGGTGGCCCATCATTTTACAGTCGAGAATGCCCAGTGCAGTTGTCTTCCTTCTTTTGCAGAAGAGGCGGCTGAATCATCCCCTGGTACTCTACCTGGAGGGCAGATCTATCCCCTCAATACCGTTCTGTATCACACAAAGCAAGGGAAGAGCCTTAGAGAGCTCCTTCACGTACAGGGCATATCATCAAGTGCTGAAAATCAGTGTCACTCCACTGACATGGCGAAGGCATGGTGACATGGCAAATGCAAGTTCAGGTTGTTTTTCTCTTTTAAACAGTGCAAATGCAGGCAAAGAAACAGTATGTGGAAAAGTTCCGGCAGTTCTTCACTTCTTCAGTGCAAACACTTCTGACTGAAATAACACAGTGAAATTAAGCTCTTCTGTTCCCAAACTGAAATCCCACGACTCTTCCATACTTGAAAAGCATCACAGATGCTTTCGGCATGGCTGCTTGTCAATAGAAAAGTGGCAAGCTGGAAGGGAGGAGGAAGAAATTTTCTGAGGAGGATTCAAAAGGGACTCCACCACTTTGACTCTGCAAAGACTGGGCACAGGATGGCTAAATCCCAAACCCTCGGAGRGAGGAGCCGAAAGTCGCAGGCTTCGGTTTTAGGGCTAACAGACTTCTACCTCCAAGTGATAGGAGCACTCCCTGCGCACAGCACCCAAGGGGTCTGCACCGCTCCAGGGCGCAGCCTGGCGTTCCCCTTCCCGAGCACCCAGCGCCCCACACGCTTGACGCTGGGCTTTGCTCGTGCCACGAAGGTAGTGCTGCAGGACACTAAGGCGCTGCGGATACTACTCTGGACTGACAGTAACCGTAACATAACGAAGGAGAACTGGGTTGAGGATGTGAGAGATTGGGCTTCAAAGCCAGGGATCATCTGCTTGCAGTTGCCCTTACACCACATAAATCTGACATACTTCAGTTCCCGTGGTGACASTGTCTCGCTCTCCAGCTCAGTCTACGCAAAGGCAAACAGGAGCCATCCCAAGCAAGGGGAAATTGCAAACGCGATGTGAAAAACAGGGACAAAATGGTTAACCGATTTGTTTAATTACAACCTAATTCCCTCAATCATGAGTTCCAAAGTAGTTGGCAATGAGATTTAATTAAGAAGAATGATTGAAAGATATCAACTTCATCATTTTTTTCAAAGGGGTATGGAAAAAGATCCAAACCTTGTATTTTTAGTTAATACAAACTAAAGCTAATTAGGATATCTAGAAGAAAATACTCTAAGTATCAATATTTATTGACAGATACTGTTCCTCTATTATACACGCTAATTATAAACAAACTGCATCTCCTTCTCCCATCACCCACGTACAAGCCTGTCCTCAGTTCTCAACAGCCCACCATTTGTCTAGCTGTGGCACTTGACCCACCCCACTGCGTGGTCCCAGCATCACAACCCACCCCGTACCTCGCAAATGTCCTTGAGGTGCTTGATATAGTGGCGCTCCGTGCTCATGATTTCGTTGATGACGTTGGCTCTCATCTGGTCTCGGTTCTGGAGGGTCCTGCCGAGACAGAGGCAGTCGGCGCTCGGATCCAAATGGCCATTCTGCACTTCGCTGGTTCCTTCCTCCACTCCATCCTCTTGGTTCACCCATAGCTGCAAGGAGAAGAGGGAATAGCAAGAATTTTATCTGGAAAAGCATCAGGAGACAACCAACTGAACAGCGGCTTGGTAGTTGACTGGAGGACACAGAGAGATCCTGCAACACCTCCAACCTTACAGCCTGGCCTCTCCCCAGCGTGCCCCCTGGGCTCAGACGGCCACTGGAGCAGCTCTCAAGAGGACGGTGATGCACCAGGGTACCTACGAGAGCTTACCACCTCAAAAAAAGCCATTTTTATATTGGCGTAACTGGCCTCAAATGATACCCCCACCATTAGSAAAAAGATTTTAAGTTATAACCATTTTGGTCCCAAATATAAAATGACCCTATGAAGRTGTGACCGGACTGCTGGATGCTATCAGGTGCAGTGAACCAAGACGTGTTCATACGTACAGAGGACCWATCTAAAAAAAAATGCAGATATAAGCAAATAGCATGACTTTCCCTGTTTCTCACACCATCAGTTAGGGTCTGCTCTGACAGGAGGAAGTCCGATGAAGAAGGATCACTACATTTTCAGCACACTGAATTTTCTTTCCGTCACCACATATGGAAGCTGTAACCCMAAAAATAACACTACCTCCTAGTCCCAGTGGAGAAGGCTGCTCTTTGCGCACAGTGCGTGGATCAAGCAGCCTCCTTTTGTTACCTTCTCTCTAAAACAAAACCTGCTTTAAAYGACTCTGTTGACTCAAAGTGGGCTTGACAAAGTTTGCAAGCAAACATTACCTAAAACACACAGCAACACTGTGATCTTACTAAAGTCATCTAAGTTGTTATGCAAATGAATCAAGTTTCCTTCTCAACAGTCAAAGCCAAAAATATTGGAGGGCTTGAAACTTAAAAATAGTCTTCAAATGTTTCGCATTGTTCAGCACAAATTCCATTTTTGATATCTTGATTGTAAAAGGCTGCATTCCTTTACAGCGGCAAAGTGAAGAAATCCGAATCTTCTTCACCAAGCTCTCTTCCCTGTTTTTTCTAATCAACGATTGCATTTTGCTTAATAACATCTTCTCTTCTTACAGCTCCTACATTTTGTCTTCCTACGGTGAGTTTTAAAGGTCAAGAAACTGTGATTTTGGAAGAAAACCCATTTCTTCTCTAGTGCAATGTAAATGATGCAGTAAACTTCACAACAACAACAACAACTGCGGTTCAACACGAAGTGAACGCTAAAGTCACCAGTTCTGCTGGTCACTGGCTAGGCAGTGGGGGGAAATCAGGGGAGGTGAGAAAAGCCCAACGTGGGAACACCAGCCGCAGYGCACAGACGAAGCAAGGAGCCCAAGGGGTTAAACACGCCCTAGAAGTGAGCGTCTGCAGAAATGCCATGCAGCTCCAGGTGCTGGAGGAGGTGACTTCTGTGACCAGAGCCAGTTGCAGCCATGCTGTCTTAGACACATTGGAGGTGCCATTCGCCTCCTCCACGGACCTGGGTGATGCAGCGTGCTGGTGAGCGGCCCTGCCTGTTTTCCCCCAGGTGTTYTGTGTGAGATGGGGTATTTTCCACCCTTGCAGAGCTCTCTGGCATGGCATTGGCTGCAGAGATTGTATGGGTCCCGTCCCATCCACTTGCCTCCCAATGTTACCCAGTTTGGGGGCTGCACACAGCATTTTGGAGGACTTTTGGATGACTTCCCTCAGCAGTAAGCAYGGGCGAGCACACTGACCCCCGAGGCCTGCGAGGGACGATGCCATTCCACCCCAAAATGAGGACATCGAGGACTTAAGTCCTCTCCAGCAACCCCCCACCTTCTGCTTTGAAAGAGGTTTCAATTACCTCTAGATGGAGCAAGGCTTCACACCCGCGAGCCGTGCTTTATGCTGAAAAATAAACTTCCAAGCATCGCTTCTGAGTAAGCGCCGTGACGGAGTAGGCTGCCAAAGCGCTCTTGGGGGACTGATTTACTTCCATCAGTGCCATTGATTTTAGTGGGGGCTCAGCTATAAAAACCTAGGGGCCGTGCTCGGAACAGAAAATGGGCTCGAGATGTGAAAGACACAGTTGCGCCGACAGGTCTTTGAGGGATACAGCCTAGTGACAGCTTTATTGCTATTCCAAGCCAAACACATGCTGAAAATCAAGCGGCACCAAGGTAGACATTAAGCCCTCAAATCCTGTTTGTGGAAGTTAAAAGTATCTTCCCAGCCTACCTTTCTGCTGCTAGGAAAAAGTATTTTGCAGCTCYTAAACCCAACTGGAACAGCTCATTACCAAGTGCCATGATACTCTGGTCAGTTTTGCAACAGAGGGTATTTTTTTAAAAAAATCTCTATTTTCATATTAAAAAAAATAGAAGTAGGGAAGATCTAATCTTCATAACAGTGGAAGGGTAAAACTTGGAAAGTATGAGTCCTAAAGCCTTTGAAACTGTAACGCAAATTCCAAGATTGCAACTTCCATTTATTTTGGAAAACCTCACAACTCGATGTGCCTGGYGGGTGTCATACGGACTCTCAGAGCTTCCAGAGGTGGGAGTCTCAGGAGTACTGTTTTTTTTCTCTTAATGAAATGTTTGCTCTTTCCTGTCAGGATGCACRCTTCCAATGGAAAAACTTGCAATTCTAGTCCAGAAGACTTCTGGTTTAGATTAAAAACACATGCAAAGATGTCATCTTTAAGAGAGGAAGCCAAATGCATCCAACACTCTCTAGCCTCAAGTGATGGAAAGAGCAATCCCACTGCCATGTCCAGCACTCCTACTTTTTGCCTTAACCTCAAAACTTTGCTAATATCTGGGTTTTTTTGTGTGTTTTCTCTTGCATTGTTTTATTGTTATTCTTCCAGGTGGTGCTGGGTAYCTGAAATTACTCTGACAGTCTTTATTCCCAAGAGTTTCAGGCAAGATCTGCAGTCTCTCAGAGGTTAGTGCTTTTAGGGAGAGAGTTCACTTTCTGCTTGTTTATCCAATCCAGCCATTATCATCAAGCTATCCCCCAGCTTTCGCTCAGGGACGTGAATCCATCTCATTGCATGTCAGTAACTCTAGTAAGGGTCTTTCCTCCGGGGGATCACTTTGAAATTTAGACCGCAGCTCAGAGAAGATGAGTTACCTTCCCAGCTCTGCTGCTGATTTTGGGCCAATCACTTAAACTATAAAATAGGCATAATCTCCCTTACTAGTTACATTATTCATTAATATTTTTGAGGTTCTCAGACTGTACATTGAAGAGGGACTTGAAAAAAAGCTGTGCAAAATCCTAACATGGACTTAACACATCACTGCGGGCTTGTCCCATCCTTGTAGTCAACCATGCACAATCCTTCAGCTAGGTGGACCTTTGGTTTGATGCAGTACGGCTGTTCTTACAACTTCAGCTTTTGGATTCACACAGCTCTCAGATCCCCTTCGCTCTCACAAAGAAGTGGCTGTGCTGCATTTGGGCTAGGAAAAGTTATACTTTTTACAGTGGTAATTGTGTCCTCTGACCCAACGCCACCACCGCAAGCCAGATCCTCTATGCTTCGCTGACCTGCTCGCTCAGACCTCAATGATGGTACGCTGGAGGCGACAGTGAGGTGGAAAAGGCAAACTGTGGGTGACACTACTTTTCCCCGGTACCTTATTAAATGTCGTATTCCGTTGATCTAGAAAATACTCCAAAGGTCGCTATTTTTGCCCAGTCCACTGTCCTTATTCGCTAGGGTTTAGACATATGCAACTCTCCAAAARCATCCTCCTGCCTGAAATGCTTGAATTGTACAAATAAGAGCCACGATAGCACTAATGGAGAAACACTTCTCCTTTTGCCYGGTGACTTTCCACCGTGCACTGGACACAAGTGCACCAAGTTGCCTCCTGCCTGGAGCAACAAAGTCTATTTGGTAAAAGCAGCTTCAAAACTCTACTGTCTCTCTCGTTTCACCTCATTTCCCCAGTCTTCCCTGCTCAAGACAGGTAGCTGCCTGCCCTGCTAAGTGCCCGTGATCCTTCCCCAGGAAGGTGAKGGGAATTCAGTTTCCTGACAGCTTGTCAGCTCTGCCGCTCACTCTGATTTCAGGTCTCTACAGACTCCTGTCCTGTCTTCCCAAGGAACTAGGGGCTGTGGCTTGGAGCAGACCTCCACTCAACGCCTTCTTTCTTTTTCTCTTTTTTTTGTAAAAACAGTAACAACAGCTGTTCAGCAATCACCAACAACCCTACAATAATAAATCAGCCTTCAGTGTCTTTTTCAACACCTCTGCAATGTAAAAAAGCACAGGTGCTGAGATAATATAACACGGTGTATGTCTCCCCCACACGTTTCTAGAAGTCCAGCATGCTAAAAAAATGGAGCCTGCCCCGATAAACTGCCATTAGAAAACCATTTCAAACTCTTCATATTAAGCTTTTGTTAAAAGAAGCCAGCAAAAACTACCGAAAATTTTCAGGTTGCATAATGCGAGGGCTAAGTGACACTTCACACTGAAAGGCCACCCTGCACGTGGAGAACAGCSTTATCACGAGTCTCACAGCCCTATTTCAAAACCCAGCCCTAATTAGGAAGTCATGACCGGTTCCTGCATAACATAATAATTTGCAGAGGCAGAAAAAAGCAAAATAGTCAAATAAAAAGCCCCTTTTGCCTAAGGACCCAGTTCTAGGAACCAGGGAGAGCTGATCATTTCATTGTGCTAGTTAATACTCTATGTGATTTATATAAAATCTGTATAAATGTGATTTATCAATTTGCAGCTATTCCCAAATGGTGCATAAAATCACCACATGGCACCACTCCAACATTAGCTGACCTGTAATTATTATATATTTAGACTGCTGAATGCATACACTGTATATAGAGGACATTTTACTTGAACAGGCATCGAGGGCTGACGGTCTCGTAAAAATCAGAACGCATGACAAAACTAACATTTTACCAGCCATCTGGATTATTAATCTCCTTCCACTGCAGATCCGCAAGGACAAACGCAGCAGATAATATGTCACCCTCGGATGCTAGCTCACAATTAAGTAACGCGACGGATTAAAGATACAGACCCTTCCAGAGGCGTCTTGTGTTCCACCGATCTGCCCTCCTGAGCAACTTGATCACAAGTGCCCAGTGTGAGCAGCCCTACTTTYACCAAACCCTTGTACTGAGTAGCTAGGATCACCAGCCAACTGCAGGGCCCTGCATGATACTCCAATCACCCCGCAGGGACAAGCTGTGGCGCAGAGCCTCCAGACTAATTTGTACGCCTGGCCGTCCTCTCCTGGCTCTTGGGAGCTGCTCTGGGAGCCTCAGGCTTTGCTCTCTGTCCCTTCTTCCATAAGCTGGCCTTAGGACCAGAGGCCYTCTGTGCAAAGCTCTACAAAGGTAAAACAGCCGCAGATGTCAATCTCAGCAGATCACTCCAACAGGCAGAGCTTGCCCTGCGCTCGAAGTAACGCCCAGCCTGTCCTGAGCTCCCCAAATGCCCAGGGGTAGCTGCTGCTCTCCCACTGCCAGTGGGAAAATAAGATACAAAACTCCTTCAGGCTTTCCTGCTTCTCTTTGCCCTCGCTGCAGGGACAAGGCCGGGATTTGGCAGTGGGCAAGAAGCCCAAGGATGCTAAAAGCAGTCCTAGCAGGTGCCCCTGCCACTAGCCACCCTCTCGTGGGTATGACACAGGCATAGTGGAAAGCAGGGGACTGCGGCTGCAATGCTTCAGGAAAGCAGGGATCGTGGTTGGGATGCCACTGGGAAAGGCTCTCCCATGAGACAAAGACCTTCCAGAATGAGGAGCAGGACATTTGGTCCTAGAAAGAAAGGCAGTGAAACAAGTTTCTTCCCTTCATGGTCCTACCACCATTTTCTCCTGCAGCCCCAATTTTTCCATGTGGCTCTAACCTTGCTGTCCTTCATCTCCCTCTATTCCCCAGTCTCCCTTAAACCTTTGCCTTCCCTCCCTCCTGCAACTGCTCAGTGTCCCCAAACTCACTCCCYGCTCTTTCCCTAAGACCCTACCTTCCCAGCATCACAAGTTCCAATTCCCCAAGCTAAGAAATAYCCCCCTCACTTGTTTCCAAAAAAGGAGAAGACAAGGACTTTATAGAGACAGCAGAAGACTGTGTTCTTGAACGATGAACAAAACCGGCTCTGGAAAGGTTGCCCCAGGCTTCCTCCCTGCGTCCTGCAGGCGAAAGGCGCTGACTCCCGAGGGCTGGAGCAGACCAGATTTACTGTTGGTGACGTGACGGTGCTTGCCCAAWAGGTGCTCCATGCAGATGAGCTACATTTTATTTCTAGGATACTGTGAATTAGGGCTGAGACTTCTAGATCCCAAAAATCAAGAGCTTCGGTCTGTGATGTTATATGTGACATGCAACCGGTAAGAGCCAAAGCTCAGGTGCTCAAGCAGCTCATGGCAGAAATCCTGCCAGGCTGAGGAAGCTCCCACTTTTTTCCACTAGAAACTGGATCTTTCTTCACAACCAGCACACTTGCTTGGCAGAGGATAAGCAAGAGACTGCAAAAATTGGTGCCGATTTGGCCTCATTCAAGGAACGGCCTCAAAACAATCTGGTTTTGCACCTGCAAAGCAGCTGGTATGAGGAAGGGCCCAACTTCATTGCCGGTATTTGAACCTTTGGGGATCCAACAGATGCTGAGCAGCCTGAGTGGCTTTAGTTGTCACATTAATGGCATCTGCAATTAGCACAGGCTGCRTTTCGATGCTAAAACACTGCTTGACTTTTTAAAAAACCCATAATTTGTCTGCAGTGCATCCTGTCACCGTGACACGCCGCTTACTCTACGTGCAATACCTCTACCAGAAGCTATTTTTATGCTGGATTTTCCATGGGAGAATAAAATCTCCTTTATGAGGCACTGACTATTCAGCAGACATGCAACGCATATCGTTTTATTTTTCCAACAGGTGAATCCTGTTTCGGCGCCATCCACATTTCCCTGGAAAACCTCACCTAGATGCCACCACGCCTGGCACTAAGGAAATGCAAATCCAATGACGGCAGCTGACTGAGAAGCAAAAAATCAGTCTAAAATTACAATGTTCAGGGGCTTAAAGGCAGAGCTCAGAGGGTTGTCATCAGTGGTGTGGAGTCTAGTTGGAGACCTGTGGCTAGTGGYGTCCCCCAGGGCTCAGTACTGGGTCTCATCCTGTTCAACTTCTTCATCAATGACCTGGATGAGGGGACAGAGGGCCTCCTCAGCAAGTTTGCTGATGATACCAAGCTGGGAGGAGTGGCTGACACATCTGAGGGCTGTGCTGTCATTCAGAGAGACCTGGACAGGCTGGAGAGCTGGGCAGAGAGGAACCTCATGAGGTTCAACAAGGGCAAGTGCAGAGTCCTGCACCTAGGGAGAAATAACTCCATGCACCAGTACAAGCTGGGGGCTGACCTGCTGGAGAGCAGCTCTGCAAAGAAGGACCTGGGAGTGCTGGTGGACGACAAGTTGACCATGAGCCAGCAATGTGCCCTTGTGGCCAAGAAGGCCAATGGTCTCCTGGGGTGCATTAGGAAGAGTGTTGCCAGCAAGTCAAGGGAGGTGATCCTGCCTCTCTACTCAGCCCTGCTGAGGCCTCATCTTGAGTCCTGCATCCAGTTCTGGGCTCCTCAGTACAAGAGAGATATGGAGCTACTGGATAGAGTCCAGTGTAGGGCTGCGAGGATGATCAGAGGGCTGGAGCAYCTGCCCTATGAGGAACGGCTGCGAGAGCTGGGCCTGTTTAGCCTGGAGATAAGAAGACTGAGGGGGTGTTTTATCAATGTGTGTAAGTACCTGAAGGGAGAGTGTCAAGAGGATGGGGACAAACTCTTTTCAGTTGTCCCATGTGACAGGACAAGAGGCAACGGGCAGAAATTGAAGCACAGGAAGTTCTGCCTGACCATGAGGGGGAATTTCTTCACTGTGACAGTGACGGAGCGCTGGAACAGGCTGCCCAGAGAAGCTGTGAAGTCTCCTTCTCTGGAGATATTCAAGGCCCACCTGGATGCAACCCTGCCTAACATGCTCTATGTGACCCTGCTTGAGCAGGGAGGTTGGACTAGATGATCTCCAGAGGTCCCTTCCAACCTTACTGATTCTATGAAACCTAAGGAATAATGAGAAAGAAGAAGGAGCACCGATATCCCCCTGCATTTTCTCCTATGTAAGAGGGTACTGACCACAAGGGCTTTATACGCAACTTTTGTTGAAGGCTTTAAGGGGAGATTATCCTCCAATTCACTCCAACACCTCGAGAGCCGCCTGGCACTACAGGAAGTTTTAGTAGAGCTTCCTCAACCCCAAATTTGCTCCTTAGCTTAGCTTGGTAAATACGAGAAAGAGTCACCACTGTTGAGGTGCTAGGAGATATATTTTGGAAACTTTATCTGCCTACTGKCATCTAAAGAGATTAAGGACAGCTGTATGACAGAATAAATCCCCTTCGCCACTCAAGATGTGTGCAGTCTGCTGYGTCCATCTCTAGGGTAAGATTTCACAATCATAAAATTCAGTAAATTTTCATTTTTGGACTTCTTTTTTTTCCCCAGAACCCAAGCATGATCCCATTTAGTTTTCTAGTTTTGTAGCATTTGAATCTCACCTGGGCCATTTTGGAGCTGTGATGCTGGGCTCTGCAATCAGGAACTTTGTCTGAGACCATCTTTWTTTTCTGAAGGAGACCTTAAAGTATGGCAACTGCCTGATTTGCAGTACTGAAGCATTACTTTGTGCCTACAGAATATATGGAATATTCCTCCCTGCAATTACTAATCCTGATTTCTTGAGCTCGCATGTGAACGTGGACGTGCTGCTATGCAAAAACTCATTTGCACAGCRTCATGTAAAGACTGCCCAGGGCTGTGCCCTTCACGAAGAGTTCCTCCATGAAAAGGAGAGAATCAAACAACTCCCTCACTACAAGCACATGAAATCCTTTGCAAAATTCCTGCTGTTTTCATGACCGTGCCTCCCACCCTCTCAGATCCCTCCAGTTGACGGGACAATCAGAGACACGGTGCAGCTAATTCCAAGGCTGACTCTTGTGTCCTGCAGGAGCACTTCTAAATGGTTGCCTGGCATGTTCACTTGACAACAAATACTTAAATACAAGGTAGATATCTTAATCTGTCCGAAACTCAGCTCATTATCCAGCCTGCAACCTGGTTCTGGAGTTCTCATCCGCCTCTCTAATGATTTAAGGATTTTCATAACTTGTTTTCTCTTTGAGTGCAGCGGCTTCCTACAGGAAATCATTCACCATTGTTTACTAAGCTCCAAATTTTACTGCTCTATTTTGCTGTTYCTCTTCCCCCAAAAAGCATCGCTATGTCATCCAGTTTCTCCTTGAAAGCTCCCATGCTCCCCAAACTTTATGGCTTTCATCTCTCCCACTTTCTTCCAGCCTAGCCTCCAGCRACAGAGCAGATAACCACGGGCCTTAGGCACGCGGAAACAACAATTCCCATCCGGGCAGCCGCGTTGAGAGCAGTATCTGTGAGCATAAACCCCTCTGAACTCTGCACATGAAGAGAGGCTGAGGGAATCGGCAGGTTACTCTTTTCCTCTACACTTGCAGATGGGAATTGTTCCCGCTAGGAGCTTTTGCGAGTGCCAAATTCTTTGCCAAAGATTTTCACGTGATCTGGCTGCGGAGCAAGAAGTGTCAGACATCTCATTGCAAACTAGGTTTTCCAGGCCAGTTTTCTATGCAAAAGTGATCCAGATGACTTTCAGAGGAAAGTAACTTTGCAGCCATCTTGTACTGCAGCCCTGTTAGTATCTACGAGACACCTGCAGCTTTAATATGAAATTATTCCTGCTTGGTTTTAGGGACATCTCTGTCCTGTCTCTTCCTATGTGAACCAGTGCTTATTTCATTCTTTTGATCCTCTGCTAGGCAACTTGGTGTCCTGTCTTCCTCCTATATTTGCATAAGAAAAATACAGATATACAGGGAAGCTAACATTTTTCTTATGCAAACAGAATTGGACCTACTCAGGCTAACTCAGGCAGTTTCCTAGTATCACCTTAAAAAAGCAGGGCTCAAAGTGCAACCACAGAGAGAAAAACAACCTCCTCATTATGGAAGAATGATCAGCTCAATAAACAGTGGGACATACAGGAATAAGATGGAGGGGAATGAAAAGCAAGAAGGTTGCAGGTTAAATGGTTCTCGGTGGGACCCTGAAGGAACATGGTCTGGCTGCAGTGGTCCTGCAAGCTCTAGTGGGGTTGCAGGCACCTTCTCTAAAGGCCCCAAAGGCTTTGCAGGCATCTGATGAGAATCACTCTGTCTTTCTTGGTAAGTCAGGTGGGAGGGGGCAAAAAAAAGGAATATGCAAGAATAGAAATGAAGAGGCAAGCAAGTGACCTCAGCCAGCAGAGGAGAGGAGAACATGACAGCCCAAATGGCAGTTGTTTTCGCAGCACAGGGCAACCAGGGAGTGGGCTGGTTTGCAGCAGCACGCTGCTAGAAATACTGAGCGGGGAAGGCAGCTCCGCTTTGCAAAGCCACGCGGTGAACGGTCCCCTTCAGCCTCCCTTGCAGAGCTGTGGACAAACTGTGCTAGAACTTAACTCGCCTGTTTTCGTTGTTGTTGACATTTTTTGCAGTGCCTGGTACTTGATTTTAAATACTAATTACCACTTGTGGCAGCAAAAACATGCAGTCTTCTTTTTGGGAGCCCACAGTTCAGTCCCAGGGCATGTGTCTGGTCTTGGACCTAGCTGAAAAAGTTTCTCACARGAGTAAGTGATCCGTCCTTCTTGTAGAGTTAATGGGAGGATTGATTTTCTTGCAGTAAGGTCAAGCTGTCGGGTTGTCACRTTAGACAAAATGGGCAAGAAGCTTGCCTGGAAAGGCCATCATGATCCTATGTACCAAGGTTACCTCCAGAAGGTTGCTCAGACATTTTTCTCTGAGTATCACGGTTCGAGATTCATTGATTCAACCCCTCTGTTTTTACTGCCTCCTAAAATCATCCTCACGAGCCTTAGGGAGAGCTGGAAAGTTCAGCCAAGCCAAATGATCCATGGCTTTGGGCCCCAGAGTAAGTGGGCTTGCTTGTTTACTTGTATTTTTTAGAAGACAGGCTAGTGCAAAAGAAGACTGTCACTAAATCTACCATGAACAGCACACTTACAACATCACACAAAAATGGATATTAAGTATTTCCCCCTGAATCACAAACAAAACAGCACTGGTAAATGCATTGGAAAGTTAAACTGGCCCAGATCATCWCAGTCTCTAAACCACATAAAAAATAATCAGGCAGATTTTTAAAATTCAGCCTTTCCAGCTTGCAACATGGATGAGATGTACTAGCAACACAGGTGAGAATATTTTTCCTGATAAGATTATCATCTTGATCATGCCTAGTACAAACCAATTTTCCAAACTCTGACTCACTCCACTGGGAGCCGGGTCAAACTCAGTGTCCTAGTCAACAAAATACTGAACGCTATTTATTACTGTGGGTTTGGGGCTGGGTTTTCTTATGCCGGAGCTCAGGCTTCAGTTCCAGTTCCTGATCTCTTGCTGGCAGAGCTCGCCAGACCCAGGAGGGCTGACAAGAGCTGCCTAACCAAGCCCCACAGGAGGAAAATATCTGTCCATCAGAGAGCAGAGAGGCATAAGCCAGGGAAAGTCTGGATTCCCCAAGCAGTGGTCATCATACACGATTAGAAAACATCAGACCATACTTCTTAACCCACTCTTTCTAATCCAGGGGGCTATTTCCCAAATAATGGGATATAAATCCAAAAAAAGCAAAGAAGGATCTTGGTAATGCAGGAATGAGTAAGGACTCAGGAGGGGAATAAGACAGGCAGAGAGCCAAGGCAAATACAGCACTGCTTTAGGATGCTGCACGGTCTTTGTCGTGTGCTTCAGAGAAAACACTCTTCTCTTCCACTGCTACTGAGCTTGTCAAATTGCCTGGGAGGTTTAAAGGAAAGTCATCTTTTGGACAATTTTACAAGGCAAAAGAAATTTTYATTTTTGAACCATATTCCCTAAGCTTCTAAAGGAATTAAATCTCTGAACCCGCCTATCGCACCCTTTGCAGAAGGGAGCAAAAAAAAGAAGCGGACAAGGTCAATGCCGATGTCTTGACTCCCCGAGGAAGGCTTGAGAGCGCCCTAATAGTGTGGCAGGAGCTGATGGCAGCAAAAAAAGTGTCTTCTTGTGCCTTTGCTCTCCTAAGGCATAGTGAGCGAATAAATAAAGTGCTGAATGTTAATTTGTGAAAGGCTGGATCACCACCAGAGCTGCCTGGGTACAGCAAAGTCTACCTCAGCAGAAAACTAGAGACGAGGGACTATGGTCCTTGTCCCCTTAAAAAATAGCCAAAGCTGCTCAAAGATTAATTAGTCAATTAATTCAACACCAAAAACTGCTGGAGAGCCAAAGCTCAGCGTGGTTTGTGGAAGGTGCTACACGGAGCCGGGAAAGCTCTCCCAAATGCAGGTCTCCTGTAGCCAGCATAAACCTTCAGGCACCCCAAAATCATCTACCCAAAGCCGGCAGAGCAGGTAGCTGTTTTTCAAAGGAGAATCACCTAAGCAGAGAGCCCACAACATGCAGAGACACCCAGCAAAGGTGCTCTGGGTCCCAGGAGCACCGTGCAGGGCCAGGACCCACTCTGGTCACCCTCTACCACCTCTYATTTCTTTTGAAACCTTCTTTGTTCCCCTTTTACTGATAGAAAACAGCCACACTGCTGACAGTAAACATCAGTGGTGGCAAATACGGTGTGCAGGACTCTGCTTTTACCATCAGGTCAAACTGCCATTTCAGTCCATTGACCGATTCAAACAGCACTGGTAATCGTGGTAGGACAAAGAAGAAAGTCACTCACCCTCACGAAGCTGGCGGGAAACCATCCTTCTTCATCATCAATCTGACCCCACCACCAGTCCTTGTTGGAAGCATCCAGGACCTTGATAACGTCTCCTGCTTTAAACGCCAACTCCCGGTTGGCCATGGTGACGTGATCCCATACTGCCTCAGCACTTACAATAGAACCACCACTGATTAGCTTTAAAAAAAAAACAAAAAAAAAAAAGAAACAGTCAGTAAAGGCTCTGTTCTCCAACACAAGCACATTTATACTCCCAACACAGAAAAAAGTGCTTAGCCATAATAAAGCAATTTTTCCCCATTCCAATCCATAATGCAGTTGTGCGTTCCACCCTCACATGAATAAAAAAAATTAATGCAGTCTACAGTCACCTATACAGACAGCCATGTGCTCCTAACCTTGTGGTCAGGCTTTGAGAGTGCAGAAGTGAACATCATGTGCACTTGTTCAGCATCTCTCAGGTCCTGGCCCTACTTACGTAAAAAGCAACACCTCCCCTCTCCCTGTCACCGCTAAGCCATTTCAATGCGCACGCACACCTCTCAAGGCACTTGGCTTTCAAGTATAATTTAGTCAGCATAATGTACAGCTGGGAAGTCCCCAAAATGGCCAAACAGATTGATGGTGTCTTGCAGAGGAATTTTAGTTTCCTTGTGGTCTCCCAAAGCTTGCTCAGTTAAAGGAAATATTATAATCTTCAGGTTTAGAAGGCATCGCATGCAACTCCAAGCAATGAATTAMGTGAGCTGTCAACTTTTTTTGGGGGGGGAGGTGGCAAAGCTTCCTAATGTATCAAGGAGAACATTTYATTTTTAACTGTGAGTTTAGTATTAATTCAGTACTGGTGATACACTGACAACCTTGCACTTGAAATCTTCAGGCTATGCAGCAGAGGCAAGAAGGGCGCTGTACCACCCTGCCGACCTGTTTCAGACCTAACCTAGAAYGCAGATCAGTCCCAGTGGTCTTTGCCCTGCCTCCAAGTAACCTTCTTGTGATGGCTGTGGTGACAGCCTTCGTGATGCAGAYACCTGCCCGCTAAGAAACTGGACTGAGGCCAAACTTGTGTCCTACAAGACCCAGGAAACTTTCATATGGAGCTCTTGGTGCGCTTAGAGCTGGGCCAGGACCACCTCAATGACCTAGAGGTAAACAGCTCTGTATTTCATCAGCAAGCTTTCGAGTCACCAAGGTTTCTACAAACTCCTGTTTAATGCTTGCAGGAAGGACTCATACAAACAACTGATGTTTGTGCATCCACAAGACAAATCATCCATCCGTACCTYGGACACCTACTGCTCCTCAGAATGAGAGTCACTGATTTAACAGAATAATAAATTGTGTTTTTGTTTTGTCCACTGCAGGAATTCGGCACTGAACAGTAAGACTGTCCCAGCAAATACAGACTCTAACCATATGCTAATAAGCTTGTCAGAGCCATCCTGCGCCTTGTTCATTAATTCTGCAGTCAGAGAAGCACCGAGTGTGGTGAACTCGGGCTTGGCTSCAAATCAGAGTTTCTACTTGCAAGGCGAGAGCCCAGCTCTGCAATCAGTACAGACCTTCTACATGGCAACACTTTACCAACCACAGATACCCTCTTAATTTAGGCAAACAACACAACACATACAGACAGGGGCCCATCACAGYGGTTAAATAAGTGCAGAAGCACTGTGAGAGCTCTTCACTGCTCTTTTACAAGTTTGACTTATAAAAACATCTGTTAACAACTACCTGCATAGTAAAAACTTGCAGTAAACCTTTTAGCATCGCTGCAGGGGTTCTCAGGGTAAACGTATGAGAACATTCAAGTCCTAYGGACAGTTAAATCAACAGCTTAAAGGACCTGATTTACAGTTTCCTTGAGCTAACTTTCCTTTAAGAAACCAAGCTTCTTAGGTTTGTGACAAACACAGTTGCTGTTTCAGCTCTTCAATTGTTACAGTCAGTTGTACATAAGAAAAGCAAAATCTAAGACAGTCCAACATGACACTTAGTGCTTTTCATCCTCAAAGCAAAGATTTAACTAGTCAGCTCACTCTTCTTGCCTTTATAGCAGATAAAGTAAAGTAACGCTTTTCCAACTTCTATTCTGTGAATGAGGAAATTAAAGGAGGTAAGCTCAAGGCTGCAGAAGGATTCAACACGGAAGATGGGACACGTACACTGGACACCTGACCACCACTTCTGTGCCCCTTCTATGAGGCCAATGATCATGTGCAGGTTCTCACACTCATGCCGCCAATGCCAAAAAACAATAATAAAAAAAAGAAATAGTTTTGAAGAAGCAACCCCAAACATGTTAGGTAGCTGTTAGCAAAAATGACAAATTATCCTTTAAAATTCAGAATCAGCTGTAAAAGACTTCACATATCATATAGAGGCTTCCTAGGTACAAGCTTTACAAGATCACCAGATAATACACAGAAACCAAGGCACAGCAAAGCACAGGTTAATAACAAGCTATCACTTAAGAATCAAGCAATGGACCTAACCTACATGTTGACCTTACCACAGAGGGCATCTAATGTACTGACATGTACTTGTCTCATATTTGGGCATTTGATACAGAGCTGCAAGGAGCTGGGCACCGGAGGACCCCAACGAATCTTGCAGTAGCCGCAGCTACTTAGACAGCTTAGGGCCTTCCTGCAGCCTGTCCTACCTCTGGGGCCTCTCTTAGCYTAAGAATAGCTAAATCTGCAAGAAATAACAGTTTTGAAGCTTGACTTCTGATTTGAACGCAACAACTGGCTCAGCCCAGGTGACAATATGCTCTAGCACTTTCTCACACCACCTTGTGCTGCTCTAAACCATCAGGATTTCCAGAACCTTTCATAAATATGAATCGGTTAAAACCTTGAAGAACCCCAAGAAAGGAATGATGGACTTCTTCACCCTTTATATATTCACGGCCAGTTGACAATGATTTGTTCTTGTGCCAGTAATGACTTCTYCCCCTTCGGTAGTGTTCACCCTTGATGCTTCTACGGAGACGGTCACACCCCTGTTCTCAGCCTCCGTTTTTCTACATTAAACAAGCTCTGTTCTTTTAGTCTTGTCTTYGCAGACGGCTCTTCCTTCCCCTGAGCATTTCCCTAGCTCTTCAAGGCATCTAGATGTTTTGGCTGCATCTTGCTTGAACACAGATGACCAGAGCTGTAAATACTATTCCCAAGGAGAYCTTACCAGGGATTTGTGAAACAGCATGAAATATCTCCTGTACTATGTCAGAGAAATCTTCTAGTGATATATTGTATCTCCCTTTTTTTCCCACGGCTACCTCCTACCAATGTCTCAGAATAATCTTGCGTTTGGTTAATTTAAATAGATATGTTTGAATGCATCATCTTTGTCTAGAGAATCAGTTGTCTCATCAAAAAATAAATCAGGTTGGCTTGACACTCCTTCCTTTTGTTAATGCCGTTGGGTATTTTAGTCCATTTTTTTCACTGATGGTGAACCAGGAAGAGAGCTATTACGCAGACGCTGCGTTTCTGCTTCTTCTGCATCAGCTGGCATAGACTGTGCTGCCACTTCACACGCAGCCAGTCCTGGGCACTGAGCTGCCACAAGAAATGTCACTGAACCCCAACTTCAGAGGGATTGTATTTACATTGTCCTTGCCCAATCTGTAGAAGTGCAGAAGATTTTGGCTTGGTCAACTGCAAAGGGTGTGGAGGGCCAGAAAAGCAGGGCAGTTTGCATGGCCTTTTTCTGCTGTTAACATAGAGAACTGTAAGAGGCTTTCTGCAGATGTCAGAAGCTGAGGTGGCTTTGCAAGGTGTTTGCTGGCACACAAGAGAAAGAGGGACTGAAATTTCTTCTTTTTCACTTTCTAGCACCACAGGGTAGAAGAAAGACCCTGGCCACGTTAGCTGGTTCTTTGCAGCCCTCAGTCTGTAACACTAGCCCAAGAAAGGGACGCACATGCCAGAAAGTCTGCGAGAGAGACTTAGCCTTCCAGAATACAAACACAGCTAAATCTACGCTAAAGGAATGGCAGCACGATGGCAGATTTCCCGTTCCAGCCATCAAACATGCTGGGTCCATTGACAGAATGTCAGCGCCCAAAATGAAAAGGTCCAGTTCTAACTTATTTTRTAAGACACTCTGCTGTATCTGTGAAGCAACCTGACTATTTCAGGGCAGGGTTACACAGACAGAACTTGATATCTGCTGCAGAAAGAGAAGAACTAGAGAAAGGTCAGAATAAAATGTTGTATTTTCTGAGAGAATTCAGCACAGGAGCTCTCCAGTCCAGAAACTTCAGGCCTCTTCGGTTAGGGCTTGGATGTCAAATCAAAAGTTGGTTCAAAAATGCCTAAGCCCCAAGTTTCAAATGAGTCTTGACACTGTGGTCAGACATACCCAACCAAAGACCCTGAAAGGGACTCATCTCCCCTAATTCTAGATGACTGCCATACAACATCCGAGACAGTCATCAGGACTCCTTTATAATCAGTGAAAAGAAAGAGACACATCTGGAGTGTGATTCATCTCAGCTCTTTCAGTTGTCTACCTTCGAGTGAGGTGAATCATGCCCTAGAAATGACTGTTTCTCTTTGTTTAACTAGGTGATGTAGAAGTTTACATTTCCACATCTGAAGTCCATCCCATCTACAATTTAGCCATCACTAAAAAGGGGTAACCACAAACTGGATTTAATAATCACAATCACAATAAAAATAGTCAGATTCTTAAATCAAACTCATCCAGACACAATAGGTTCCCAGTATGCAAAAGCTGTTATAAATAATGCAACGTGTTTCTTGACCATTAGAAGAATTCACAAAATCTCAGCTATTTGAATTTATAATAATGAAGATGCAAGTATTTGGGGGAAAGTGTCCTACTTATAAGGACTTATGAGGCAGTTAGAAAAGCACAATAGGTGATAACGTGCTTTTGTTTCAGAGATACATTGAATACTGCATGTCTTCCAGATAAAGGCCCTAGATCCCACTGAAATCAATTATTCTTGTCATTTGGTTGTTTGAACTGAAGAGCAAAAGAGAAAAATTTCTCAGTGCTTTCATCATGCAGCATCAGTGCAGGACAAATGTCCAAGAGCATTTCATAATAACGGAGCTGAGTATAGTTCTTACTGCTTTACAGTAAACTTCAGAGCATAGTCAGCCACTAGCTGTCTGGGGTGAAGAAACAACTTTCTCAGTGGGCAGATGACTGAGGATCAACCATGAGGCTGTTGGGCATGGTCTAGGGAACCAACCAGAATGGCATCACTGTTCACCACGAGGCCTGCCTCACCTTTGGGTGAACATCTGATCGTGGCCAAAGATGAGTGCAGACGAGACAGATGAAGAGTCTAAGGCCAGATCAGCACTCTCCACGTCCTAGCGCCACCAGAGAATTTCATGAGGAAAGGAAAAATGGAAAAAGAAAAGGCTCTAATTACATGCACAACCGACACATTTCTGGAATGTAGACTAAGAACACGAGGCATTATTACCAGATCATTAGAACTTGTCCAATAATTTCTTACTACAGGTTTCCAAGTGCTCTTGTAAGTGTCCCATAATTCAAAGAATCTCACTCTAAAGATGCTTATTTAAGATGCTCCTGCATGTGCCCATGCACAACAGGTGAACGCTTGCACAAGAGTGAGTCAGCGTGAAGGAATTAAATCAKTTCATCTTGAGGTCCATGTGGATTTTCCTTCATCTTCTAGTCTGGTTTTATTCCCAGGATGGAACAAGGCCATTGGAAATATCAAATTACATTAGAGCTGCTGCCAGTGTAGAACGACAACAACAACAAACAGTAAAAAAGGTTTCCAGAGCACTCTGCAAGTGGTGAACTCTGGGATGCAGGGCTGTGAGCACAGGCGAGCCGAGAGCTCCYGACGCTGGCACCGCAGGCCGTGGCGTGGCAGGGATATTGCAAGCCGTCCCACGATAAACATTGYGGTACATCGTTGCAAAACCTCTGCCGAGCTCACCTGGCTGCGACGCTCCTGACTAGCGTCAGCAATGTCCATCTGGCAAACGAGCCCCATCGCTGCCTTCTTCGCGAAAGCTTTCCAGAGGCCTCAGCCAAAAGGGAGGGATTGCCACCAAAGCTGCAGGGGGCAACTTCCACGGAAAATAAAAGAGGAGCTCAGATGTGGTAGCTTGACTCTGGAATCTTTTTTTGTTTTTTTCAATTCTGGCCATGGCTTTGTGGMGCAGCTGTCAAGATAAAATAACGACCACTGCCAAAGAAAGCAGGAAAATAAAAATAGAAGGAATATCAGGGACAATACCCTGTTACCAAAATGCATTATTTGCTGGAATTACTTCACTTAACCACACCACCTGATCAAGTAGGGGGAGAAAACCTGCACACACAGGAGAGAGCAGGGAGGAGAGATGACATGAGAGACCCTCCTGCAGCAACAGACTCCAYGCAAGTTGGCATCCCCGGTCTAGCAGTCTTTTCTATAGCGTGTTTTCACCAAAAGAGTGCCAAAATCACCGTGTGAGATTTTTTTTTAAAGTACATCTCAGAAAGTGTCCTCCAAACCAAGGTTTACGAATTATTCCAGGCTAGGGCAGGATTTAAATCTACCAGCCAAAGCCGGCTGTGTAACTGCAAAGAGACTTTGCTCGAGCTCTACAAGATGGGGCGCTGCGGAAGAGGAATTTAGGGAACGGCTGAATCTCTTCATTCAGCCAGGTGCCTTTTCCCCGACTTTGTTCACGTCCAGCGCCACGATGCCCAGTTGGAGGCCACCATCTGCTCCCGCCCAGCACCTGCCCGCAGTGAGGCAGCCAAGGATGAAACGCATTTGGCTGAAATCAGCCGCGACTGCAAAATTTTGTTAAGTATTCCCAACTAATCAGCACTTGCTGGCTTCTTACTGGCCAGCTGGAAAAAGAGATCAGGGACTTACAGGTCCRTGGAGACTGCAGAGGACACAGACGAGCAGAAGTCTTCTCACGATGGTCATTCAGTTTGAGGCTAGGCCACACGAGCCACTGTTGGCTACCTGTACCCTTCCAGGGATAAACAACAGCCTTTCGCCCACAGGCAACAACCGAAGAAAACGTCACCCCCAYCTCACCGCTCTGTACGTTTGCTCTCGTATCATCTCCCAACAGGCCCTTTGATTATGCATTTATTTTTAAACCTCTCATCAGAAATTATACAAACTGAACGATGCTAAATCACAGCGGATTAGCCACACGGCTAATCATTCGCCAAACGAACGGGAGGGCATTTCCACTTGATTTGCTTATTCTCTGAAGAGGTGCAATCACAGAAAGGTTAAGCATGAGGCAGAGAATTTCCCTTTTTGCATTTGAGCCCGCTGATGAACTTGACTAATGGCTGGATTTCAGCTGGAAGAGGCTGATGGGAGGAAGCGAGCCTCTGCTATCCTCCAGTGCCGCAAAGACTGTCACACTTGGCTGCAAGCTTTATACATATCCAAAGGTGAAGAATCAGTCCAGACTTAAGGGTTCATTAGGACTGAGTTACTTTWTTTTTTTGCTGATTTAATTTTCTTCAAGAGCTACAGCCTGGCACAAGCGAAATCACCTGGCCTCCTACAGGGTACAGCGGTAGACTCCAGRGCAGGGTATTACTCTTATTCTCCATCCTATTCTAGTTATTCGCCATGTCATTTGCATTAATACTAACAGCTGCAACACGAGGCTGGCACCGTACCTGGAGAGCTGGCRATGCCTTTAAAACCACGGTAGCGACAACGAAAAGACTGAGCTGGCCCAGGAAAGCCCTGCCCGTGGGGTTTGAACGGGCTCCGGGGCACGGCGAGCACCTATGTCCCTGTAATTGCTTTTCAGTCCTTTTTGTGTATTGAGCACATTACACCTCTCTTTGCCTGACGACATATCTTTCATGTGCAGTAATTACAAGTAACCACTCAACCTAATCTTTTAACTCCAAGTACAAGGTAAGCTCTGGAGCTCAAAATTTAAAGTGCTTCCAGGAAAACAGCACCTTTCTGCAGATGTGGCCAGAGCTGCTCACGTCAGTACACCAAATCAGCGCCAGCACCAGTTGTCAAGAGTTATTTTTGCTTGAATCCTCCAACGAGGAGGTACGGTGCAGGGCACTTAAATGCAATGAAATCATCCTGCGCAGCCCGCGGCGTAATTAATGCCCGGCGTCGGCATTCACACATGACCACGATTTGGCTGGAAATGGCAGCAAYGACCAGCCTACAGCCACTCAGCATTTTGCCTAAAGAGCCTGTTTTCCCTGAAACTGGAAAGCAAAGCCATTCCCTCCCAGGAAGAACAACCTCCCGGACCGACCGACTGTAGGTAGAGTTCACCTCTGCATACTTTTTGCAATGAAGGGGGATAAAACCATAGCTGCTGTGAAGAAGGCAAGAAGGCTTGCAGATTTATAGATCATTTATGTTCGAACGTCCATCACCTGTTACTCTTGGGCATTGGCTGAGGGGGGGGGGGTCCACAATGAAAAGAAATAAAAGGGCAAATAACCCAAATTACTCCCAGAGGACTGAGTTATTCAACCCAGCAAGGCGACGGCACGCAGCTCTTCCTGATCCTCAACTGAGGGTCCTCAGCCTTGCGGCTGCGCTCGCCGGCGGCGCAACGTCGGCGCGGCACGGCTGCGCGACCCCTGTCCCGCTCCGCAGAAAGCGAGAGCGTGCACGCACACGCAGCCGCTCTGCGCTTCGCTCCCCAGAACCGGCGCTTGCGGCCCGAATGGAGCACAGCGGCTCCACTTACCTGAAATCAAACACTCACAGCAAAACGAATAAAGTGAAAGGAGCAGGACTAAGGAAAGCCTAAGAAAGCAGATGCTCTGCTCCAGAAAAGCTGACACAGTTGGCCAGGGTCTCGAGCTCAAAAAGGAAATTAATTCAAAAGCAGGTCTGCAATTACAAAGCCGAAACRTCGTTCCTGGACGGCCAAGTGAAAGGAACAGGCAGCAAGAGCCCCCGTCGCGGCATCAATCACCGCAGCGTGTTTTAAACACCCTTTAGAAATGAAGCAGATGCCTGGATTATGTCATGCCAGACCACAATGTATTAAAACACATCTTAAGTAATAGACTTAATAATGCATAATTCCCGTATATCGCTACTGCGCTCTGGGGCCAAAATGATATCATTTTTTATAATGCTGATATTTTTAGCAAGGTGATGAAGACTTGGAATTTAAAAAGTAGTGACTGTTACTAGCGCAAAGCAGCGCCCAGGACAGACTGAAGTTCAGGTGAGCGGCTTACACTGACTGCAGTCCCTGCTTGGGCTCCCATCCGCTGTCCCGATCTCCTGATTTCTTAGCATAAATCACTCGGCAGCTYGCATCTAATAAAGTCAAGGAGCGGCCCATGAGCACGAAGAGGGGAATGCCACCGACAAATGGTTTCACAGACGCGGAGCTTACAAAAAAGTTTAATTAAATGAAAGCCTAAAGTGAGTGATGGCTTGAGAAACAGCACCTTCCCCCCAGAAACCGCCCCAGGGTTCGSCTGACTTTGCAGGGGCAGTAACAGCCAAGGCAATGGAGAGCAGCGCCTGTCCGGCTGGTTTTTTGCAAGGTAGAGCCAACCGGGGGAAAATCCCATTGCTGCAACCTCAGGAAGCAAGAGGAAAGAGCAGGATGAGTGCTCAGAAAAAGTGAGTGCTCACCCTCCACGCGCGTCAGCTCCCGAGAGGGCAAAGAGGCAGGACTGCGACAGCGTCAAGCGGCTTCTCCCTTCAGATGCTGCTCAAGGCAGAGCCGGCGCTCTCCACCGGCTCTGCGAGCTCGCAGCCCGCGCTGCCCGGGCCCGGCACGGTGCCCTGGCCTGGCCTGACCTCAGAAGCCCGGCAACACCTTGTGCAACGCGCTACCTCGCTCACCGACCTCAAAAGCATCGAACAGCGCAAACCCCGCCGCGACCACGGCTGCTTTGGAAGGAGCACGCGGAGCAGCGAAGCAGGAGCACCGCCGCCCGCGCACCGCCGCGCACCCCTTTGCTCCCCGGGTCTCGGCAGAGCGGTACCAGCGAGCTGGGGTCCCCRCACTCTTACTCCCAAGGGATTCACTTTGCATTGCCATAGTTCGTCCTGCTAAAAAGCTGAACGGACAATCCCAGATGTGAAAAGCTGTCTAGCCGGTAAGGTAGTAAAAGACGCTAGTTAAACGCACGTAACGCTCCTGCAGATTGTCATCGAGCCCCGTAAGCCTATTACAGGGACTGGCCGGATCAGTAACGGGATACGCTGCCTTCCACCTCTAAGCCGCTTTTCTCAATTCGGCCCAGGTTGGTAATGAACGAAAGTTACTGCCTGACRGCTTCTCTGAGTTTATGGAAAACCGCCACAAATGTCTCTTTTAATAGAAGTAATTCAAAGCAGACGCTCAACACAACCTTCTCCCTAAACTGGACTACGACCCGCCTCCAAACTCKTCAGCCTGTGGATGCCTCTGACTGAAAGAGGGTGGAAAGCTCCTTAAAACCAGACATTTTTCCAAGGCGCCRACACTCAGCCTGCGACAGGCGTTACGATCCTGGCCTGCTGCGCTGTTCCTGGYGACAACAGCTCTCTCCCTAGCACAGCGTGCTCCTCCGCTGCCTCGCCGCCCACCTCCCGTGGTCCATCTGGCCGCCTGGCAGCAGGCTGGCACRCGAGGCGGCCCCGGGCACGCAAGCCCGAAGCCCGCCCCCCCCCACCGCTGCAGGTCCGAGGCACGGCAGGAGAAGCCCCYGGAGCAGCCCGGAGCGTGGAGCTCAGACCTCTCCAGGTCAAGCTGCACRATACCCCAGCCAAGTCCTCCTCTTCTGCGCTCCATCTATTCCACGCACAAAAGGCAACGCTTGCTATCGAGTACAACGAAATTATCACATGGATGGTACTGGAGGAAATGGTTCCACACCAAGATAACTCTATTCAAAGGCTGGAGGGTAAAGTTGTCACAGATGAAATATCATTGTCTATTATCCGTTGGCAAATGCACTGCTTAATGGCAGCCACTCAACTTAATGGCTTACATTCCAGCTTCTTAAAATGAGCCCATCACCACCGTATGTAATCACAGTATATATTTAAAAGTATAATTTCCATTCGAAAAGACCATGCTGGAGCAATATGACTCATACAGTTCCCCGCGCATCAGAAAGCATGTCATGGAGACTGGGAATTTGTGAGCCAGTTACCATCTGTGTACAAATTAGGCCGCGGATGGGGTTCTTCAAACCAATCTACGGCAAGCTCCCGCTGACATAAATGGCTGTTCTGAGGCTGCCGAGGCCTGAAAGCAGGGTCCTCTGCCTCCGCGCCCAAGAGAGCAGAAACATTTTCTGAAGCTGCATGTGAAATAAAGGGATACGGATCTCAAAGAGGAACGCAAAGGAATTAAAAGGCATCTTTTCTATTCTAACATTTCGTATCTGAATAGCTATTGCTGTAAGCTTGGTTTCATTTCTGCCATAACAAAATCATCTCCACAGAGTAATTAGTGTTTTCATGTTACAATGGGTCCACGCACGGGAAGGAAGCACAAAAATATGATTTGTCTTCCAAGGCAACCTGATGCGTTCCCTGGTTAACAGATCTGAGTCATTAAGGAACAACAACAGCTAGGCAAACTATTTGCAGGAAACATTTGCTGATTTTAGCAGCTTTTTCTTCTTAGTGAATTATCCACGAAAAGATTGCTTTTCACATTCTTATTTGTTACCTGTAATGATCTGACAATTCTTTATAGCCTAACTCGGCTGTGCACTGTTTACAAGTTATTTGCTCTCTCATTATCACTTAAAATAGTGATTATTGATAATTTCCTTCATGGTTTAATTAAGTCACCTGACACTGCTCTGCTCCCGGACTGGATGACTATCACATTTGCACACAATTTTCAAGATGGCTGAATTGAACATTCGGCTGAACAGGTATTTGCACTAGGATTTGCAACACTATCTGAAGGCAAACATCTGAGTTGTCTGGAGGGGTTATGAACAAATTATTTTTTGCATTATTCACCTACATCTAGAAATAACRCTCCCATCTGTTCCATGCTCCTTTTCTTTCTTTCTTTCTTTTTTTTTTCACTTTGGTAAAATGAGGGTCACACAGTACATCCAAAGAAAAATTTGCACATCCCTAGCGCCCTACAACCATACACATCCACAAGCACACACACACCTGGTCAAGGTCGTTAACAGCCAAAGACAGAAATACAGCTGTCAGGTTAAGGGGAGTGAGTAATCGCCTAGTGCATCATTGCTGCGACAAGCACCCCAGGACATAGGCTGGAGTCAGAACATGTCCTTTGCAATTAATCATTAATCAGGACGTGTTACGACAAAGAAGTCAAACGGCAACTCTAGAGGTGAACCACAATGTTACTTTCAAAACACTTGTATTAAAACAACAACCACAAAAACCTCTCAAATCAGTGGGGAAATGCAAAAAGAGCATGTATAAAATCTAACCCAATGTGCAGGTGGAACACATCCAAGTCCTACGGGACATGATTCACCCCAGAGCAATGGGCAGCAGTTCAGCGGCGTGTTGAGTACCTGGCTGTGGGGCTTTGTTGGTAGAGCAGATCTTTCCTTGCCCTGGCCTGTCCCATGTCACTGATCTGTAGAGGACTGGAACGAGCCTCAGTTGCTTCATGTGCCAACAGGCTGTTGGCTTGCGTTGCTCCTCCCTAGAGAGGCAGGGAGCTCCCACACMGGGCTCCTACTTGGGCTGGACTCGGTGTCCCTGGTGTGCTTGGACAACCATCGGGCTCCAAGGTTCAGAAATATTATTGAACAGAACATGAGGAATACAGACATCAAGGCTCACACTCTGAAGACAGGCTAACGGCTTCACAACACAAACCTTTAAAACAATCCAAACTCTTCTTATTTCCCCATAACACTGTTGCTCCCAGTCATCTGTTGAGCACAGCCAGCCTGGTTTGTACCGTAAGGCTCTGTCCTTACTTCACTGCATAGTGACACCACAGTCAATCTGAACATCTGCGAGCCTAGGTTCATCAAATACACCYGGTTCTCGCTTTGAGGAATACATAACCCGAGTGCCTGAGGTCTCAACCGATACATTTCAATGATGATTTTATAAAGTAAAGCTGATGTAAAATGCGAACGACAGTCTGAGGAGGTTGCTACATCCAGGTACAGACAGATGTGAGGGTGCTTTATGACAGCCCAGCTTGGGTTTGGGTTGAAATGCCCCCAAATGGAGCTGTCACGGCCCAGCTCTTTGGAGACTGTGAGCACAAGCAGATTCTCATCTGAGGTTATTAGCCTCAGCTTGAGCTATAGCACCTGGTAAGCGATCTGTACTCAATTATATTCAGAATATAATTATTACTCCTTTCAAATATATATTTTCCTGGCAGTAAATGCATTAAAGGGTGTGGATCATTACTTCTAGGATAGAAAATTTCAGAAAGGGGCCATATAACRAAGGTGGGAGAGTCTGACCTACTAGAAAACCTCCAACCCTTTTCACAAGGATTTTGTTTGCTTGAGCCAAAGAAACAGAAGCTGAGTGTGTGGATCCCACCCTGACAGCTCACTCTGCAGTGAGCAGCACACGCTGGTTACATCAGAGCTCAGGCAAACACAGCACATAAGAAAGACGTGATGCTTAAGCCTCGGCGAACTGCGATGACACTGCTCCTAGAAAGACGGTGGGGAAACGGAGGTAAGATGGAAATGCACAGGCATTAGCTACAAGGTGAATTCCCTCAAGTTTCTGCAGTGAACATGCCCTGAGATAACATTACTTGACAGTGCAACTTGCTCAAATCTCCAAAATAAGAAACTTCAGCTAGGGATATTTTGACTAATCATTTAAAACAAGAGTATGTATACCTCGCTACTCTGCAGCCTGTTTCATTTCTCACTAATTTCTCCTTCCATCACAGAAACAATTTCAGAATATTCCCAAGGCTTTAGAAGAACGTTATGGCAAGCCCTGTACACACTCTCTATTCTAGCATCATTAAAAATTGATATTGTTTGTTGAAAGCATCCAAGATGTTCTCTTTGGGCAAGTACTTGGTGAGTACCCTCTCCAAGACATTTTGTAAGCAATTTTTACTACTGGCCTAGATATGTACTCCACCTAGAAGAATTAAGTGACTCTAAGGAGCTGGTAGTCTAAGGCGTAAATCTTCATTTAAACATGCCCTATAAAAATGAAATAGGAGATGAGATTGATTCATTTATTTTTGTTTTATGGTCCATTCATAGAAAAAAAAACAGGCAAGATGCAATGTGCTCTCTCTCCCTCTCGCAGGTTTCCATCGCTGCTGCATACCTCATATCTCATTGCTTTTCCTTCCTACGGCATTGGCATGAAAGTAATAAATTATCTTACTCTCACAAATTTTCAAGTTATTTTTTGTTGCCAGTTTGGACAAGGAGAGACAAAGCTCAGCTCTAACTTAATGAAGATTGGCTTTGGGGCTGCGGTTCAGCTGAATAAAGGCAGRCAGAGGTCCTCTTTTGTCAGCTCCCTGCTCGAGGGACTTTGCCATCTACTTGTATGCGAAGTACGTAGGACGGTGGGAGCACACACAAACAGTAACAGAACTAAGGTAGGAAGATGAATTCAAGTTGAGGGATGTATGAACAAGCAAGGAGGAGGCTGGTTCAAACCCAACTCCAGAGAAGGTCATAAATCTTAGAAGAGTGCTGGATGGTTTGACAGCTCAAGCCCTACTTTTTCATACCTAACACTTCATAAAGGCGCTTGTCCAAAGTCTGCTACTGCCTTATAGGAGAGTATGTCATCTCTACAGCAACGTGATGGAATAAAAGATAATTTCCCCTCCAGTTCTGCCACAGTCTTTGATGACCTGGATCACAGGTTCAGTTTGCTGTCACACAGCCTTAAGGATCCTGCAAGGTAGTGCATAGCAAGAAAGGACAGTGCGAGAAACTAGAAATGGGACCCAATGATAAGCATTTGTTGCAGTCATCATTACCTTTACATCTTCGCCCCAAGCTAGAGGAGGTGTTATTATTCAGTAACGCTCCTTGATGATATTAAATAAGAAAACCTTACAAATATCCCTGAGAACAGAGAAATACGGCTAAAAGAAACTCACAGAGATTACAAACCTGAGGCAAACAAACTCATTCCCAACCACAGAGGGAGAGATGCGCGTGGGGCAAGGAAGCATGGGAGAAATAGGGGCAGGAGATTCAACYGGAGTTTGAAATACCCTGAAATGAGAAAAAAAACATGGAAAAAGCTGCAACAGTCCCTCCTCCCATGGCTTGTTCTGCACGAAGCAACTCATTTCAGGCAGATATTGACAGCGTGGGAGGGATTCAGAGAAAAGCAACAAATCTGATCAGAGGTTCTGGAAGGATTAATATCTAAAAAGAGATTAAATCTGTTAAAAGCTCAACTAAACCACCATTTCAGACTGCATTAACACAGCTTAAATAGTTCTGGGAGTATGTCTACATAACAGGGAGAGCTAAGAGTATAATGTCTGAGATGAAGAAAGGCTCCATTTTAACCATCTGAAACCAAAACACCGACCAAGGAACCGTTTCCTATCGGTGGGCATGCTGCAGCAGTGCCGGAAGCTATGCCCAGGTGAGAGCTACTGTGCTAGGGGCTGTAGGAATTCAMGGGCTCTTTCATAAAGATGTTGCAGGCCAAGGAGAGACTGATGAAAGTCTCAGTGACGTAAGGCAAGTGTGGAAACTACCCCTTATGTTTGCAACAGGTCCTGTAATGGCCCYAAAGATTACACTGATACACTAGACTTTGTCTCTATTGCACTGTCTCTGCCAAAAACCAGGCTATGGCAGGAGGATAGTACTATTACAGCACAACAGTGCTGCAAGAGCAGCAATGTTTGTTCACGTATTTCCAATATGGAAACAATCTCAGAGAGTTGCCTAGTTCTCCAGATATATGCCCGATCTTGGAGAACCCAAACGTTCTCCCCTCACAAACTGCAGCTYTTGGAGATCCTCATTTCCCTGGTCGCAGCGACACTCTGGTCCTCTTGGCAGGGGCCTGGTCCAGCCTGGTGGCAGGATAGATGCCATCCTGCTGGAGGCTCTCATCTCTTCCACGACAGCCTGGCTCCTGTGGGCACCCCTTGCCAGAAGAACATGCAGCGCTGCTGAAGACTCCCRGCAATTTGCCCCAATAACTCCCTCGCGCTCCTCCACGTTGCCCATGGCTTTCTGTGTGCAGAGCCTCACTTCTCCCAGCCTCCTGAGAACTAACTGGTCTTAAAATCATTATTATCCACAATCCCTGGAAATGCAGCTTCTCAAGTAACTTCTAACGATTCAAGTCAGCAGCCAAATTAAATCAAGAGGAATTTCATGACGGTTTTGAATCGGGCTGTCTCAATGCCTGAAACTGCCTCGATTAAATATGAATATATATATAAATCCTACAGAGTATCTCAGTAAAGGTGCCTGCACTATTACGAAGGCTAACTTGCAGTGTTGCTCATGGGGGACAAGAACTTGATCCTTCTCCACCCACTTAAGGGCTATGGGGGGGGGTGGATCTGGGAATATTTTTTGCAGATAAGTTGATCTGGAGGAATTAAAACACAGATCGCATGTTTGCATCAGGTTTGGACATGCTTGTTTTTGGACAGCAGCAGACACCCAAGGGAAGGGAAATTAATTAGTTAACTACAGTTAATTAATAYAACATGCCTGTTTTGCTGGGGCAGTCATCTAAAGAGGAAACAAATGACCTCCTTCTCCATGAGCCCTGGACAGGGGGAGCCTGCAAGAAGCTTGTGTATACGTGCAAAGCCAGCAGAGCTGCTTGTGGGACCTGTGGGTGCCAAATACAGAACTYGCCCTTGCAAGTTTTCACCTCTGCAAATGTCTGCACGGATATTTTTGGAGAATGGTAACTATTAATCCTTTTCTGCCATCGCCTGCAGGTTTGAACGCCTCCCCGAGAGCAGTTTTGAGCTTTCCTCACAGTCCTGGCCACTAGCAGATCCWCAACACGCTGCTTCATCCCAAAGAAATCCCAGTGCAGAGTGCAAAAAGGATTCTACACTTGCTAAGGGGAGAAATTTAGCTCTGCAGCTCCAGCTCCAGAGCAGTGGCCTGCCTCTGCCTTGGGGAGCAGCAGCGCTGCCCCACTGTACAGTGCATTTCCGAGCTGCTTTTCTGCCCACAACATTGCTGGCTGTGGCATCCCCAGTAGAGCATGGATTTGTCACCAAGAAAGGCACAACCTTGCAGTGCTCAGGCACTGACAGAGGCCATGAGAAGCTGGAAGTGTCATGAGGAAAAAGGTCTTTCATCCTGGCTGCATCTTTCTGCAGACTGAGTGGGCAACAACTGCCCACGTGGGCCACACRAAAAATCAGTGCAGCGCCCCATTAGGGAGCCCTGACACAGTGGATCATTCCTCAACCATCAATGGTTTACAAAACCCAAGTGACAGCAGTCAAAGAGACCTGAGGACTCCTCTGCAACGAAGGAAGTACCATGTCTGAAAAAGGCTCAAGGACAAGCCCCCCRGGTCACACAAACCAACCAAGTCCTCCAGGCTTTCCACCAGCGTCCACCACGCTCTCACTCGCAAGAGGCCAACGAGACTGAGAGCAGCTAGGGAGAGACCTTGCCTCTTCTTCACTCTCTTGCCCACCAACACGTGGCCACCACTAAAGAGAGGTGATTGCAAATCTTTTTACTCCAGTCCTGCAGGGCCCTGGGAGGTGCAAGCCAGCATACTCCAGTCACGGCCAATTCTCAGGCTCTGCTCGGGGGCACAGCTAGTTCAGAGGGTGCTTGCCGGCACTTTGCGAAGAGCTGGCTAGCCTTTCGTCTCATTTTCAAAAACGCAATCTCATGAAACAGCAGCTAAAACACACCCGTTCTTTCCCCAGCACTGCTTCTCCGGGTAAGCAACTGCCACGGTCACGACGGGGTGGGAGGTAGTGGCGGCGGCGCTAATGGCACGCCGGCTCTCTACTAAGCTCCCCGTTAGGTTGTGGTGCACTCAAGGCAGAAGTTTGCAAGCTACAGCTCTTGCTAATTAAAACTGCAGGCAGAGAAGGATGCAGGAAGGCTGAATATAATTACCCAAGCCAGAATTTAGCCAAGACACTGGCTTTATCCACTGCCTGGTGCACAAAGCGCTAAAGGAGTTCAACTACCGTGGCTGACGGGAATCTACATCTGTGACTCCGCACAGGAAAGCTGCCTTTTTTCTCACTCCTGATTTACTTTCGCTCATGAACTTCCAAGGCCACATCTTTGGTGGCTAGGGCCAAGCTGTGAAGTTGCGTTCGACTCTCTATCAAATTTCAGGAGACTAGGCTAGACGGGTGGTGTCCTTTGGGCCCATCTCTTAACAGCTCCTGGTGATTCTCCAGGCGCTAGCGAGGGTAAGGACAGCACGGAAGAACAGAGCTGGCTGTCATTTGCAGGGACTCGGGAAGGGTTTTTTTTTTCTCTCTGACATACAATAACCAGTTTTTAAATGCAATTTTCCTGATTCTTTCATGCACTTAACTTCCTTTGTTTCACTTTACTTTTATTCAGTATTTTAAATAGCAAAATGTGAACTGAAATGTCTTCTTTTACCAAAAACGAACAGCCATTTGAACGATGCTTTCACATGTTCTGATGGGGGCGGGGCTGTTTCTTACTTTACAAATGCAAACGCTTCCCAGATTGCCAGAGAGATGTCATCCGGAGTGCAGCGAGGTCAGGACAACACAGACGTATTTTTATTTTTCCTGCTTATTCTCCTAATAAGCAATGAGTGTGCTCGCACCCCGACGTACACCTTCAGAGCGTCTACTCAGAACTCTTCTTACCCCAGCAACCTTGTCAAGCTAAGTCATCACTAAGGACAGATTTCCTTTTTTCTTCGCTCTCCGCTGTGCGTTAATTAGCTCAAATGTTGCCATGGGAACCCAGCAACACTACTTAACACCCCATAATTTGCCGTGTTGGTGAAACATGGACTACAGCACTACCAGAGGTGGCCGCGGTGCATACTGAAGCCAGGTTTCCTCCTTCCATGAAGTGTTGAGGTCTCTTTGGTCAATAAAAGTTGGAAGACCTTCCAATGGGCCTGACCCAGACCTGGACATCAGGCAAGTTATTCTATGTATAATATTGAGAGATGGTTCCRTTTTCGTGGTGTTTCAGCAAATTCAGTCCTGGGGCACTAGTAGGAACCAAACTGAACCAACAGAGGTTTGGCTGAGTGTGTATGAAAAAAGTTGGGGCAAGTGATCAGAGGCAGACGTTCATCTTCAATAATGATCAATAAGCCATGGCCAGCCAGAGGCCCTGCAGCTGGTAAATACACGCGATAACTATTTGCTAGAGCTCTGCAGCGACGCTGTGTTGGACGCCTACTATATACACCGTCCCGCTGCCGTGACTGTACAACGCCCGTAACTTTGCATCTCTGCCTCTTAAGGCCTGGACGCTGCAGCAGGATCCGAGAGTGGGCAGCAATTAGGACACAGAGCAAGACACTGGCTTCATGTGGTCCCCATCAGTCCGTCCATCCATCCAGCAGGTTTTTTTTTTATCTCCACTACTCCCTTAGGAAAGCCCCTCCACAACCTCACTCGTGCCTGGCTGTTAGAAATCATCTTCTAACCGCCGCCTGTATTTCTCCGTGATCACTCAATACCTCCTTGTTCTTTTGTCTTTCAGCCTAAGTAGTTCTTCTCCCTGGTGGGTGTTTGTCCTCGGAGCATTTATAGGGCACAGGCACACTCCTGCTCCGTCGTCGCTTTGCCAGGCTAGACAAGACACTCTTCGCTCTCTGTTCCTCAGACAGATACTCCATTCCCCTGATTGTCCTTGTCCCTGTTCCAGTTTGAATTCATTTTGCTGAATACTGGCAATCAAACAGGTTACGCTATTCCAAGTGAGGTTGCAGCACTGCCTGGTACAGCGGCATTAATTAATCGCTCTACTGGAAATTCATCTCCTAACACATCCTTGGATCATATCTTTCTTTTTCATGGCGGTATCACACAGGCAGCTCCTAGTTGGGTTTTGATCGCCCGAATACAGCTAAGTCTTCTGCCTGCTCACGTTACAGGAGGTTGCAGCAGGGGCTGCTCTGCCTGTGAGCCACATGCTGGCATCTGCTGTCGTGTGCTGCTAGGTACCTCCAATCTGCTCTTTGGTTATTTGGTTACCCCGGTAATAGTCCCCATCATTCTGCGCCATTGTAAGAAGTGTGATAGACAAATCTTAAACAATCTCTTTAAATAACCAGATTTCACTATCTGGGGGGTAAAACTAGACCCAAAGCTCAGCACCAAACTAATAAAGGTATTGCAAAAGCAAAAGAAAAACCACGGCTTCCTCCATCAAAGAAATCGTGAAATAAAGCAGGCGTTTTTCTACATGTTCCCGAGCCAGCTCCTAAGGAATGAAAGACCAGGTGCTTCTCGGCAGGCACCCCAGCGTATCAAACTAAGGCAAGTTCCCCCCTCTCACGCTTACTGGACGAGAAGCTCTTTTGGCTATTCCAATCTCTAACATCCCAGAGAGCATAGACAGAGTTCAAATGCTCCGAGCCAGCCGGCTGAACGCATCATGCTGCGCGCAGCCTTGCTCCCCCTGCACGTAACAAGCATTCAGCTGTGAAGGTGGTAGCCAACTGTGAGGGATTTTTTTTTTCTTTTCTTTTCACTTTCTTTCACTCCAGAGGGAAGCATGATGCTCATGCCAAAGCTGGCTGAATGGGGAATCATCCCTGAACCTGCATCTGCAGAATCATCCTCTTGCTTTCCACAGTAGCGGTAAGAGATGCACCAGCACGGCAGTGAGTTTCCAGGCAGCACCAGCAACTTGAAGCCCACCTCGATACAATGCTTCCTCCTAGTCCAGGTCAGGATTTGTTCACCAGACCAGCAGACCCTTTCTACTCAAAGAAATCCAGCTTCAGGATTTCCTACAACTTGACTCAGCACATCTGTGCAATAAATAGTAACTGGTAACACCTCTGTATTTAGCAAAAGGGTCATCCAGGTTCATGCGAGCAGAGTGGGGAAGTTTGGCCTCTGCACAATTATCCACTTTGAGCACACCGAATTTGTCAAAACCATTGAAGAAATCAAGCTGGAAAAATACCCACTGCCAAATATCTGCATCCCTTCACATCATTCTAGCAATCCACCCACAGAATTTTTTCCTCATCTTGAATACATAGTTATTTTTGCACTTAAGGAAAGATGGAAACATTTTCCATAATTTCAGAGTTTCTCTGGCAGTGTGGAAACTATCCCTCCTCAAAATGCCCTCCAAACTCTGGGGGAAAAACATTTGTCGCTTGTGCTAAAGCTTCAGAAACTTTCACAGGATGATGTTCCTTCAGTGATTTGCTTTCCAATTTAATAATTCAAGGGCCCTGAAAAGGCATGCACACAGCAAGGAGCAGAAACACTACACCAAGGCTGGACTCCAAAGCTCTTGTGAACGGACAACCTGAAATGGGAGAGGCTCAGCTTCCAGAAAGAAAACCTTTCTAGAAGAAATAATAAATTGGATAGCTCAAGCCCAAGTCCCAGTGAACATAGGTCTAGCTCTGGTCACAAGAGCTGGAAGCTCTCAAAACGCATAGTCAAAGCGAAGACAGCTTTGCTCAAACTGAAGGCACTAAGTTGACTTTATACTAATGAAGACTCTAGCTCAACAATGCCAGTCAAGCTCAAACTGAAGAAGATCAAAACCTGTTTCCTGAATTAACAGTTCCCAGTCCAGTTTCCAGTAGACAGGAATCCAGAAAGCACCCAGCAGAGTTTAGAAATCAGTGGAACTCTGCTARATGCTCCACTGTCATCTCCGGAGCCAGTTCCTTGTCTGAGCAAAGTCACCCCAGATTTAACTGCGGTGATCAAGGCCAGGGACTGCCCCAAAAGAAGGGGCAGGGAAAGAGTGACAAAGGCTTAAGCAGAGACAGCAAACCTGAAAAAGAAAGCAGAAGCGAGAAGGGCCTTCAATTACAGCGCAGCGGTCCTTCGGATCAAGCAATCCGACACAGATGCAGCTGTAGTTTCTCTTGATTTCGAGACAGGGATTTGAGAATCTGCATCCAAATAGAAATCCTCTTTCCTTGTCTAACTCAACGAAAAGCTGGTTATTTGATCAGCATTTCTATTTTCATCCCAGCTTGGGCCACTG